>NC_136433.1:192078190-192678190 GCF_052849685.1 Lactuca virosa | reverse complement strand
TTATAATCAAGGCTATGCTTGACATGCAATTTCTGTAGCCTTGAACCTATTTTCACTGGTTTGAAAAAGAACAAAAAGAGAAAGAGGTTTGTTACTAAACTTTACATATATAATGTGCTTGACAAAATGTTTCATCTAAGTGTCTGACATGATATTCTTACGATCAATTTCGCAACAAACAGATCTAGATGATAAAAAAAGAAAAGATGGTTCCTATGGATTGCTAACAGTTTTACGTTTGGTCCATGCGTTTGTTTGTTTTTTTGTTTTTTTGTTTTTTGTTTTTTGTTTTTGGTTTTTTTTTTTTTTTTTTTTTGTTTGTTTGTTAATTTTATTTTGTTTTTCATTCGTAGAGGTAAAAAAACTATATTGTCCTTTGTTTTTATCTTTTTCAGTTTTTTATATTATTTGTTTATTATTAATAAATATAAATAATTAAATAAACTTCAAATGGGACCAACCGAAAACCCTACGCCCTGCACTTCTCATGTACTTCTTTCTCATTGAGCCATCACCACCGCCTCGAACCCCTCCCATTGGAAGCTTCATCAGAGCAACAATAAACAATCACCACCACCACCATCGTTCGCGTCATATCTCGCCGGAAACACCACCTCCCCTGAAAATACCTTTTCATCCGTCGACTGAAAACCGCTACTAAAAACCGGAAGCTTCCAAAGATGCTACCACCGCAACCCTGAAGCCACCACCGCCACAGTACTATGAAGCTATCACCACGGATCCACCACAGTGCCATGAAGCAACCACCTCCACAGTGTCAAGAAGGGAGTAAAGAGAACCACCGTCACCCTAAACCCTTTACAGAACCGATGGTGGTGTCGGCCACCTGCACCACCGTTACACCGTTACAGGGACGATTTCACAAAATCTATTCATGTAGATGGCGAGGAGGGAGGAGCGAGGAGGGAGAAGATGCAGTCGATGACCGGACGTCTCAGTTGATCAAATAGGGCGGCGAGAAGAAGAGAAGTGACTGATAAGCCAGATCTCCTTCTGTCACGTCTTCAGATCTCCTTCTGACGGTGGTGAATGTGATGGTATTGGTTGCCGAAGGCTTCTAGCGGCGTCCAAATAGGCCATTTGAAAATAATCGATACCCAATAAACCAATCGACCCATTTTCAATTCGGGTAGATCAGGCGGGTAAATCGGGTTTGAAAAATTGAATAATCGGTCAACCCGATATCTAATTGGTTCGGGTATAAGTTAGGCATAAAAAAATTTAAGAATACCCGAATACCCGATCTTTTTTTTTATACAAAATCATAACTTTCTCGATCTTAGAGAGGGTCCGGTAGCTTTCGAGGAACATAAGTTTATCATAAATTATCCAAATCAGTATTATAGCTTCAGAGACATCAACTCCAAATACTCTAATTTGTCACTTTTGAATTTTTAAGATTAAAGAAACAAATTGATTCTATTTTTTTCTTTCAGCTACTTGTTTTTTGGGATATTTTCACTTTCAGCCAATAATAACTTCGCAATTCTCACACTTGATTTCATATTTTATCTTCACCTACTTAATATTTGAGCTTTTGTCACTTTAATTCTTTTCAAATCTGTTTATTGTGAAAACAAATTAATTTCATATTCAAATACTTGTCCTTTGAGCCTTTGTCACTTCGACTCATAAAGATATTTCTTAAGATTAAATACAAAAACAAACTCATTTTCACCGTCAAAACCCCGTCATTTTTATATCAAAGCCATATGCGTTCTTTTTTAAATGCTTTACAACCATGTATATTCTTTTATATCATAAGTATATATATTTTTTTAAGGTTTGTTACAAAATCGGGTATATTTATAAATACCCGATCTAACCTGAAACCCAAATACCTGAAATGCAATTTGGTTCGGGTATCAATTATATTTTTCAGACAAAAATTAACCTACTAACCCGACCAGAAAAACCCAAAACATGAAAAATATACCCGAACAACAATGGTCAATGGTTATATGAAGGAATGATGGAATATATGTGTGCGACGAGTAAAGCACCCCAGTTGACGGTTATATGAAGCTTTTGGAAATCTCTTTTGCGTAGAATGTTCGCTTAGCCACTATATATGTAATTTCTTATTTCTTTTCCTAATTTCTTAGAATACCTGTGAAAAATCAAGCCTTTTGGTTATATTAATCCACATAGTTGAAGGATATAATGAAAAGCCAATGCATTATGAATTAGTTTGTCCAATCTATGTGTTCCTTTGTGATTGATTTTGGGTGTTGATGGAGGAGTTAATAAGAGTTATGTCTTGGTTATTGGGTGCTAAAGATAACATGATAATCATGCATGATGTCATGGATGGACATTGGAGTTACGATAATTACAAAGATGAAACTTATCTCGAATGAGTGATTATGTCATCGAATAATCGTGTCTTTTTTGTGTGTTTTTACTTTGAATATTTATTTTCGTACATAATCTAGATCGATATATTTCTTATGATAGTTATATTAGGTCAAATGGTGTTTGAATTAGTTTTTGTGTAGTTGTTATCCAGAGCGAAGTGAAGTGGCAAGTAGTGTAGCTGTGATTGGCAATAGTGATAATGGTGAGATGGTGGTTGGTGGTGTTGATTATTGATGAAGGTGGCGTATCCCCTCTGTTATGAGAATTTAAAGGGATGGTTTATTCGTTTCTTGGAAGAAATGAAATGGTGTCTATGATTTTTTGGTTTGCCATAACGAAAGAAAATTAAAAAGAAATAGAAATAGAATCTCCCCTAAAATGGTGTCTATAAGTGGTGGCAAGGATGATGGTGGCAAGTGGGTGGTAGTGGTGGTGGAAAAATGGTATTTTTGTCCTTTTAAATATTTAACAACCTTTAATGTTTAGAAGTTGGTATCATCAAGTTAGTTAGTGGTTAGAAGTTGGTATCATCAAGTTAGTAAAATTCACCGATGTTTAGATTAAAACTCAGAACTTCCAATCTAAAATGCTAAACCTTTGTCAAATGGGCTAATTATAGAGTTGGTAAAAATGAGTTCGAGCCTATGTGACATGTTTAGACTATAGGGAGTAGAGTGTGGTAAGAATGAGTTTGAGCGTATGTGACATGTTTTACTGCAGTAAACACCGCCTTTAGTATGCGGTTTGGGTTGTGCGACACTTTCTTGCCATCCTCTCTCTCTCTCTCTCTCTCTCTCTCTCTCTCTCTCTCTATGTATACAATTCCTTGTGTGTGGTATTGGAGTGTAGCAAAATGAGGTGAAATGTCGTTTCAATGACACCACTCCCTTCAAACTTCAAATAGCTTTGATTGTAAGTTTTCTTTTGTTTTAATATAAAACTTTAAGCTCGTATTTCCAAACAATTTCTTTTGTAATGTAAGTTTTTTAAAAGCTTTTAAATGCACTCAAAAGATTGTCGTCAAACACTCCCACAGTATAATTAGGCAAAAATATATAAATGTGATTATACTTTCACACTCTTTTTTAATTACATGAATGATCGAAAGAGTTATCTTTTGGAAGTAAATTTCATGCACTATAATTTAATTTTATCTGATGATCTTCTTTAAAGATGATTCTTTTTAATTGATTTCTTTTTCAAAGGAGAGGTCTATATATTGCAAAGGAAAATTTTATATTACAATGTAAGGT
This sequence comes from Lactuca virosa, assembly GCF_052849685.1. Lineage (NCBI taxonomy): Eukaryota > Viridiplantae > Streptophyta > Magnoliopsida > Asterales > Asteraceae > Lactuca > Lactuca virosa. Next base: position 192,674,558 of record NC_136433.1, on the reverse strand, counting down.
TAAAAAAAATCAACATAATATATGGAAAGAATTCTTTCAAAGCAAAGGTTTATATATATTACAAGTGTTCTATAAGTCAATTATAATTGTTTCAAGGATAAAGTTCAATAACTAAATAGCTAAATCGATGAAATGTTTAAAACACAATTTAAAATGACTGGTTAGACTTGTTGACCTTTTTTCATGGTTTGTATCGTTGTGTGGTTCATGTTGAATCGTTGTTCAAATCAAAGACGCCTTTGGGGCTCGTGTGGGACGTAGAAAAGAAAGAATATAATAATTTTGGCAATTATATCTTAATTTTTTTAAGGGAAGTATCGTCAATGGATAATGAACTATTTGATATTTTTGTTACAAAACAATATTGTTTTTTCAAAAGTACTATCAAAAGGTAAATGTAAGTAATTTGAACATTCGTTTACAAAATACCTTCATTATATATTCTTATGTTTGCACTGAGTCCAAACCATCCGTTGAATCACGTTAAATCTTAACCATTTAAAATAAGTATTTTACGAATTAGGTTTTAGTTTTCAACTACATCTTTTTTCTTAAAATACTTTTATCATATATTCCTAACTAGGTGTAATACCCGTGTGTTACACGGGTTTCTTGAAATAAATAATATAAAATTTTGAACATCAACGAATTATTAAAATAATACAACACATATAAGTGAAGAGTGAGTTTATTGAATAAGTATGTAATTGAACCCAAAATACAAAAAAAAAATCATTAATGAAATATTCTAAATAATTTTTACAAATCACAAATTTCCAAATACTTCTTTAAATACAACATTAGATGTCTTATTGGTAGGGTTTCCTTCGTTGTCTAAAATTAATATTTTCAATTCGTCTCTGCTTTTAACTCTAGACAATGCAACATACAACTGTCCATGAGTAAACACTGGTTGTCTCAAAAACAAACCAACCTTTGATAGCGACTGTCCTTGACTTTTGTTTATTGTCATCGCAAAGCATACAGCAAGTGGAAACTGTCTTCGCTGAAATGTGAAAGGAATCCTTTTATCCGACGGGGTCAGTGACATTCTTGGAATAAACGTACGTTTTCCTATATTACTTCCAGAAATAATCTCTGCTTCTATAACACGCTTACCCAATGCTATAACTCGCAGCCTTGTTCCATTACACAAACCGTATTTCTGGTCAATATTCTTCAATAACATAACTGGAACACCGACTTTTAATACCAATTTATGAATTGGCATACCTGAAGGTCTAAGGCCGTTTAGAACATCAGGAGAGTATAAAGATTCGTCAAAGTCATCGTGTACAAACTCCGATTGACAAAGACTGTCTGAACTTAAGTATTCTTTTTCATCTCCAGGAAATAATTTTAACAAACGATTGTTTATTTCTTGAACAACTTCATTTTTCGGTGCAAGGATTGCTCTTTCTTGAAAAAACATCGGATTATTGGCATTTTCAACAATAGAAGGATAGACAAATGTAATTAATGAACCAATAGGATCCGATGAATCTGTAATGAGAATATCATCTGGTATATCAACAATTGCCTCGCCGTCGTTTAAGCCACCAACCTTTCCTTCACCTATATTCAAAATCCAGTTTGCAAATGTGGTTGTTTCTTCAATATTAGATGTATGAAGACTTAACCTCATGTTTTTTGTTAATCTTAAGACCTTGCAATTTGACCAAATATAGGAGGAACTTATTGAAGCATTGACGATGTCTTGTCTACTTCCATTAGGAACAACAGGTAGAATTTGTCTAAAATCACCTCCAAAAACAATTGCTTTTCCTCCAAATGGCAATTTTGAGTTGCTACGAAGATGACAACTCAATATATCCTTCAAAGATCTATCCAAAGCTTCAAATGCATGCTTATGAATCATGGGTGCCTCGTCCCATATAATCAATGATGTTTTTTTTAACAATTCAGCAACATCACTTTCCGGCGTTATAGAACAAAACGAATCCTCGGTAAGATTTAAAGGGATTATAAATCGAGAGTGCGCTGTCCTACCTCCTGTCAATAATAAGGAAGCAATACCACTTGAAGCAACATTTAACACGATTTCACCCTCCGATCTTAAAGCAGCGGATAATGTTTTCCAGAGAAATGTTTTCCCTGTACCTCCGTAACCGTAAACAAAAAAGACACCTCCTTTCTTTTTTTTAACATTTGTGATAATATCGTCGAAAACACCTCTTTGTTCATCTGTTAATGAACCAAGTAGCTGATAAAACTCTTGTAATAGAGTCGTCCTGTCAAAATCTAGCTCCTCCGTAATCGATTTGTCAAAATCTAGCTCCTCCGTAATCAATCGATTATTTGAAGAAGATATAGACTCATGATCAGGGTAAGGCATCCCATCAAAATCTTTGAGGCTTGAATTGTTTTGGAGTAAAATTTTTTCAATCTCATAAAGTGTCAAGTTCTTAACTTGATCCTCATCAAGCGATAAACCTGTAGAAATTTGCAAGTTAATTTTTATAGATATATAACTATATAAAATTAAAACTTAACGATAATAATAAGGTTAATAAGTTTTAGTTAAATATATAAAAATATATAATAAATTTTATTCAATAAATATAATATATTATGTAAGAATTATTAAGTAAAACACTAATTTAAATAATGAAAAATAACATATTACCTGGTGCCTTTAATCTTAGTTGTTGATTGTAGAGAATTCCATCTGATAAGTATTGCCAAGTTTTTTCCCAGACAAAGTACGGTCTCGACAAACTATTAGACTTCAGCATAGTTGCAAATAAATAACGCAAATAATATCCAGAACCTGAATGACTTGCTTCCTCAATTGCATCAATATATTCCCTATCATCTTCCAAAAGTCCAAGAGCATAACACGCCTCTCTAAAAGTAGCACACACATGTCCATTAACCGTACGAATGTCTGCAAAACATTTCGGACCTTTGACTTTATTTAAAAGGATTCTCAAAAAATATGCTTCACCAACATTAGGAGAGCCGGTGTGAATTCGACCGATAGAAAATCCTTTTTCTCTTGGCTTCCAACAACGATCCTTCAATTTCCAAACAAACTTGGTAGGAAATTCAACATAAGAAAGCTTACGTGCTTCCTTATTATGTTCATTACACTCCATCCAAGCTAAGAACATCGAAGAAGAAACAGACTGTTTATTGAGGACATCTTCAATATCATCGTCAGCACCGTATACAACATTTTGTTGTCCAGGAAGATGAAAAGGAAGCCTCACAATAGAAGGAGTCCTGAAATGAACATCAAATTTGAATATACGCCACGAAGCTTCACATGCAGACAAATATCTACAATCGTAGTAGTTTTTTATTTCGTCAACTACATCGTCATTATCATCTGCGTTGTTGTTTGGTACAACCGCAACAGTAGCCCTATCAGGACCCTTGTTAATATATTTGAACAAATATTTGATGGAAGCACCCTGATTGCACCACTCAACATTAATGTGAGCTTGGTATCTTTTCAAAAGCAGTTTGTGATATGGAACCACACTTCTATTGTCTAACTTAACACCAGACTTTTCAACAAAAGATCCATCATTACGTCTCTTATATATTGGATAACCATTTTCATCAACCGAAGTATGCTCTGTGAATGTCTTTGGGAAGTTTTTTGAACACTTGTTATCAATCATGCATGGGCATTTAGGATTATCACTACCACAAGGACCATGCATCATGAACTCGCTGACAAGTGCATACAATTCTGGATCGTCGTCTTTGTTTGGAATTTCAGCAGAAATAACACGATCAATATGTTCAACGGTTGGGAGCTTGTAATCAGAGTGCATGAATAGACATATATGAGCATGAGGTAGGTCGTGCTTTTGAAACTCCACCGTATAAACAGCTGACAATTTATTTACATAGAGACGTATTATAAGATTTTGAAAAAAATAAAAAAACATATTAACAAAATATATAAAAACACTTTAACAATGCATTATTAATATAAATTACCTGCTTCGACCGAACCCAATAATGAATTTTTCTTTAAGTCTTTAATCAATGAATCTAGCTTCATTTTGAACAACCAAGATAGGATATCTGGTCTGTCTTCGGGTTTGAGGTTTGTGTCAGTAATAAACCTTTGAATCTCGGGCCACTTTGGATTGCATGTTACAGTTATGAAATAATCTGGGTAGCCAACCCACTTACAAAGCGACATGGCATCTAAATAGTTTTGCATCATGTAGCGTGCACCACCAGTAAAAGAAGAAGGCAATATCACACGCTGTCCAATATTCGAAATATATGTATTTCCATTGTTTTTCACGCTGCGTAATGTTTCATAGGACTCGCATCGAAGAACTTTTTTTTGGTTTCGTATGTAATACAGCCTCTCGCTTTCAATCATCGTATAAGCATCAACCAGAAATTGTTGAAAAAGCCTTCTTGAATTCAGAATTAATGAGAAAATATTAACTCTGTCTTGAATCCTATAAGAAAAGAATTCTCTCATTGTACAGTTACATCGTTTGTTATTCGTTGAACACGTAACACCTCTATGAGGGATGTCAACTCGATATCCATCATCCCCATAAGGAAAGAGCAGTGGGTATTGAAGAGCAAGGTAAGCAGGATGCAATTCATTTATACGTTGTAGACTGCCTGATTTAGTTTTTACGATGATATCTCTATTATCAATTGAATTACCAATGTCACCAACAATTAAAGCAGCAACCTCAGAAGCGGTAGGTAGGTTATATGTCCTTCCATCATGTTGTCTTCTTCCTATAAGACGTAACTTTAGATCTATATTAGGACTTGCATTAAAACAATCTCTTGCCATTCTATAACACTTAACCAACTCATTTGTTGAATCCAACATAACCTTCAAAAATCTTATGATTTCGATATCAAGTTGCTGAGAAGTTGAATTGCACCCATCTTTTTGTGTACTGTTAATAATGACGATTATATTTAATATTTAGTAGGTAAATAAGTATAATGAAAAAAAAGGATTGTTATAAAAAATAAACATGAAATATACCTGAAAGCGTGTTGTCTATTTGAAAGTTCGTTGTCAGTATCATATATGTATAGTTGAGAGAACTTTGGTTTTGATCCATCTATAGGTAGAAGGCTGCCCATACAATGGTAATTTTGACCAATAAGTCTGAAAATATATGGACCTTTGCCTTTGTTAACGGAAGAATCAACTTTTCCACCCATCGATGTAAATGAAAACATCGAATTGAACAGACGAATGTTGTTCAAAAAATGTTTCCTTTTGGGATGAACAGAACGATAAAGATTTTGGTAATCTTCAGGTGCTTCTTTTAATTCAGGAAGCTCGACCTTTCCGTTACCACAACACATTGAAAAAGATGTTTTGTTGCCATCTTTATTGCCTTTAAGGGCTTCATTTTGCCATAATTTTGCATGACAACTCGTACACACAAAACTCTGATCACCATGGTCGAAATAATCTGTTTAAAAAAACTTGATTAAAGATATACATATATTATTCTTGAAATGAATAATAGTTTAATATAATCATTAGTGTTACCTTTTGAGATACCCGAAATCAATTGAACATGATTATGTCGAACATTTAAGTGTTCATCTGATGTTAAGTCTATGGGTATATGAGATATATTTGAGATTTTCCTTTTTGACTTTTTGTTTCTCAAAGATAAACTGATAGAATTATCTCGAGTGATTGCTAACGAAGATGTGCCTGTCATATCATTAGACAATATAGAATATTGTCTATTTCCTGACATTGAAAGTATAAATGTTAGTATTGAATTTTGAAATAAAAATGATAATAGTATGATTTAAATTGTATAAAATACATACATAATATTTTTTGTAACTTATATAGTAGGAAAACTGATGTGAAAAGAAATTAGATATATCATTGGTAATGTTAGATAACGGTGTTGTTGTCGTATAATTGGAAGTAGATTTGAAACTTTGCTGAGCATACTCCATACACGCTACGAAATAAAAATATTTTAATTGATATAAAAAATAAAATAAACATAATAAATATTGGAATTTATTATTAGACAAATAATTATACATTAGATGGATGAGAAATAAATTATATAATATATAGCATATTACCGTTTGGTGTGGTGCAAGTCTGAATGGATCTTCTATTATCCAAATATTTTTTTCTTTGTTTTCGCTTATCTTTATAAACGTTTGGGTTGACATTTTGATTGTCACCGGTAACATTATTGAACTTGCTTGATGACAAGGTTTGACATTTGCTACTGTCATTAGTAAGCACTGAGAAAATTATATAAGAAAAAAGTTATTATAACCCTCAGAATATTTATAAGTTAACATATATAGGAAGAAAAAAAAATATATGCATACTTATATCATCGAAAACGAAATATAAGAAATTTGTTTAAATAAAATATTAAAAAATGAAAACAATGTTGATCGTTATGACCATTACTTGTGAAATACTAAGAGTGTTATAAGGAAATATGCATTATTTATGTCGCAAAAGGTTAACACAAAATAAAAACTAATAAACAAAATTAAAAATATTATGTAAAAAGAATACTCTCGTAGCAAACTAATTATAAAAGAATGATAGAAAAAAAATATACCATTTGGCGTGGTGGTCATATCTTTACATTTTTTGTTATCCAAATATAACTTTCTAAGTTTTCTTTTATCTTTAGCATCATTGGATAAGGAACTTGTAATATTAACATCCAAAGTAGATTGAAAAGTTGTATGCTGATATCCACCTGAAATATTTGAATTTATATTTTCATTGTTACCTGCAAGATATATAGAATAATTTGAAGTGGTTAGATGTTGATAAGGATAAATGATTTGTGTCCATATACTAAAAGTATAAATGTCAGTATTGAATTTTGAAATAAAAAGGATAATAGTATGATTTAAATTGTATACAATGCATAGATATTATTTTATGTAACTTATATAGTAGGATAACTGATATGAAAAGTTATTCGATATACCATTGGTAATGTTAAATAACGGAGTTCTTGTCGTATAATTGGAAGTAGATTTGAAACATTGTTGAGCACACTCCATATAATCTATGAAATAAAAATATTTTAATTATTACAAAAAAATAAAACAAACATAATAAACAAATGAATATATTATTACACAATTAATTATACATTATATGGATGAAAGATAAATTATGTAATATATAGCATATTACCGATTGGTGTGGTGCAAGTCTGAATGGATCTTCTATTATCCAAATAATCTTTTATTTGTTTTTGTTTATCTTTATAAATGTTTGGGTTGACATTTTGATTGTCCCCGGCAACATTATTGAAGTTGGTTGATGACATGGTTTGACTTTTGCTAATGTCATTAGTAAGCACTGAGAAAAATATATAAGAAAAAAGTTATTAAGACCCTCAAAACATTTATAATTAACATATATACGAAGAAAAAAAATATATGCATATTTAATTCATCGAAAACGAAATATAAGAAATTTATTTAAATAAAATATTAAAAAATCAAAACAATGTTGATCGGAAAAATTGTTACTTGTGAAATACTAAGAATGTTATAAGGGAATATGCATTATTTATGTCGCAAACGATTAATAGAAAATAAAAACTAATCAACAAAATTAAAATTTTTATGTAAAAACAATACTCTGGTAACAAAGTAATTATAAATGCATGATAGAAAAAAAAATATACCATTTGTCGTGGTGGTTTTATGTTTACATTTTTTGTTATCCAAATATAACTTTCTAAGTTTTCTTTTATCTTTAGCATCATTGGATAATGAACTTGTAATATTAAAAGGATATGTCAAAATAGATTGAAAACTTGTATGCTGATATCCATCTGAAATATTTGAATTTATATTTTTATTGTTACCTGCAAGATATATAGAATAAAATGAAGTGGTTAGATTTTGATAATGATATGTTATATACGGTAAAGTAGTTATTTTTATAAGGAAAAACAACATTTAATATATAATACTCTACCGGATTAATAATATAATTTATTGATTATGTGTAATACAAATTTGAATAAGACTTAATCAATATTTTTATAAATTAAATTAAATAAAAGAGTAATGATAATAAAACAAAATGGACACGTTGAAAAATAATTACCAATTGAAGTGGTTGTCACGACATCGGATTTTTTTTTATCCAAATTTAACTTTCTTTGTTTGCACCGGTCTTTAGAATGATTTGAATCCATACGATGTTTATATCATAAAAAACAATAGATCCTGTAATAAAACTATAATAAACCAATGTTATATAAATTCATAGTATATATTATGAATTAGTAAAATTGACACATTATAAAAATACGTACGTGTAAAAAAATTGTTAATAAAAAAATTGTTAATTTAACATCTTTTGAAGCTTATATTTAATAAAAATAAATGGACGTGGACTTATTATAAAGAATTTATATTTATATATTTAAATTTAATATACATTAATGGATTATATAAAAAATGACTGTACATGAAGACAAACCTTATGTAGTTAATTGGAAAAAAAAAATAGATTTCGGTAGTTAAACAAGGAAAAAAAATGAAATAAAAAAAAACAAACTATAGTGATTCTTATAGAAAGTTAATTTACTTCTTTTACTTTTGATTTTTTTTTGCTTAACAACGAATTCAAAAAAAAATTTCACAGTTTTATTTTATCAAACAAATTTGAATATTAAACATTACTTATCTTAAATATAAAAAAAGGGCTTACGTAAAGATGAAGAAATCTTGAAAACAAATATGGAAAATGACGATTCCGCCCCTATAACTGCAAGGAGACATGTTCAGAGATCGCACTACAAAATGAACTATAAAAAAATGACCATTTTTCTGATTCTGAAGGGCCAAAGAAACGGAAGAATACTAAAGAAGCAAATGGTGAAGACTTGAATAAAAAACAGAAAGAAAGTGACTCCACTACCCCTGTAAGAAAAAGCGGTAAGAAGGTAGATGTTGAGGGCAAAAATGGTACTTCAGCACATAAGGGTTCTTCTGCAGCTGTTTCTGGTGATAAACATGGTGCTAAATCATCAAGTAAAAAACATGGTGACGCTGTCACTAAGGTATCTTCATAATTCTTGTAACAAAATACTATTTAATATTATTTACAAATATGGAAAATGACGATTCTGCCCCTATAAATGCAAAGAGACATGTTCAGAGACTGGACTACAAAATGAACTAAAAAAATGACCATTTTTCTGATTCTGAAGGGCCAAAGAAACGGAAGAATACTAAAGAAGCAAATGGTGAAGACTTGAATAAAAACCAGAAAGAAAGTGACTCCACTACCCCTGTAAGAAAAAGCGGTAAGAAGGTAGATGTTGAGGGCAAAAATGGTACTTCAGCACATAAGGGTTCTGCTGCAGCTGTTTCTGGTGATAAACATGGTGCTAAATCATCAAGTAAAAAACATGGTGAAGCTGTTAATAAGGTATCTTCATAATTCTTGTAACAAAATGAACTATAAAAAATGACCATTTTGACCATTTTCCTCCTTTTTAGTGTCTGTATAGTTATATTTACAATCATTCTGGTATACATATTCAAATATAATCATATGTGGAAATACATTTAATAATGATAAAACGCATATACATAACAGAGGGATTTACATGGAGAATACATTTAATAATAAAAGGGAAAGCACAGATATGTTAACATATGGTTATATTTACAGTCATTGGTACACATCTTTTAAATACTAAAGAGGCAAAGGGTGAAGACTTGAATAAAAAACAAAAAGAAAGTGACTCCACTACCTCTGTAAGAAAAAACGGTAAGAAGGTAGATGTTGAGGGCAAAAATGGTACTTCAGCACATAAGGGTTCTTCTGCAGCTGCTTCTGTTGATAAAAGTGGTGCTAAATCACCAAGTAAAAAACTTGGTGAAGCTGTTACTAAGGTATCTTCATAATTCTTGTAACAAAATACTATTTAATATTATTTACAATCATATTTTTATATTTCAAACAAAGAAATTAAAATTGGCATTACATCGAACAGTTGGCGGACTGATTACAAATGGCCTTGTTACAATGTGTTAAAAAAAGAAGATAATTGAAAATAAAAGGAAATGCATCGTGCATATATAAATAGGCATAATACTAACCTTATGTAGTTGTTGGGATGGTAATGCAGATTCTTCAAGACAGTTGATTCCAGCGTGAAGAAGACGACTCATGCATGTATAAACGAAATTGAAAGGAAACGACTCATAAATGTATTATGTATATAGATGTAATTGAAAGAAATTTTTGGAAATTATTACCTGCTATAAGTAAAAGACGAAGGATCACACATGATTGATGCGATTCTAAGTAGAAATCCAGTTAACATTCCATATAAGTACATTGTGAGTCCATACATAGAGAAGATTTGGTTAAAAAGAAAGCGATATGATTTTGAAATCGAATCCTTCAATCCACCGTGATTGAAGGCTAATCAGTTGGCAAACGTATCTTTGTTGCTCTGTATAAGGACTTAATTGAGGAAACATAAACATAACCATTACATATACGTGTCTTATTGAACAATTTATATGCATTCCATGTGGCATTCTAAGACATTTACATGTGGAATATTCACCAGAAGACTACTGGAAAAAGTCAAAGCTTCCTCATGCCACCATGTTAAACCACAGCATCCATATGAAAGCTGTTTACTTGAAACTAAGCGTGGGACTGCTTAGTATAAGTTGATGTATGTCGCTTATTGCTTTCCTTTATCCTAAATTAGTGTTGTGTGAAACTGCGAAACGTCTACCCTATTATTTTAACATGCTTATAATAAGGGAGACCCAAAACAAAATAGGGTCAAATATTACTCACATTTCACTTTTGGTGGATTGCCACAACATATAATTTTATAATTGGGACCAGGTTATGTGATGACATGACATTGGTTACATACGTGTTTAACTGTTTATCAAACTTTTAGTTTTCATTAAGTTTATGTAATACTATTGTACGTTTACTAATTTAAGTAACTTGTTATAATTAAAATGTTGCATGTTTCTATTATAAAAAAAATATATGTACATTGATGAATCAATTTAATTCAAAGTTTTAAAAAATAATAAGATGTAATAAATAACAATTTAAAACTAAATAAATGACAACATTTAATAAAGAACTCAAAATCCATTCTTAACATAAAACGAAAGAAAACAGAATTTGTGAAACCAACAACGAAAGTATTCTTGACAAACCATAAAACCTAAAAATTGATGTTCGACTGGAATGATATATAAAAAACGAAAAACTAAAAATTGTTTGAAACGTTCATAAGATCTCACTTCTCGACTTTAGGAATCAATAGTTGGGTGGACACGACAGTTTCCTTGATTCCAATGGATTTTTTAGAAGGTTTTGTTGATGACTCACAAACAGTATCTTCAAGATCGTAAACATCTACAAGTTTACGTTTCACATTGGTAGTTGGTGAAAGCAGGCTAGTGGTGTCATGGTTGGTTGATGGACTCATTGAAATGGTATTTGGAAAAGTAGAGATAGGAGTATTATCAGCAACGAAGGAAGCAGAACCCTTAAATGCAAGAATTGACATATGTTACTGATTGACATAGGAGTAATGTAAAAGGAGTGAAAAGAAAAAAAAGTAGGAAATTATACCTTAAAACCAATTGTATCCTGAGAGTTGAAATCTGAGACCACGACATTAACAGACTCAGTTTCAGTGTTCTATATATAACAGTTTGTAAAGTGTAATTTAGATTGGTAAATATCAAGTATATAAAACATAATTTGTAGACAGATTAAGACTTATTTGTAGTTAAACCTGTTCAATGTGGTTTGCTTTTTAAGCTTCTCGAGCGCAGAAATTATGTCAACATCATCACTTATCTTTGATATGTTGTAACTACAGATGTATTTTCTTCCAGAGGTAAAGCCTCTAACTATAATTTTGAAAGCCATTTTTCTACCAATAAGTTCATTGATCTCAACAGGAAAAGCAACAGTCTCACCCATCTAAAAAAAAGTAAATGAAACAAAATTAGACTTAAAATGTAGAAATGATTAGAATAAATTAGGAATTTTATATAATGGATTTTATAATATATACCTTTTCATACTTTTCTATCAAATCTGATGCTGAAATTTTTAGAATACTTCTAACATCCCGATCAAACAGAGTAAGTGTCACTACTCCCACCAAGCCTTGTACTCGAATTTTGAGCATAAAACTAAGGTATTTAAAAAACAAATAAAAACCATACAAATTAGATAAATACAATAATGAAAGAATATTAAATTTCTTATTATACCTTGGTTCAGCAACTATGGCTTGTTTTTTGCACTTCTCCTGTGTACATACCCAAGATTCATTCTCAGCTACATGGTCCAAAACATTGGCCTGTTCAATGGGCATTTTATGAACCTTTCTCTTACAGTTCTTGCAAGCCGGGTAGTACCATTGTTGATTATCTTCAAACATCTTAATTGTTCCAAGAATGATGGCATAACTCCCCTATTATTAGTAATAACCAATGATGTTGAATCAGGAAAATTAAGCATCACTAATTTAAGATTTAATAATGTAAATATACCTCATCTAATTCATGGATCATGGAAATCTGGTAGAATTTAGTATTTTTCAGAAAGTCATCATGTACAGTATACATGATAGAAGACGTTGTAGCACGAGAACATGAAGAAGCCGATCCACTTTTTTTTCATTAAACCTGTTTACAAATAAAGTGTAAGTATAATATCAATAAAAAATATATTTAGTTTAATAGTAATATATAAAGGACTTGATTGAAACGTAATCAAACTTTTTTTTGAAATCAATAATTTCTTCAACTTGCTCATCAATGAATAGCTTTGTTGCTAAATATGTGTTATTCACATATACACGCCCTGAAAAGAAAATGAAAAAATATTGGATTAAATCATTTCTTATATAAACATTGAAAATGGTAAAGATAGAACATTGTATTAATAAAAGGACCTCGGTAATCCTTCCACCTAGCACATTGAATAATCATTACAAAATTCACCCGATGTTTGGATACATAGGAATCAATTTGTTCAGCGTAATCTCCCCACAAAGTAGCCAACACTTGTCGTCCCCTAAATGTATATGAATTAAAACAACAATTTTTAAACTAATAACACACAAGTTTTAAAAGAAACATACTCTAAATCTTCCAATTTCAATGTAATCCTTTTATCAAGTTTTTGGGTTGCAGGTTCCAGTGGATAGCATTGAAAAACATTACCGATCACATCTATAATATACATTATGTAAGATGTTAGTATATAATTAGTGTTAGGATGGACAAATAATATACAAATATTATAAGAGGTAAAATGTGAAATAAACGTTGTGAACTTTACCAAAAGAAACAGTTGAAGGGATCGCCTTATCGATAAGATCTTAGAAGTTTGCAAAAGCGAAAGAATTCAAGGGCCCATTAAAACCAATGCACTTGTTTACTCTAGTGGTATATTGAAAAAACAATTTGTTTTGAATGTCAACAAACTTCATGGCATCATCAACATATAAACCAAGTGTTGGCTTATGAATGTAAACATCAGCATATTCTTCAAGTGCTTTTCCCAGTATAACATATTGTTTCTCCACAGTGCATTCAATTTTATTGCCCTTAAAAAAAACGATTAAATAAATAAGACATAAACAACTATATGATTAACATAATAGTGTATAACTAATAATATGATAAGTTGAAATCATTAAATATGTTTAAAGCAATTAAGTTTAAATACCTCTTCATCCATTAAAATCATTCCGATTTGTCGTGTCTCATGTGGTTTCGACCAAGTTGTTTGTTTCCAAAGCCGGATAATTGATTGTGTAAGAATGAAGTGACATCAGCTGAAGTTGTTAAAGAGTCTGTAGTATCTGAAAAAGATGAAGAAATATTGAAAACAAATATGGAAAATGACGATTCTGCCCCTATAACTGCAAGGAGACATGTTCAGAGATCGCACTACAAAATGAACTATAAAAAATGACCATTTTTCTGATTCTGAAGGGCCAAAGAAACGGAAGAATACTAAAGAAGCAAATGGTGAAGACTTGAATAAAAAACAGAAAGAAAGTGACTCCACTACCCCTGTAAGAAAAAGCGGTAATAAGGTAGATGTTGAGGGCAAAAATGGTACTTCAGCACATAAGGGTTCTTCTGCAGCTGCTTCTGGTGATAAACATGGTGCTAAATCATCAAGTAAAAAACATGGTGACGCTGTCACTAAGGTATCTTCATAATTCTTGTAACAAAATACTATTTAATATTATTTACAAATATGGAAAATAACGAATCTGCCCCTATAAATGCAAAGAGACATGTTCAGATACTGGACTACAAAATGAACTAAAAAAATGACCATTTTTCTGATTCTGAAGGGCCAAAGAAACGGAAGAATACTAAAGAAGCAAATGGTGAAGACTTGAATAAAAAACAGAAAGAAAGTGACTCCACTACCCCTGTAAGAAAAAGCGGTAAGAAGGTAGATGTTGAGGGCAAAAATGGTACTTCAGCACATAAGGGTTCTTCTGCAGCTGTATCTGGTGATAAACATGGTGCTAAATCATCAAGTAAAAAACATGGTGAAGCTGTTAATAAGGTATCTTCATAATTCTTGTAACAAAATGAACTATAAAAAAAATGACCATTTTGACCATTTTCCCCATTTTTAGTGTCTGTATAGTTATATTTACAATCATTCTGGTATACATATTCAAATATAATCATATGTGGAAATACATTTAATAATGACAAAACGCATATACATAACAGAAAGAAAGTGACTCCACTACCCCTGTAAGAAAAAGCGGTAAGAAGGTAGATGTTGAGGGCAAAAATGGTACTTCAGCACATAAGGGTTCTTATGCAGCTGCTTCTGTTGATAAAAGTGGTGCTAAATCACCAAGTAAAAAACTTGGTGAAGCTGTTACTAAGGTATCTTCATAATTCTTGTAACAAAATACTATTTACTATTATTTACAATCATATTTTTATATTTCAAACAAAGAAATTGAAATTGGCATTACATCGAACAGTTGGCGGACTGATTACAAATGGCTTTGTTACAATGTGTTAAAAAAAAGAAGATAATTGAAAATAAAAGGAAATGCATCGTGCATATATAAATAGGCATAATACTAACCTTATGTAGTTGTTGGGATGGTAATGCAGATTCTTCAAGACAGTTGAATCATGCGTGAAGAAGACGACTCGTGCATGTATAAACGAAATTGAAAAGAAACGACTCATAAATGTATTATGTATATAGATGTAATTGAAAGAAATTTTTGGAAATTATTACCTGCTATAAGTAAAAGACGAAGGATCACGCATGATTGATGCGATTCTAAGTAGAAATCCAGTTAACATTCCATATAAGTACATTGTGAGTCCATACACAGAGAAGATTTTGTTAAAAAGAAAGCGATATGATTTTGAAATCGAATCCTTCAATCCACCGTGATTGAAGGCTAATCAGTTGGCAAACGTATCTTTGTTGCTCTGTATAAGGACTTAATTGAGGAAACATAAACATAACCATTACATATACGTGTCTTATTGAACAATTTATATGCATTCCATGTGGCATTCTAAGACATTTACATGTGGAATATTAGAAAATTAAAAAACCAAGAAAATGCCATTTGTCTAAACGCATAAGAATTTGCCAAATGTCAAAAAGATGTTTATTTATTAGGGGAGAAGTGTAAGAAGTCCTTCCTTCCCGATGCTTCCATTAGTTTTTTGGAACACAACGGTTAGAACTAGGGGGCCGAAGCTAAAACTTCAAATGTTTCGGGACAAATAATGATTCATCTATTAGTCTCTTATATTAACATATGCAACATAACAACATATATAATTTTAATTACAAACACTAATTAATATAACTAACAATCAATTTATTTGAAATGTATCGAGATTGAGGGTTTTATAGCATAACACAACTAACTAATAGTTTACAAGTAACAAAAAATAGCAGAGTTAAATTGCATTTTGACGAACAACTAATTATTTAGACTTTATTAAAATCACTTTACATTTATTAAAATTATTCATTAGTGACAATTAACATATAACAAAGTTAACTGGCAATCAGTAAACATAAATATTTTTTTACAAATTATCCCCTATCCTTAATCCTACTTAAAGTTCTTAGGCTATACCTTAAAATTTTAAATTCATTTGTTTAAAAAAGAAGTGTTGATTGGAAAGCAATAAATAAAAGTAATAATGTTTTAACAGTTTTTTTAGTACTTTAAAGTTTCATATGTCTTTCAAGTTTTTACCCACTATCATATCACATCACATGCTATTCCAGTGAGAGTGAGAGAACGAGAGAAAATAAAATCTTACAAATTACTAATCTGGTGGAGAAGAGATTTGGAGAGCGTGTGAGCAACGAAGATCGTTGGTCAGAGTTGCAGATCGTCGAACGACGGGATAAGAGACATAAAGCACATACTATTTAAGTACGTTGGTCTGCTGAGGAGTTTCGGCGGAGTGTGAACTCTGACATCGGTGATTTTTCTTGAGTTTAGGCTTTGTATTTATTTTTTTTCAAAAATAAAATGTTGCATATCAAAATAGTTTATAGTTTTCTTAGTTTCCAAAATAAATTACTATCCTAAATTTACCAAGGGTGGTTTTGATTCATTCCTTGATTTTCTAGTTTTTTTTGTTAATTCCTTCGATATTTTCCAGTTTATTCTCCTGATTAAATAATTAAAAAAAAGACCATGTTTTTGTTTTTATGGAATTAATTAGTAGTTTATATAATTTTCACATTTACATGTATCTCTTAATTAGTTGGGGTGGCCAAGTTTGCTGAAAAAATAAATAAATATATATATATATATATATATATATATATATATATATATATATATATATATATAGAGAGAGAGAGAGAGAGAGAGAGAGAGTCGGCCCAAGACATGTTCAAAAGATGCATTTGAATAGGACCCAAGAAATCAGAGGGCCCAAAATTTTTATAACAATTCATGTTACCTATGTTAAGTTGGCCCTAAGAAAATAAACACATTAGGTTAATTCAGCGCATCAGTCGACAATCATCACGTAAGAAGGAGCGAGAAAAAAGAAAATTTCTGGAAAAGAGAAAAAAACGCTTCGATTTCTTCTTACGCATGGGTAGGAATTAAATCAGTGATTTTAAAGGCTGTGAACATTCTTTCTCCAAAATCAGAAACCGTGTTCTTCACTTTTCTCTTCTCAGAAATCAGAAGCTTCAGATTTCATGTTGTGGACTTGTAGTTTCGAAATCAGAAGGAGATAGTAGGGATTAACTGATTAAGGAATTTTTGGTTTTTTTTTATTTTTTTCCTGGTTTGGAATCACAAGGAGAAATATGTTTAATTTTTTTTTATTTCTAATTCTGAAGGAACAAAAATTGAGTTTTGAAAATCAGATTCAGAAGAACAAGAACGAAAAGGCATTGAAGAAATCGATTTCTGAGTTTTGAAGGTACAAGAAAATCAAGTTCATTTTTTTTCATTTTTGATAAGTTTTGAACAATCACATCGGCATCTGTTATTAAGTTCTAAGATGTAAATCAATTTTTTTTTCTTTTATTCTGTATGACTATGTGACAAGTTACTATAATCCAACTTGATGAATTTCTGATTTGATTTCTGATAAGTTTTGAATTGGTTTTTGTAACGCTTGGTTCAGGTATTACTTATTTCTCAACATTATAGGGTTTTGGGCTGGAACTCGACGAGTTGGGGAGCTCCAACTCGTCGTGTAGGGATCTAGTTGGATGCGGGTAGGCAAGGTGGCTTACCGTTTGGATCTACCGGTCAAGCTTAGCCAGATCCACAACACCTTCCACGTGTCCCAACTTCAGAAGTGTATAGCTGACGAAGTTGCAATCATTTCCTTGGATGATATTCAAGTTGATGAGAGTCTCAATTATGTGGAGAAACCAATAGCGATTTTAGACTGGAAGACGAAAGCCCTACGGAACAAGGAAGTGAGACTAGTTAAGGTGCAATGGCAGTACCGAAGAGGCTCCGAATGGACCTAAAAGCTGGAGGATGAGATGAGGAAGCATAATCCGGACCTTTTTTCATTAGCAGACTTCGAGGACGAAGTCTAGTTCAAGTGGGGGAGATTTGTAACGCTTGGTTCGGGTATTACTTATTTCTCAACATTATAGGGTTTTGGGCTGGAACTCGATGAGTTGGGGAGCTCCAACTCGTCGTGTAGGGATCTAGTTGGACGCGGGTCAAGGGCTCACCTCGATGAGTTGGGGAGCCCCAAATCGACGAGTAGACGCTGGGAAAAGAAACCCCTAATTTTTAGGGTTTGCACCCTATTTAAAGGCCTTAAGCCTCATTGTTAGCCTCCCTTATCGCCCCTTTGTCCAGAGAAACCCTAGTTCGTGCTTTTCCTACCATTTTGAGTGTGTGAGAGCTTAAAGAGCGCATTTTTGGTGTTTGTTTGAAGAGGCTTGAAGTAAGAGGTGCATAGCTGAAGGGAGAGGCTGTAGATCCGGAGTCTTCTCTGTTGTGGCAGCCATATTGAGGTATAAAGTTGATACCTTGGTCATTTATTTGCTAGATCTCTTCATGTGGGAGTTTATGGTCATTATTAGCTCATTTTGGGATCATTCTTGGATTTGAGCATGTCATGAAGCTATGACTTCAGATATGGACATCTCATGGCCTCTTTTGACTTAAAGTAGCCACTTTTATCAAGTCTTGGCCTTCCTTCATGCCCTAAATCCCTTAAGAAGCTATGATTGAGTGTTTTAGCCCCCTTAATGTCATGCATGGACGTAAAGTCAACAACTTTACGTGGTATATCAGCCCTAGGGGATCAGATCTATAGTTTAGAGCCTTAGACTCGCTTAGAAAGTGGCTGAATGAGTTAAGACTGGGAAAACTCGACGAGTTACCTTTCCAACTAGGCGAGTTGTCCCGGGGTTTCCCCGATCTTCTGGACACTATTTGAACTCGACGAGTTGTTGCGATAACTCGGCAAGTTGACTAGGGTTTTCCCCGGTTTTCTGAGAACTGAAGGAACTTGACGAGTCGGTAGGTGCTCTCGACGAGTTGGGTCAACATGGACTATTGAACTTGACTGTTGACTTTGATTTTGACCATGGTTGGCCAAGTTTGACTTTAAGGGTATCTTTGTTATTTTTGGATTTTGATGAATTTAGTCGCATGGTGGTTGTAGGCAGTTGATTTTGGAGTTGTGAGTCGGTATTTGATCTTACCAGTTCAATATTCATTAAGATGTGAGTCTCCTCACCATACCAATGGGTCGAAGGCACCAAGGCGGCCCATTATTTGTTATGTGGTATGCTAGTTGATTATGTGTTATGTGGTATGCTAGTTGTATTTGTGATACTTGCATGGAAGACCTCGGGGGGTTCCCGAGGCAGTTGGATATCAGACCATGTGGGGGTTCCCATGGCATTCTAGGCTAAGACCATGTGGGGGTTCCCATGCCATCGGTGTAAGACCTTGGAGGGTTTCCATGGCATCCTTATATGTTTGTAAGACCATGTGGGGGTTCCCATGGCACCCGGTGTAAGACCTTGGAGGGTTTCCATGGCATCCTTATATGATTGTATGCATGGCTTATTGTGTTTATGTAGCTGATATAGCTAATATGGTTTATGTGATTATGTGGATTGTGTGGGGTATGCTCCGGGGAACTCACTAAGCATTAGCTTACAGTTTGTTGGTTGTTTCAGGTACTTCAGGATCTAAGGGCAAGAGCCCGGCGTGATGGCGTGGCATACACTCTCCGGCGTTTTATTTGGGACACTCTGATATTACGAATAATTTATCTGATGTTATGGATTTTGAAAACAAATGTGTTGGAATTTTACATCTTATGGAAATGTTTTGGTTATTTAAAAAGAAAAAATTTTATTGGAAATTTGGGCTTTTACAAGTTGGTATCAGAGCCTTGGTTTGAGGGTTTCGGGCATACTCCCGAGTGTGTCAGAACTCAAACTGAGAAAATGGTAAAATTGTTTTCAAAAATCAAAAGTTAAAAGCTTCTTAAATCTGATTTCTTGTAAGAAAAAGGGAGAGTGCAATGCGCGTAATCGGTCGTGCTCAAGTAAGTGTTTTCCCCAATATATTAACCATGCTATATTGATATTTGAAATG
This sequence comes from Lactuca virosa, assembly GCF_052849685.1. Taxonomy (NCBI): domain Eukaryota; kingdom Viridiplantae; phylum Streptophyta; class Magnoliopsida; order Asterales; family Asteraceae; genus Lactuca; species Lactuca virosa. The sequence continues at coordinate 192,654,390 of NC_136433.1, read as the reverse complement.
TGGTAATCGGATGGATTTTTGCTAGGTGTATGCTTTAAAAATTGTATACGGTTAGGATCTTATAGCCTTAGAATAATTGATCTGGACTTATTTCATGTTCCTTGTTTGGTTGTGGTCCTAGGGTAGAGTCTGTTATTCGACAGTCTATTTGTTCCTGTTCTGTGTATAATTTGCATGCATAAGGCAACCTGTTATGATTGATTTGAGTTCTGGTTTGATGGGAATGGAGCAAATCTTAAGGTAGCCTAGGATTTGAGTTATGCGGTAGTTTGCGAGATATGTTTTGTTCGGGGATGAATTAGAGCTATCAGATAGAGCCTTGGGGAAGGTACAGGTAGGTGTGGAAGGTAGTATTGGGCCCGTACTACTGAAAGCACAAGACCTGTACTCGAACTAATGTCAGATTTGGAATCTCTAAGGAGAACCGGTGTGGAAGGATCCCATTTTTGAATATCTTGATCATTCTGTCTTATGGTATTTCATATCAGAATGGTGGTGACACGTCACAGAGTAGGGGCATCAGGATCAGGATCAGGATCTGGATCGGGGTCGGGCTACACTACAGAGCCCATTGACGAGAGGCTGCGCGAGCTTATCACAGCTGAGGTTACGAGGGGCATTCTTGACACTACCCCAGTGATTTTCGGGACACTCAAGGAGGGGATGCTGGAGATCATGGAGGAGCGGCTCAGGTGTTTCCGAGCCGAGATTGTTGCGGGCCAGGTCGGGGCCTGAATTCCCTTATTCCGGGAGTTCAAGGCGTGTGGGGCGCCTGAGTTCTTTGGGTTCAGGGACCCCATAGTTCGTCGACGCTGGGTGACAGACATGGAGAATGCCCAGCGCACGAGCTCTTGCCCCGAGGCGACAAAAGTGGGGTTTGCTTCATGCATGTTGAGGGACCGAGCCAGGGACTGGTGGGAAGAGGTGGCCCACCAGGTGGGATCAGCGGGAGTGGCTGAGATGTCATGGGAGGATTTTGTCAGACATTTTGACTTGGAGTTTGCAGCATCCATTGAGGTGCAACATTTAGTGAGGGAGTTTCAGGAGCTACAGCAGACCACCGAGACTGTGGCAGAGATCACCGCCAAGTTTCGGGAACGAGCACTATTTATTATGCAGTATGTTGCGGATGAGGATATGAGGGGGACGAGGTATCATTCCATTCTGAGGGATGATATCCGTGAGTTTGTTATCTTTTCAGTGTGCAAAAATCTGAATGAGATGGTGGAGAAGGCCTGGGAGCGGGAGATGGAGTTGGAGTTCCGGACCAAGCGGAAGCCAGAGCAGGCTCAGACAGCTGTAGGTCAGGCTAAAAGCCTAAGACCTCAGATTCTTCTAGTAGGGGACAGCAGGGTCGTGGCCCGTGTGCCAAATGTGGGAGATCGCACAGTGGAGTTTGACGGGTGACGAACCCGGTATGTTATACATGTGGTCAACCGGGCCATGTCAGCAGTGACTGTCCCAAGAAGTGCTTGATTTGTTTCCACTGCAACCAGACCGGCCATAAAAGGGCCGATTGTCTGAGGTTGCATGGAGGAGGAGGAGCAGTGGCGGCACCTGTGCCCGCCACAATGAGGATCACTGATGGCCGCCCTACCAAGGTGAAATCTCCTACGGTGAAAAGCCGCACATTTCAGCTGACTACCGAGGAGGCTCGGGCAGCACCAGATGTCTTGGCTGGTACGCAATCTATTTTCCCTATTGATATTATTTGTTATGCTTATATGTATATATATGCGCTTGTATAGGGACCTTTTTGGTCAACTGTATGTCGGCTCATGTTCTTTTCGATTCGGGAGCTACCCAATCGTTTGTATCTCTTGCGCTCAGCAAGAAGTTACGGGATGCTCCGGGGACTTTGGATTCCCGGCTTGAGGTCGAGATTGCAGATGACCGAACTGTGAGTGATGCAAGGGTATATCAGGGTTGTGTCCTGAATGTGCTTGGGGAGAGGTTTCGTGTTGATCTAGTTCCGATATCGTTGAAAGGGCTGAAGGTGATCGTCGGAATGGACTGGTTGGGGGCCAATGGGGCCATGATAGACTGTGAGCGCCAGCTGGTGAGAGTTCGAATCCCAAGTGGGGGAGAACTGGTTATTCATGGGGAGAGGGCCTCACAGGGGCCAACCCTCTGTTCAGCTGCGAGGGCGAGGAGACTTCTCCATCAGGGTTGTTTGGGATTTTTGGCATATATCTCGGATACGAGGATTGAGACCACGACAGATTTGGACAGTGTAACAGTTATACGGGATTTTCGGGATGTCTTTCTTGAAGAGTTGCCTGGGGTGCCTCCAGAGAGGCAAGTAGAGTTTCGCATTGAATTGGTGTCGGGTGCCGCTCCGATAGCTAAGGCACCATATCGGCTAGCTCTGCCCGAGATGCAGGAGCTGTCTATGCACCTTCAGAAGCTGCTAGACCAAGGGTTTATTCGTCCGAGCAGTTCCCCATGGGGAGCACCGATCCTATTCGTGAAGAAGAAGGACGGGTCACACAGGATGTGCATCGATTATCGGGAGATGAACAAGCTATCGGTGAAAAACCGGTATCCGCTTCCGAGGATCGATGATTTGTTCGATCAACTGCAGGGTGCATCTTGGTATTCCAAGATTGATCTTCGGTCGGGGTACCATCAGATGAGGATTAGGGATGAGGATATATCGAAGACAGCTTTCAGGACTCGGTACGGTCACTACGAGTTTGTGGTGATGTCATTCGGGCTCACCAATGCCCCAACAGCATTCATGGACCTCATGAACAGGGTGTGTAGGCCGATGTTGGATCGATCTGTGATCGTTTTTATCGATGATGTCTTGGTCTATTCTAAGACCAAGGAACAACATGAGCAGCGCCTGAGGGAGGTATTGGAGACACTGAGGATGGAATGGCTTTATGCCAAGTTCTCAAAGTGTGATTTCTGGTTGTGCGAGGTGTAGTTTTTGGGGCACATCATCAACCACGAGGGTATTTTGGTTGATCCAGCCAAGATTGAGGTAGTGATGCGGTGGGAAGTACCAAAGAATGCATCTGAGTTCCGTAGCTTCTTGGGTCTAGCGGGGTACTATCGAAGATTCATCCAGGATTTCTCCAAGATCACCGTACCGTTGACTCGCTTGACCAAGAAGAATGTGACTTTTCGGTGGGGCCCGGACCAGCAGTTGGATTTCGAGACCTTGAGACAGAGGTTATGTGAGGCTCCGATTTTAGCGCTACCCAAAGGATTGGATGATTTGGTGGTGTATTGTGATGCGTCTATCTCGGGGTTAGCGACCGTTTTGATGCAGAGGGGGCATGTGATCGCGTACGCCTCGAGGAAGTTGAAGCCTCACGAGGCGAATTACCCCACTCACGACATGGAATTGGGGGTGGTTGTGTTTTCCCTCAAAATCTGGAGGAATTACTTGTACGGAGTCCGGTGCACCATCTATACTGACCACAAAAGTTTGAAGTATTTGATGGATCAGCAGAACCTTAACATGCGGCAGAGGAGGTGGTTGGATATACTAAAGGATTATGATTGCGACATTTTATACCAACCAGGGAAGGCCAACATGGTGGCCAATGCCTTGAGTCGCAAGGCGGCAAGTGCTCCGATTAGGGATGTTTGTTTGAGGTTGACGGTAATTTCCTATTTGTTGGATACGATCAAGGAGGTTCAGGTGGAGGGTTTGAAGAAAGAGAACTGGAAGCTAGAGTGGATTCAGGGTCAGATTCCATTGTTTGTTCGGGATGGACGGGGTATTTGACATAGTGTAACTGGGTGTGGGTGCCGACATCCGAGGGTGTGACACAGAAGATCTTGGAAGAGGCACACAATTCCGAGTTCTCTATCCATCCGGGGGCCAGAAAGATGTATAGAGACCTGAGATTGAGTTATTAGTGGCCCTGCATGAAGCGGGAGGTCGCGTGGTTTGTGGAACAGTGTTTAACCTACAGGAAGGTTAAGGCCGAACATCAGAGGCCTCGTGGCAAGGTTCAACCGCTACCCATTCCTATGTGGAAATGGGAAGAGGTCACCATGGACTTCATCACGAAGTTACCGAGGACGCCGAGGGGTGTGGATGTCATTTGGGTAATTGTGGACAGATTGACGAAGAGCGCCTATTTTATTCTGATCCATGAAAAGTATCTCTGCTAAGAAATTAGCAGATATCTATGTGCAGGAAGTGGTGGTCAGACACGGGGTGCCAGTTTCTGTAGTCTATGATCGGGATGTCCATTTTACATCCAGGTTTTGGAGGAAGTTTCACGAAGATTTGGGCACCCAATTACATTTCAGTACCGCTTACCACCCCCAGACAGATGGCCAGAGCGAGAGGACAATCCGGACACTCGAGGATATGCTTCGGGCATGCACACTGGATTTTGGAAGGAATTAGGATACATACCTCCCACTAGCAGAGTTTTCATATAACAATAGTTATCATGCTAGTATCGAATGACCCCCGTTTAAGATGTTGTATGGTCGAAGGTGCAGGACCCCAGTTTGTTGGGGTAAGGTTAGGCATCGAGTCATGGGAAGCATCGAGGTGGTGCTTAAGACTACATAGCTGATCCAACAAGTGCGCAACAGGATGTGGGTCGCGCAAAGCCGTCAGAAAATCTATGCTGACTGGCGTCACTCGGATCTCGAGTTCCAGGTGGGAGACTTCGTTTTGCTGAAAGTGTCACCATGGAAGGGTGTCATTAGGTTTCGGAAGAGGGGAAAGTTAGGGCCTCTATTTATTGGTTCGTTCAAGATTTATGCCCGGGTGGGCAAGGTGACTTACCGTTTGGATCTACCGGTCGAGCTTAGCCAGATCCACAACACCTTCCACGTGTCTCAGCTTCAGAAGTGTGTAGCCGATGAAGTTGCAGTCATTTCCTTGGATTATATTCAAGTTGATAAGAGTCTCAATTATGTGGAGAAACCAATAGCGATTTTAGACCGGAAGACGAAAGCCCTATGGAACAAGGAAGTGAGATTAGTTAAGGTGCAATGGCAGCACCGAAGAGGCTCCGAATGGACCTGGGAGCCGGAGGATGAGATGAGGAAGCATTATTCGGACCTTTTTGCATCAGCAGTCTTCGATGACGAAGTCTAGTTCAAGTGGGGGAGATTTGTAATGCTTGGTTCAGTTATTACTTATTTCTCAACATTATCGGGTTTTGGGCTGGAACTCGACGAGTTGGGGAGCTCCAACTCATCGTGTAGGGATCTAGTTGGACGCGGGTTAAGGACTCAACTCGACGAGTTGGGGAGCCCCAAATCAACGAGTAGATGCTGGGAAAGGAAAACCCTGATTTTTAGGGTTTGCACCCTATTTAAAGGCCTTAAGCCTCATTGTTAGCCTCCCTTATCGCCCCTTTGTCCAGAGAAACCCTAGTTTGTACTTTTCTTACCATTTTGAGTGTGTGAAAGCTTAAAGAGTGCATTTTTGGTGTTTGTTTGAAGAGGCTTGAAGTAAGAGGTGCATATCTGAAGGGGGAGGCTGTAGATCCGGAGTCTTCTCTGTTGTGGTAGCCATATTGAGCTATAAAGTTGATACCGTGGTCATTTATTTGCTAGATCTCTTCATGTGGGAGTTTATGGTCATTATTAGCTCATTTTGGGATCATTCTTGGATTTGAGCATGTCATGAAGCTATGACTTCAGATCTGGACATCTCATGGCCTCTTTTGACTTAAAGTTGTTGGATTAGTGTCTAAGTCGACAACTATATTTGGTATGTACTTGACCCGATTGGCATGGTCCATTTGTGTTGCATGGCATCATGCATTTGGATTGACTAAAATGAGAGAAATAACACTTAAGGTTTGCTAATATATTATAAGTTCTAATATATTAAGAAGATTATTTAATTAGTATTGATCAAGAATTAATTTGGAATTAATTAAGTGATCAAAAGGAGAATAATTAAATATATGGGTTGATTGTGTAAATCATCCATACTTGTATAGTGGTCTAATGCTCCATGGATTATCAAGTTGGGCTAAAACCCATAGAATGTTCCATGGATGCTCCATGGTGTTTTTGTACCCATGGATCATGGAAATGAAAGGCCATGACAATTAGGGTTTGCATGGTGTAACCCTAATTATGACACACTATATAAGCATCTTATTCTTGTAAAAATCGGCAACCATGAGAGACTATGAAGGAATGGTGAGGGCTAGCCGATTTCATGAAGTGGTTCATTTCTCTCTAAGTTATTCCAAGTGTATTTGATGTTGTGTGAACCATTTGAGGTGTCACAGTTGGGGCACTAGGCTCTTAAGCTCCATGGAATCAAGCTACATCAAAAGGTATGTCTTCTAACTTGTATTATTCCATATGAATCAGTGTTTTGTATGCTAGTTAGGATAATACCTTGGAATATTCATATTTGTATGTATAATAGAGAAACCATAGATCCAAGGTATTTAGGGTTGCATGTACACTTGGGAGTGTTAGAATGCTCAAAACCCAACAGTGGTATCAGAGCCAAGGCTTGTTTTCTTGTTATACTTGCAAAATCTGCTTAAAAATCGAAGTTTTTTGCTGTCTGGGAAACTGACTCGGCGAGTCCATCAGGTGACTCGACGAGTACATGCCTTAAAAGTGTTCAAAACGATCCAACTCGTCGAGTTGGTTCATGCACTCGACGAGTTGGACCCCCAGGTAGCATATCTTTGACTGTTTTGGCTGGAATTGGACTAGGAACATTACCCCAAGCTGTTTTTCAACTTATAAACCTGTTTTTGATGTGGTAATGTTCATGCTAATCCAATTTCAAAGATAATTGTCAATAGATTCATGTTTTGTATTAGTTTAATGGTTAGGCTAATTACATGAAAAAGTTTGATTGAATTATCTTGTTCTTATGAGTTGCTTAGATTAATAGGAAAGTTATGTGAAATTGTTGTTTTCAATCCAAATTAATCTAAGAGTTGGTTCTAAAATGTGTTTTGTAACTTGTCCTCAAGTTATATGAAAAGTCACATTTAAGATTCATAAAACTCATAAATATTTCCATAGGTTATGAATAAAGAAAAGTCATATTCTTTTAATAGTTTAAAGTCTTCCATAACTTGTCCTCAAGTTATGGAACTTGAAGAGTTTTTGAATTAAAACTACTTTAAACACATAAGTTATGGAATTGAATAGTTTTGAATAGTTTCAAAACTTGCCCTCAAGTTTTGGAATTTGTAAAGTTTTCCCTTATGAATACTTATAATTCCAAATTAAGCCCTTAGAATTTTAAAAGTTAAAATTCAACCCTTATACTTTATAGTATTATAAGTTAATAATATATATATGTATAAGAGCAAGTCAGTCTTACCGTTAGTAGGCCTCATTCACGAAGCCGGTCTATAAGGGGGTATAAGGTTACTGCCTATAAAATGACAGTTTAATGGGTGTCCACTCTCACCCACCGCTTCCTTGACTGGTGGAGGGTTGTTAGCCGAACGGGTAGGACAAGGACTAGAATTCTCCCTTCATTAAAAGTATTAATGATAAATACTAAGTAACTAAACTATTATGAATTCCCAATCTTAGTTACTTAAGAAAATGTGAATTTGGTGCTAACCCATGAAATTACACTTTGCACTTTGCTTAAGTCGTTAGTGGAGCGCGTGTGGGTAACCGGCACACTAACCTGGATTTAACAAGGTAGGCAAAGGGTAACTTAATGTTTATCATAGTATCGATGGAGCGCGTGTTGTTAACCGACACATCGATTGAGGGGTAAAAAATTAAGGGTACCAAGTATATTTGCATGGTTATTCACATGTTGTTTTGTGATCCTCGGCATCCCAGTCACAAAATCTGAGAGGGCACACTCGAGATTGAAACATGCCATTGAAAAGCTCAATGAATCTCAAAAGATCTAGGAGTTTCAAATCCAATTAAAACCTAATATATTATTTCGTTTTTCATGGTGGAAATTGGTGAATCGTCATTCGCCTACCTTCAAATATTCTATAGCTTGGATTACGGAATCCCTCTTCCAAGTTATAAAATATTGTGTTGGGTCCTAGCCTTAATATTTCATATTGGGTGTTATGTTAAGGACTTTAAATCAACTTACTTGAATATCTCCCATATTCGATGCCTGGTTTAGGCATCTATGATCATCCCAAATCTCTTGGAACAAGCTTTCCTAATTAAGATGATGTCACATGGTTGGTTCATGGAAATCATACTTCTTTTCTTTCACCTCCTCCAATTATTCTCCCTAACCCACAAGTTCTTGAAAAGTTTAAGGTCACTGAAGCCCTATTGGCAAGCAAGGTCTATGTGTGATCGCATCTTGGAGATGAAGTCACATATTGACAAGCCGAGAGAGTTGGGTGTCAAAGTCTTAAGAAAGTTGGATGTTCAATCACTTTCGAAGTCACATAGTGAGTTATTTATGGACTACTATGTAAAAGACTATGACATGACCCTTAATGATCTTATCTATTTGCTTTGTGCTGCTGAATTAGCAATGATTTGGAGCACTGGTAGAGCAAATTTGATTAGAAGATCAACTTCCCAAACTTCCATGGACTTTGAAAATGGTAACATTGGATATCCTGAAAAGCTTTCTCTTCCCAATGAAAAGGGATTGGCCATAGTCAACTCGGTTGACCAAATGGTAAAGAGAAAGGCAAGTCTGAGATAGTCCAGTGCACCATTCCCAAAGAGTCCATATGTTTCTCTTGCCAAAGGAAGGGGCGTTGGTTGCAAAGCTGCCTTAACTACCTGAAAGATCATAAGGTTGATCAAGTCAAGAAGTTTGACTCTACTTCAGGTAAAGTCCACTATCTAACTCTGTTAATTACTATTCTGAGTTTCTTATTACATGATGTGACTGGGTTACATATTGATGTTTAAGAATCAAAGAAAACTGAAGAAACTTAAAGGAAGTATATGCTGATTCTGATCGCGAAGATGGATTTCGATCGCATGGTTCGGTGATCAGAATTTTGAGCTGTTGCTTAGGAGTTATGATAGATTGCTAGGAAATATGTAATAGCATAGTTTCCATTTAAAGTTGCATTGTAAGCAAATTTTTTCCGCATTTGATAAATAAATAAAATTATGTTTTATTATATGTCCTTGCAATGGCACCTATGGAAAATTGATGTTAGTATATTTCTAGCAATAATGGAAATTTGAATTTGATTCTTTCAGTTGTGGTAGTGTCTAAATTTACCAAATAAGGAAAGATTCTCATCACCCAAGGTTTCAGTTAGATAGAAACTTGGAAATCATGCAAGTTGTATAGTATGATGAATGAGAATTTTCATCTTTGGAAAATTAAGATTAATTCCTTGTTCACATGTATATGTGAGTCAAGTGAAGGACTAAGGGATCGAGAACACATTCTGATGCACTGATCAAGTCCACCACAAAAGATCGATAAAACTATTCGTCATGATTTACTAAAGCCTAGTAAATATGGTTATACTTACAAGTTTAAGTATAATTCTGAAACATTGGAAAAGTTTCGATGTATGGTAGAACGAATGAGAAGAATCAAATTAGGCAGAAGGATAAAAGTTTCTCAAATCTGAAAAGATGGGAGAGTACTTTAATATCATGTTTTGTGATCATCTTAATGATTTAGAAATCATGTCACAATTAGTCCTCTAAGGACATCTTAGTGCATTCTTATGACTAAGAAGAGGAACCTTGAATTGTTGGAATGGTTAAATCAAGAAGATGAGTCATACTTCGTTCCATAACAATTCTTAGAGTCATACTCCAAGATTGTAACTTGAGTGACATATCTTAAAGAAGGTTTATTAACAATAGTCAAGTGTAAGAGTAAAAAGTGTCCTACTCTTGTACATTTGAAATTGGTAAGTTGTGATGTTTTGGATAAAACAAAGACCCACTAAGGCCAATTGTGTGAAGTATTTGTCTTGATAAAGAATCTGCACCATCTCTTGAATATTTGGCAAGAAAGTCTTATATGTCAAGAGGACAGTGTGAGTCTTAAAGATCCTGAAAGAATTTCAAGATCTAATCAAGAATAAAAACCTATAGTTTGACACTAGTACACGACGTGAGGTTTATAACCTATCGTGTTGACATATTCCTATTTCTGTGCCCATTCCAGTAAAAGTTGACTTTGCATATGAGTTCTGAGAGTTCTCAATTGGTTGCATAACAACTTGGAAGCAATGACGGGCCCTTGTGCTGCCAGGTGGCAAGAAGTTAAGACTGCACAAGTTCAATCCATATGAATTAGGATTTGTCACTAACCTTGTCTTGTGATATTGGTTTTGACAAATTCACATGGATAGGAACACATACACCATAAAATCTAAGTGTCATAAGGTTTCTTTCCGATTCATGAAAATGATGGTGAGGAAACGCTTTCACTAAGTAGATTTTAGGTAGATAGCAAGTGTGATATTTGCATTCTCAAAGTCGTTAGTGGAGCGTGTGTGGTTAACCGGCACACTAACATGGACTTGTGAGGAATGGCAAAGGTCTGAACAATTGAGTCTATGATTACGACATCCCTTTTCATAGTTCTGAAATTATTTAGACACACATGTGTGCTATCTAAGGAAAGGTGTGTGATTTTGATAAAGTTTTTTTATCAAAGTATTTCGTATCAGAAGTCTGAACTTTGGTAAGAAAGTCAATAAAGTATTGATTTCTAGAAATCCAGTCCAGCTGATTTCTGAGTACATGTCAAACTAGTGGGAGCATAAGTGTTATGCTAATAATTTTCATGTTAGTGGGAGCATGATAATTATGATAAGTGTTGCAAGTTAGCAATATTAATTATAGAAAACAAAAAGTTTCAATTGGAAAAAAGTTGTTTTGCTATAATTAAGGGAGAGGAAATTATACTTCATTTCAATTCTAAAAGCTTAGATTGAGGTTTTAGTCATCTTTAGTCAAGGATATATATATATATATATATATATATATATATATATATATATATATATATATATATATATATATGAATTTTATGTTGGAATGGCTCAACATAAGGAAATTCTATATATGGGACCATTATTTGCGTTCTAAAATTCGATTATGATTACGGCATCTGTTTTTATAATCTGAATTATGAGAACTTGGCAAATAGAAATAGAAATATTATAGCAAAAGACTGGTCTAGTATCATGTCTTTATGTGAGACATCATGAATCGTGTCCCATATGCTTCGGATATAGGGTCGATTGCATGTGCTACAATATTCATATGTTCTAAATTTTTCCAAATGCCTAGAGCATTAAGAGGGAAATAGTACTAGAACTGGATATGACTAATTTGATTAAGCAATTGTCGAGGACAATCTAAGATTGGTTGCTCAGGGACAGTTGGAAGTATAGGGTTAATTTTGGAAGGACCATATTGACATACTCTGAAAAGAGGCAACTGTTGTTCAGGAGTGATAGTCAAAATGGGAATATGGAAATGTTCCCATAGGTGGAAGTTATTCATTAAATTTGTGTAAGATTATGAAACTTAATGAAAGAAGGATGTTCAAAGCAATATACTTTGAATTTGAGACTTTGTTTCCATGGAATGATCTCCATTGGAATACTCTGTAATGTGTGTGGACAAGTCTTTGTGACTTTATGCACAATCATTACAAGATGATCAATGCATATAAGTTTAGAATCTAACAGATTTAGGTAAATGGCAAGAATTTGGAATTCTTGCATTTGCGGTAAGGATTTGGGATTGTGAAATGAGAATCATTGGAACTATGTTCAATCGATCTATTTCACAAAGTAAAGATCATAGACAAACTTAGTGTGCATACTTGGTGTATGGCATAACTAATGTGTGACATCCCCATTTTCACGGCCAGAAAAGACCGATTTTGTTTATGCTTGTTTGAAAATCAGAGTAACATTTTAAATAAAAGTGTTGCGGAATTTGTACCAAAACAAAATATGATAAAGATTTATCAAAAGCATTTCCAAGGAAATGTATTTCATTAAAATACTCGGGATGTCATGTTCGATACAGATCAAAAGCATAAACATTACAATATAAGCATTACTACATTACTTCATATCTATAGGCCTATATCTGTAATCCCTCATCCAAAACATCACATCTATACTCGAGCGCCACTACCTGTAATACATGAAACTGAGTGGGTCAGGCTTGGGAGCCTGGTGAGCACATAGGGTTTTCAACCCACAATAAATAATTTATTAAATTCATCAACCAACAATAACCCGATTACCCGTTCCTGTTATCCTCACTTTACGTCCCTAAACACCTATCATAAGGGACCTAGCCTAAGGATCATCATCGGGATGGACACTACTGCTAAGGGGGTTCCTCAACAATAAATGTCCTAAAGGCAACCATGAGGGAGATGGAGTACACCGGTGAACACATCGTTCACAAACACCTACAGGTTGCGAGCCTGCTAGCGTTCCACTGGACTGTCTAGAAGAGTCCGTGGTCGTCATCTATACTCCGCTAGATGACTGGATCACCAACAACATTGAGGCCTCTCATCATTTTATCACACATCGTCTTATTACATCTACCCATGTTTTACCCCAACATTTTTGTAGATATAAAATACATATACAGTTTAAATCATGAAAAACGTGTATAAAAATCATTCATCCAACATAGACAGCAAGTATTCAGATAATATGCACACATAGCATGTAATTTATATAAAATACTTCATATCTATGTGTAAGATGAAAGTAACTATGCACTCACCTAATTAGGTGGTGACTCGGTACTTGAACAGCACTTCGTTATCTCAAAACAATTTTTCCTTGACCAAAACCTAGTATTAATACCACTAGAGTTTAGTTTTAACATTAACCGCGACTAATTAATAGTCTAGCTATTATTATTATTATATAACCGTTAAATAACACGCAATATAACTCATAATAATAGCCTAAATATTTATTTTAAGGACCTAATAACATTACTATAATTATTTAAAAGTTATATTAAAAATTACGTAGGCGTAGCTCACTTACAGCGGATTTTAAAGAAAACCGGGTCTTGCTTGGAGCAGCGTTTCCGAACCGGAAGACCCATTTTCTCGGGACTCCGGGAGCCTCGGGGCTTCCTTTGGGTGCTAGGGATTTTTCCTAGGGTTTAGGGGAGTTGGAATGGGTTAGAGAGAGAAAGTATTTAGAGAGAGAAGTGGAAATGTGTGATTTGCTCGGCATCCCTCGCAGGTATTTATAGCCGCGAGCCTCAGACGTACGCTGGGCGTAGTCCTTGGCTACGCGGGGCGTAGTCTTCGGATAAGGTCACCAACTCGGATCCAGCTGGCTCGCACGCGCCTACTCTCGGAAGTGGATAAGGCTAAGTACGTCGGGCGTACCCAGCTTCGAACGCGGGGCGTAGAGCGAGACTTCGTGGCGATCATCGGATGCGAGACCATGGGGAGCAAGCAACAGCTAGGATCTTGCCACGTCATCTCAGTTTCGCAAATTCGACTACAAACTTTAAAAATTCGTAACTTTCACGTACGAGCTCCGTTTTCGACGTTCTTTATATCCACGCGAAGGCGGGAACGTACTCTACAACTTTCATTTAGACTCCGTCGGCTATTTTTGACTTTAGTTTAAAAGTTATATTTTTAACAGGCCGGGACAGGATTGGTCTGTTAAAAATTCATAACTTCTTCATCCGACGTCCGCTTTCGTCTGTCTTTTTATCGATACGCTACTATTAACGAGATCTTCGATTCTCGTTTAGGTTGTGTCAGCTAAAAACGGCTCGATCTAATATTCGAACTTCGGGCTGTACACCGCTAAGTCGAAACTTCGAAAAATCATAACTTCCTCATACGAAGTCAGATTTGGGTGTTCTTTTTATGGACGCTCTCGGTTTAACGTTTTCTACGACTTTCGTTTAGATCGCTAAGGCTAAAACTCGCTCTATCATAAATTCACTATTTACGCTTCCCGGTGTCGTGCCGGTTTCATCACGAAACTTCGACGGGTCATAACTTCTTCGTTATAACTCGGATTTCGGCGTTCTTTATATCCCCGGAATACTTGTTTCGACAACTACAACTTTATGTAAAGATATTGGGCTTATCTCACACTTTAATTTTGACGCTTATTTTTATTCTTTATTTATTATACATTTATAAATAAATAATAAACATATAAATTCACATAATACTCAAATATTTCATCTTTATTACTTCAAAAGAGTTACAATAGTTGACCTAGACTATTACATCGTCTAAAATGCTTAGCCCCGAAACCCGGGCGTTACAATTCTCTCCCCCTTAGGATGATTCCGTGCCGGAATCATGCATCAGCAAACAGATGCGGATAGCGACTCATCATGTCATCCTCTGTTTCCCAAGTGAGATTTGGCCCATTCGAATGTTTCCACTGGACTAGCACTAAGTCGACCATCTTGCGTCGTAACTTCTTAGTCTTACGGTCAACAATTGCCTCGGGCTCTTCAATCAGCCTCTTGTTTTCATCCATTCTTAACTCTGAGATCGGAATTATGTCGGGAACTTCTCCCGTGAACTTCCTCAAATAACACACATGGAAGGTGTTATGAATACCATCGAGTTCTTCGGGCAACTCCAGCTTGTAAGCTTGGTTCCCAATCTTCTGAAGAACTTTGAACGGTTCAATAAACCTTGGACTCAACTTTCCTCGTTTTCCGAATCTTATAAGTCCCTTCCACGGTGAGACTTTAAGCAAAACCGAATCCCCAACTTCGAAGGTCATCGGTCGTCTTTTCTTGTCAGCATAGCTCTTCTGACGATCCTGAGCTGCTAACATCCTTTCCCTGATCATCTTTAACTTCTCAGCAGTCTCATGGAATATCTCGGGGCCCATAAACTGCTTTTCTCCATCCTCAAGCCAGCAAGACGGCGTACGACACTTTTGCCCGTACAAAGCTTGATAGGGTGCCATCTTGATGCTCGAGTGGAAACTGTTGTTGTAGGAAAATTCTACCAAAGGTAAGTGCTCATCCCAGTTACCTTGGAACTCGAGGGTACATGCTCTCAACATATCTTCAAGCGTTTGAATCGTTCTTTCGCTCTGACCATCAGTCTGCGGATAGTAAGTCGTACTCAAACACAATTTCGTACCCAATTCCTCTTGTAGACTTCTCCAAAACCTTGACGTGAAATGACTATCACGATCCGATACAATCGTTAGAGGAACACCGTGAAGTCTCATAATTTCCTTCACGTAAGCATTTGCAAGCTTATCCATAGACTACCTTTTGTTGGCAGCTATGAAGTGTGCACTCTTTGTGAATCGATCCACGACCACCCAAATCATGTCGTGACCGTTCTTCGTCTTGGGTAGTTTAGTCACAAAATCCATGGTGATGTCCTCCCATTTACCCATGGGTACAGGTAAGGGTTCTAAACTCCCATACGGTTTCTGATGTTGTGCCTTAACTCTTGCACAAGTTACACACTCGGCCACATACTTTGCAACATTGAGCTTCATCGTCGGCCACCAGTAGTAGGGTTTTAGGTCCCTATACATTTTTGTGCTACCGGGATGAATCGAGTACATGGTCTTGTGAGCTTCTTCCATTAGAAGATCTCTTATTCCTCCCGTCTTAGGTACCCAAATCCGATCTTGGAATTGATGGGTTTTGAGCATTCTAACACTCCTAAGTGTACATGCAACCCTAAATACCTTGGATCTATGTTTTCTCTATTATACATGCAATTATGAACTTTCCAAGGTATTACCCTATCTAGCATACAATACTTGATACTTGGGTAATCAAATGGATAGAATACATACCTTTGTTTGATGTAGCTTGTCTCCATGAAGCTTGAGTGCCTAGTGCCCCAAGTGTGACACCTCAAATGGTTCACACAACACCAAATGCACATGGAATGACTTGAGAGAAATGGAACACTCCTTGAAATCGTCTAGCCCTCATATTCACACATTAGTGCACGATTTCTTGAGCCATGGGATTCTTTTATATGGTGGCTATTAGGGTTACACCATGTAACTCATAACTTTACCCATTCCTTATGCTCCATGGATTTTAACCTCCATGGAGTATCCATGGGTCACCCCATGGACTTAGTCCAACATAAGGAATCTTGGATCACAAGCCCACATATATAAGAATGAATGATTTACACAATCAACCCATATATTTAATTAGTCTCCTTTTGATCACTTAATTAATTCCAAATTAATTCTTGATCAATACTAATTAAATAACCTTATTAATATATTAGAACTTATAATATATTAACCAACCTTAAGTGTTATTTCTCTCATTATAGTCTATCCAAATTCATGATGCCATGCAACCCAAATGGACCATGCCGGGTCGGGTCAAGTCTTACCAATTATAGTTATGGACTTAGACATTAATCCAACATGAATACCTTCAGTCCTTGACGGTTTGTACCGAATACCAACGTCTTTCCCAAACGTTCTTCCTTTCGGTCATTCTTTTCTGAGGCTTCTTCTTGAGCTTTCTTGATACTTTCCACAATTGTCGAGACAACTTCAATTCTCAATGCTCTTGGCCTTTTCCTTTCAAGATTGACTTTCCGACTGAGAGCATCAGCTACAACATTTGCTTTACCGGGGTGGTAAAGTATCTCACAGTCGTAGTCCTTGAGTAATTCTAGCCAGCGTCGTTGCCTCATGTTCAATTCTTTCAGATTAAAGAGATACTGGAGACTCTTATGACCAGTGAAAAGTTTGCACTTCGTGCCATAGAGGTAATGCCTCCATATCTTTAGAGCAAAAACTACCGCTGCCAACTCCAAATCGTGAGTGGGGTAGTTCTTCTCATGCTCCTTCAATTGTCGAGATGCGTATGCTATCACCTTTTCTCTTTGGGTCAGAACACAACCCAACCCGACTCCAGATGCGTCACTATAGACCGCGAAGTCTTCAACTCCATCGGGTAGAGAAAGAATCGGTGCTTCACATAACTTCTTCTTTAGCTTCTCGAATGCTTCTTCATGCTTCTCGCTCCATGTATAAGTAGCTCCTTTATGGGTCAAAGTAGTCAATGGAGAAGCTATCGAAGAAAAGCCTTGGATAAATCGTCGGTAATATCCGGCTAATCCTAGAAAGCTTCGAATCTCTGTGGGACTCTTCGGTCGTTCCCACTTCATTACAGCTTCGATTTTTGCTGGGTCAACCATTATTCCCTCCTGGTTAACCACATGACCCAAGAATTGGACTTCTCGGATCCAAAAATCACACTTGGAGAACTTTGCATACAATTTCTCCTTCTTCAAGACTTCCAACACTTCTTGTAGATGCTGGCCATGCTCCTTCTGGCTTTTCGAGTAGATGAGAATGTCATCTATGAATACTATCACGGACTTATCGAGGAATGGTTTACAAACCCTATTCATCAGATCCATGAATGCTGCTGGAGCATTGGTTAGTCCAAACGACATAACCAAGAACTCGTAGTGTCCATATCTCGTTCTGAACGCAGTCTTCTCGATATCCTGATCTCTCACCTTCAGCTGATGATATCCTGACCTAAGATCGATCTTTGAGAAATAGCTCGAACCTTGCAGCTAATCGAATAGGTCAGCAATCCTTGGCAATGGATACTTGTTCTTCACTGTTGCCTTGTTCAGCTCTCGGTAGTCTATACACATTCTCATGCTTCCGTCTTTCTTCTTCACGAATAGCACCGGAGCTCCCCAGGGTGATGAACTTGGTCGAATGAAACCATTGTCCAACAACTCCTGAAGTTGCGTCATATCCGTCGGGGCTAATCGGTAAGGTGCTTTCGCTATCGGTGTTGTTCCTGGTAACAAGTCTATCCGAAATTCCACTTGTCTATCAGGTGGTAATCCGGGAAGATCTTCGAGAAAGACTTCCGGATAATCACACACAACCGGTATATTCTGCACCTCTTTCTTTTCCTTCTTAGCATCGATTACGAATTCCAAGTATGATGCACATCCCTTGGACAAACATTTTCTGGCTTTCATCAGGGAGATGATTCCAGAATTTACTCGGCGTTTGTCCCCGTAAACCATAAATGACTCTTTTCCGGGTGGGTTTACCCTTACTATTTTCTTTCGACATTGAATCTCAGCATCGTTGGCGCTAAGCCAATCCATTCCCAGAACGATGTCGAAACCGTTCAATTCTATGGGTAACAGCTCCTCGTGGAATTCGTTTCCGTTTAGGTCGATGACAACGTTCTTAATACGATTACTAACAGGTACGAACTTGCCACTGGCAACTTCCACAATTAGGGCATTATCAAGTTTTTCTACAGGCAATGCTAATTTTCCTCCAAATTTATGCGATACAAAGGAATAGTTTGCTCCCGAATCAAATAGTATATTGGCAGGCAATCCATTTACAAGAAAGGTACCTGAAGCGACGTCTGCTGCCTCCTTTGCAGCCTCGAGCGTCATCTGGAAGGCTCTTGCCTTCGGCTTCGGTGGAATGTTGGCTCTTCCTGCCTCCTTCTTCTTCGGACAGTCCCTCGAAATGTGCCCTTCCTCGTTGCACTCATAACAGACCTTCTTAGTGAACGTGCAATCGTTGGCATAGTGCCCATG
Source organism: Lactuca virosa (assembly GCF_052849685.1). Taxonomy (NCBI): domain Eukaryota; kingdom Viridiplantae; phylum Streptophyta; class Magnoliopsida; order Asterales; family Asteraceae; genus Lactuca; species Lactuca virosa. Next base: position 192,635,903 of record NC_136433.1, on the reverse strand, counting down.
CTTTCCACATTTGAAACAAGTGACTCCTCCGTCACATTTCCCCTGGTGCTTCTTCTTGCACTTGTCGCACCATTTGGCTTCACCTCCTCCAGACTTCTGCGTACCAGACCTTGTGAACTTGCTTTTCTTGCTGAATTTCGACGACCCATCAAATTTCCTTTTCTCTCCCACCTCCGCTCTCTCCAGACCCTTCTCTCGTATCTGGGTCTCCACATTCTTAGCAGCCCAGATGGCGGCTTTCAGAGTGGTTGTTTGCTTGACCATTGGACCGAAGTCCGCTGGTAATCCGAGGGCAAACTTGTTAACCTTGGAGAGTTCAGTTGGGACGAGGTGAGGAACAAGCTTCATTTTCTCTGTAAAGCTTGCAGCGTATTCAGTAACGCTCATTCTTCCCTTCTTCAGATTCTGGAACTCATTGTTGATCTCCAGAAGATCCTGCTCAGAGCAGTATTGCATCTTTACCTGCACCAGAAAATCCTCCCGCGACATCTTGCTTGCTTCTCCTTTGGGCATTGAATCAGCTAGTAGCTTCCACCAGCTTAGTACTCCAGATTTCAACAGAGGAACCGCGAGAGCGGTCTTCTACCTGTTGCTGCATTCGCAACTCTCAAACATTGTCTCCATCTCGGAGATCCAGTTCATGACTTCCACCGGTGTCGGGTTTCCAGATAGACACGGTGGTTTGGATGCCATGAAATCCTTGTATTTGCATCCACATCCATCATTTCCTTCATCCTGGTGGTTGCGCCTAACTATTGGTGGGTTGGCTTGACCAACAGTCCCACTGTAGTTTCCTCCTTCAGACGGCCCATCATTCAGCTCGGGCTCTACGATTGGTATGGTAGCTTCCTCGCGATTTTGTTGGAGCAAACGCCTGGTTTCCTCCATTTGACGATTCAACATCATCTAGATCATCGCTTGCACTCCGACCATCGTGATTGGCTCAGGAACATCCGCTACAACAGGTATTTGCTGAATCACTGAGGGTTGATTCCTATTCCCATTTGCACTCCCAGCTCCACTGCGGGTTCTTGCCATTTTGATCTATACACCGAATAAGGTGAATTTAGATATTTACTCAGGATAGACGTTTAAATCATCCTTATCTCTCCGAAACGTTTATATGCTAGTTCTAATATCGTAGTCGTACGTTTAGAATCCTAAACACATAAGGTTTCCAGATCCGGTCGGCAACAAACCATAGATCCGAACAATTAACAGCACATAAGGCATAAAGCATTTAGCACATAAAAGCATTTTAGGCATAATTCCTAAAATAAGCTAGTGCTCACATCTCACCATCATCGCTTAGCATTCTAAGTTTAAGTCTAGAAATCCTACAAATTCCTAGTTCGCTTAAACTAATGCTCTGATACCAACTGTGACATCCCCATTTTCACGGCCAGAAAAGACCGATTTTGTTTATGCTTGTTTGAAAATCAGAGTAACATTTTAAATAAAAGTGTTGCGGAATTTGTCCCAAAACAAAATATGAAAAAGATTTATCAAAAGCATTTCCAAGGAAATGTATTTCATTAAAATACTCGGGATATCATGTTCGATACAGATCAAAAGCATAAACAGTACAATATAAGCCTTACTACATTATTTCATATCTACAGGCCTATGTCCGTAATCCCTCATCCAAAACATCACATCTATGCTCGAGCGCCACTACCTATAATACATGAAACTGAGTGGGTCAGGCTTGGGAGCCTGGTGAGCACATAGGGTTTTCAACCCAATATAAATAATTTATTAAATTCATCAACCAACAATAACCCGATTATCCGTTCCCGTTATCCTCACTTTACGTCCCTAAACACCTATCATAAGGGACCTAGCCTAAGGATCATCATCGGGATGGACACTACTGCTAAGGGGGTTCTTCAGCAATAAATGTCCTAAAGGCAACCATGAGGGGGATGGAGTACACCGGTGAACACATCATTCACAAACACCTACAGGTTGCGAGCCTGCTAGCGATCCACTGGACTGTCTAAAAGAGTCTGTGGTCGTCATCTATACTCCGCTAGATGACTGGATCACCAACAACATCGAGGCCTCTCATCATTTTATCACACATCGTCTTATTACATCTACCCATGTTTTACCCCAACATTTTTGTAGATATAAAATACATATACAGTTTAAATCATGAAAAACGTGTATAAAAATCATTCATCCAACATAGACAGCAAGTATTCAGATAATATGCACACATAGCACGCAATTTATATAAAATACTTCATATCTATGTGTAAGATGAAAGTAACTATGCACTCACCTGATTAGGTGGTGACTCGGTACTTGAACAACACTTCGTTATCTCAAAACAATTTTTCATTGACCAAAAACTAGTATTAATACCACTAGAGTTTAGTTTTAATGTTAACCGCAACTAATTAATAGTCTAGCTATTATTATTATATAAGCGTTAAATAACACGCAATATAACTCATAATAATAACAACCCAAATAATTATTTTAAGGACCTAATAACATTACTATAATTACTTAAAAGGTATATTAAAAATTGCGTAGGCGTAGCTCACTTACAGCGGATTTTAAAGAAAATCGGGCCTCGCTCGGAGCAGCGTTTCCGAACCGAAAGACCCTTTTTCTCGGGACTCCGGGAGCCTCGGGGCTTCCTTTGGGTGCTAGGGATTTTTCCTAGGGTTTAGGGGAGTTGGAATGGGTTAGAGAGAGAAAGTATTTAGAGAGAGAAGTGGAAATGTGTGATTTGCTCGGCAGCCCTCGCAGGTATTTATAGCCGCGAGCCTCGGACGTACGTTGGGCGTAGTCCTTGGCTACGCGGGGCGTAGTCTTCAGATAAGGTCACCAGCTCGGATCCAGCTGGCTCGCACGCGCCTACTCTCGGAAGTGGATAAGGCTAAGTACGCCGGGCGTACCCAGCTTCGGACGCGGGGCGTAGAGCGAGGCTTCGTGGCGATCATCGGATGCGAGACCGTGGGGAGCAAGCAACAGCTAGGATCTTGCCACGTCATCTCAGTTTCGCAAATTCGACTACAAACTTTAAAAATTCGTAACTTTCGCGTACGAGCTCCGTTTTCGACGTTCTTTATATTCACGCGAAGGCGGGAACGTACTCTACAACGTTCGTTTAGACTCCGTCGGCTAATTTTGAATTTATTTTAAAAGTTATATTTTTAATAGGCCGGGACATGATTGGTCTGTTAAAAATTCATAACTTCTTCATCCGACGTCTGTTTTCGTCTGTCTTTTTATCGATACGCTACTATTAACGAGATCTTCGATTCTCGTTTAGGTTGTGTTAGCTAAAAATCGCTCGATCTAATATTCGAACTTCGGGTTGTACATCGCTAAGTCGAAACTTCGAAAAATCATAACTTCCTCATACGAAGTCAGATTTGGGCGTTCTTTTTATGGACGCTCTCGGTTTAACGTTTTCTACGACTTTTGTTTAGATCGCTAAGGCTAAAACTCGCTCTATCATAAATTCACTATTTACGCTTCCCGGTGCCGTGCCGGTTTCATCACGAAACTTCGACGAGTCATAACTTCTTCGTTATAACTCGGATTTCGGCGTTCTTTATATCCCCAGAATCCTTGTTTCGACCACTACAACTTTATGTAAAGATATCGGGCTTATCTCACACTTTAATTTTGACGTTTATTTTTATTCTTTATTTATTATACATTTATAAATAAATAATAAGCATATAAATTCACATAATTCACATAATACTCAAATATTTCATCTTTATTACTTCAAAAGAGTTACAATAGTTGAACTAGACTATTACATCGTCTGAAATTCTTAGCCCCGAAACCCGGGCGTTGCATAATGTTTGGAAAAACATAGTGTGCATACTTGGTGTATGGCATGACTAGTGTTTAGAAAACATAGTGTACATGCTTGGAGCATGGGACAACTATTGTTTTAATTCAAGAATAAAGTTGATAGTTTGAAACAGTATGCAATGAATAATGTGTAATCAATATGGTGATAAATAAAAGTTGTTCTATTTATATTCATAAGTTCTGAGACCATATTGGAGTCGATTATTCTTGTGTTTCACTTTGCATGTTTTGAATTCCAGAATAACTAGGTCGTTCTTCTTCAAAGACTAAGTTATTCAAACCATCCACAGTCGGTCATATGTTGGAAGTAGATACGAATCAAGACTGTCATGAAGCTGGTTTGTAGATGTCCAAGGTAGTGGACATAGCGAGAGTTGCTACAACATTTATGAGTGCTCATAAGTTCTGAGTATTGGATACAACCCACGCTCATTTGAATCACTTCATGGATTTTATCACGAGTGATCATGAGACGATAATATCTTATATTCTTCAAACCTAGAGATATGAGTTGTTACTATGAGTTGGTTATACATTGATTGCACAAAAACGCATTGGTAACTCGATGTTATAAAACGTGCCTTTGTGTATGATTCAACAAGTAGTAGAACAAGCCATATGAATCGAAGTTTATCCATTCCTTTTACCCTTAAAGGGATAAAAGCAATATTTGTAGGCCCCTCGATGATTTAGTGATGACACCCCGAAGTGCTTGGCCAAGCCAGGACTGATTTGATTTGTTCAATTAGTCGGTTGTCATAAATCGGAAATCGGAAAACAACAAATGGACAGAGAGAATGATTTTAATCCATGTCTCAGTCCATATGATATCTAGAACGAAGGAATATATGATCCCTTATCTAATGGACGCGTCATTGATTTGTTCAGAGTTCGACGACAGCGACTTAAAGAGCTACGATTGCTAGTCGGGTTTTGAAGTCATACGCAATAATAGTTTTAGACTTATCTAAGTGGGAGACTGTTGGATTAGTGTCTACGTCCACAACTATATTTGGTATGTACTTGACCCGATTGGCATGGTCCATTTGGGTTGCATGACATCATGCATTTGGATAGACTAAAATGAGAGAAATAACACTTAAGGTTTGCTAATATATTATAAGTTCTAATATATTAAGAAGATTATTTAATTAGTATTGATCAAGAATTAATTTGGAATTAATTAAGTGATCAAAAGGAGACTAATTAAATATATGGGTTGATTGTGTAAATCATCCATACTTGTATAGTGGGCTAATGCTCCATGGATTATCAAGTTGGGCTAAAACCCATAGGATGTTCCATGGATGCTCCATGGTGTTTTTGTACCCATGGATCATGGAAATGAAAGACCATGACAATTAGGGTTTGCATGGTGTAACCCTACTTGTGACACACTATATAAGCATCTTATTCTTGTAAAAATCGGCAACCATGAGAGACTATGAAGGAATGGTGAGGGCTAGCCGATTTCATGAAGTGGTTCATTTCTCTCTAAGTTATTCCAAGTGTATTTGATGTTGTGTGAACCATTTGAGGTGTCACACTTGGGGCAATAGGCTCTTAAGCTCCATGGAATCAAGCTACATCAAAAGGTCTGTCTTCTAACATGTATTATTCCATATGAATCAATTTTTTGTATGCTAGTTAGGATAATACCTTGGAATATTCATATTTGCATGTATAATAGAGAAAACATAGATCCAAGGTATTTAGGGTTGCATGTACACTTGGGAGTGTTAGAATGCTCAAAACCCAACAAAAGTTGCCACCTTTATCAAGTATTGGCCTTCCTTCATGCCCTAAATCCCTTAAGAAGCTATGATTGAGTGTTTTAGCCCCCTTAATGCCATGCATGGACGTAAAGTCATCAACTTTACGTGGTATATCAGCCCTAGGGGATCAGATCTATAGTTTAGAGTCTTAGACTTGCTTAGAAAGTGGCTGAATGAGTTAAAACTAGGCAAACTCGACGAGTTAACTTTCCAACTCGGTGAGTTGGCTCGGGGTTTCCCCGATCTTTTGGACATTGTTTGAACTCGACGATTTGCTGTGATAACTCGACGAGTTGACTAGGGTTCTCCCCGGTTTTCTGAGAACTGAAGGAACTCGACGAGTCGGTAGGTGCACTCGACGAGTTGGGTTAACATGGACTGTTGACCTTGACTGTTGACTTTGAATTTGACCATGGTTGACCAAGTTTGACTTTAAGGGTATATTTGGTATTTTGGGATTTTGATGAAGTTAGTCGCATGGTGGTTGTAGGCAGTTGAGTTTGGAGCTGTGAGTCGGGATTTGATCTTACCAGTTCAGCATTCCTTGAGAGGTGATATGTGATATGCTAGTTGTATTTGTGATACTTGCATGGAAGACCTCGAGGGGTTCCCGAGGCAGTTGGATATCAGACCATATGGGGGTTCCCATGGCACCTGGTGTAAGACCTTGGAGGGTTTCCATGACATCCTTATATGATTATGTGCATGGCTTATTTAGTTTATGTAGCTTATATAGCTAATATGGTTTATGTGATTATGTGGATTGTGTAGGGTATGCTCTGGGGAACTCACTTAGCATTAGCTTACAGTTTGTTGGTTGTTTCAGGTACTTCAGGATCAAAGGGCAAGAGTCTGGCGTGATGGCGCGGCATGCACTCTCCGACGTTTTATTTACGACACTCTGATATTACGAATAATTTATCTGATGTTATGGATTTTGAAAACAATAGTGTTGGAATTTTACATCTTATGGAAATGTTTTTGTTATTTAAAACGAAAAATTTTATTAGAAATTTGGGCTGTTACAGTTTTTGTCTTTTTAATTTGGTTTCTATTTTTTTAAAGTTTTGATATTCTTTTTTTTTTACTGATTTGAAGTGAAGAAAATCACAAGGTACTTTTCTGATTTGTAAATTTTTTTAATAGAAGCATATCTATTCGTTAATAGTTTTTGATTTGATTCTAACTTTTTTATTTGTTTTTTATTTTTTTTACCGTTTTCATAAGCATTATTGCTTGAGTTTCAACATATAAAACCAAGACAAAAAGAAATCTACTACAAATATTAGAAGGATGACTCTTTTCAAATCGAAGCCAAGTTCTTTTTTGTGTATTAGTTTGAATTAAATTTTAATTTTATGTATTTGCAATAGAAAATTAAAATTCATAATTTTTTTGCTTAAATTTTGAGACGTTTCCAATTTTAGGGTCTATTTTTTGTTAAATCGTACAGGGTCTCCAATATCTCGGGGCTGGCCCTATATATATATATATATATATATATATATATATATATATATATATATATATGTGGTTATAATGTATGTAATGTTAGATATAGAACCACTTAAGACTACGTAGTTTTATTAAAATTACTTCAAATATCCCTAATATTTAGGTTTTCGAATTCTTGGATTTTACGAACACTTTTTCTCAAGTTTTCCTTATTTTTCATCAAAATCAACTTTACTGTATTTGGTTAAATGAACACCGTAGCAAGCTAAAATTTATCACAAACAATGACCTATGATGCATTAATTCCACTATCCTTGAATATGCAAATAAGGACTAATGAGTTTGTATCGAAATCAATATCTCGTTTAGTGCAATATAGAATTATTTATTCTTTATTAAATTCAAATAATAATAAAATAGTCATTGCTGCAAACAATCGTCAACTTGTGCGATTTGAACTAGCATCCTTAAGGTTTTATTGAATTTATTATTTTTTTCTATAGTTGTTGTTTTAGGTTTCGTTTCACCGTTCTGGTGCAGGAGAGGATTGGTGGGATTGAATTTAGGAAATAAATCAATAATAGATTTTAGGGTTATAATTAAGTCAAAGATCTCTAATGATTTTGAAATTTCCAGTTAAAACTAGCATATTTTTTAGAGTTTTATACCTAACGTTAGCTACATGACAGCCACATATTTCCTAACGTTATATATATATATATATATATATATATATATATATATATATATATATATATATATATATATATATATATATATTCAATCCAAGTATAAATAAACAAAAAATAAAGGGGTCATGGCCCCTTGGCCTTATGGAAGATCCGCCATTTTCTCCTTTTTTTCATCTTTCAGGATCGACCACTCCTCCCATATCTTTCATCTTTCCCCAACCACTGTACAAAGAACCCATTTTTATTAACCCTCACGACCCTTTAAATTTTGTTTAAAAAGATTAAAACATTTAATAAATTAAAAATAAAAACATAAAAATAAAATTAAAATGGGAAAATTTTCATTAAAAAAAATTAGAGGTGACAATGGGTCGACCTGAGTTGGGTTCGGGTTCAACCAATTTAATAATTGGGTTGAATTTCAACCCAACCCAACCTGTTTATTTAAATGAGTTGATATTTCCAACCCAACCCAACATTTTAAATAAATGAGTTGTCACTAGGTTGACCTGTTTATGTAGTTCCTGACCCAACCTATTAAATAAATTGGTTAAACTTTGGTTAACCCATTTAAAATCAATTAAATAAATTATATATTTAAATATTATACCACTAAAATTATAAAACATAAATAAAACTTCATAATTATGACAAAAGCACAATCCTAATTCATAAATACAAATAAATTGTTCAGATAACATTAAAAATGTTTAGTTTCACAGTGATTTTAGAGGGTGACCAGTATTATTGACGCTAAAAAATGATGGAAATTAGGATTGAATTTTATTAAGCATAGATAATAATAATGCAAAATTATAATTTACAAATTAATACTTTGATTAATACATGATAATATTCGAATAATATTAAATTAAAGATATATATTAAAGTTAAATGGGTTGACGGGTTGAAAACGGGTTGATAGTTCTTACCCAACCCAACCTATGTAAGTAAATGAGTTAGACATGTTGACCTATTTAAGTTAAATGGGTTGAAAATCTCAACCCAACCCGCTAATTTTGAGTTAGGTTCGGGTTGGGTTGGCGGGTTGGTCGATTTTTGGCAGCTCTAAAAAAAATACACAACTACAAACAAGAATTAAAACCCTAAATACAATAATTAAAATTAAGTAGTCATAAAAAATAGGTACACAAATATCCTCAATATGATAAGAAGATCCAACTAAAGTCGGTGGTGGGTTCCGGAGCCACACAATTCTAGAACCATGTCTTGATTTATTTCTAGCTCGGTTCGGATATCGGTATCATGTATCAGACATATAGCAACACATTTATCTTTTAATATCATATTATTTAATAGATGGCACATTTAGTCTTATTATGCCGTAATGGATTTTTAGTATGCCAAAAGCTTGTTCCACGTCGTTTCTTGTTACATCTTGTGCTACAACGATCCTTTTCTTTTTGTCAGTAGCTAGATGCGGAAATGTTTTCACAAAAGTTTCTCAACTTGGGTATATCTCATCTGCAATAAAATCTCCATGCTTGTATTTTTCTCCATTTAAAACAAATGAACATTTTTGTGTTTTTCAAGCAGCTCATCGTTGAGTAGTGGTGATTGGTATATGACATTTGGATCATTGTTGCCACCATCGACACTAAAATATGCATGTCATATTCACAAATCCTGGGACACTACAACTTCAAGTATCACCGATGGAGCTTTGTTATCACCTCGACAATATTTGACTCACACTGTCGTTGGACATTCCTTCAATCTCAATGTGTACAATCAATGCTACTTAGCATACCTGTAAATCTATGTCTAGATTCTTGTGCAGTGTACAAAAATTGAATGTCGTTGGATGTTGGTCTGCGTAAAAAAACCATCTCCTTAGAGTTTGATCATAACAAAAATTATAGAGGCTTTCACATGAAAGTCTTTTTGATATATCATGTACTCATCCAACACATATGTTGTGTTACCATATGCTAGTTGGATAGATATAGTTTCAAAATAAAAATAAAAAAGACAATTTACTTTAAAAACTAATAGCCGTTGGTTAACGTCTTCAAGTCTATCACAACCCGGCCAACCTCACCAATTTGAAACCGTTGCCATACGGAACCGAAGGCCTTTGGCCCACAGGTGTTTTCCGGCCGAACAACGTCCACACCATGCACCCTTATTTCTACGTATATGACTATATGTTGTATCAAAATTTAAACATGTATCTAAATATACGTGTCCATGACGGTATTTTGTTCATTCACGTGTCTGCTATTTTGTCCACTCATAGATTTCTTTTCTAATCGTTATACGGTATTTTAAATTTATATCCACCATTCTATTTAATATGACTTTAATAGTTCTATATATATAAAATAATGTTCATTCAGCTATTTTGTCCACTCATAGAAATCTTTTATAATTGTTATACGGTAGTTTAATTTATATCCACAAATCTGTTTTATTTAACAATAACTGACTTTAACAGTTTTATTTACAAAAAAGCGCAAAAAAAATGAAAAACGAACAAACAAAATTTATAAAGACCAAGTCGCGCCAGGTAGGGGTCGAACCTACGACCTTCTGCTTAGGAAACAGACGCTCTATCCACTGAGCTACAGGCGCTCTTTTTTATTAAAATTCTATGTATTTTATATCATGTATACTTTATTAAGCCGAGCATGTTTTCAAATAAAATTGCTTTACGTACAAGATGATGTTTTTCATGTTGATTAATCACGACATAAAACGTTATTTAAAATTATAAATACCATATTACAATTGTTTTAACTTATTTTAAACAATTACAAATTAATGCATTCAAGTTTTTAAAAGACTGAATCCGTGTTATAAATTTTCTTTTTTTGAAAAGAAAAAATTAGATATCATGGGTTCGATCTTAAAAAAAAATTGAATGTATGATATTCATAAATTTCATTAACGTTTTATGTAGTAATTCATCAATGTATCGTTTACCAATCATAGACCCGCATTAAAAAAAAAAAAATAAATAAAAAAAAAAAAAAAAAAAAAAAACTGATTTGTAGTTGGTATGTATAAAAAATGGCTCAATTATTATTTTCAATAGAAGTGTTTGTTTGATTAATATGAGTAGTAAAACTCAAAATGAAACATAAGAATTTGGAACTTTTCAAAAATTGTGTGATTAGATTTAAAAAATTCATTGTCGTTGTCAATTATTAAAATTATTTGATAAAATCGTGGTAATGAGAATGTACGCTTTAGGGTTTGCATTATATATCATCGTATAAATAATAAAGGACCCTAAATTATATATGTATATAAAACCCACAACAACACATAAAATAAATAAATACATTAATACTCCCCCCTTAGTTTGAGAGGGAGGTTCATTAACGCTTAAACTATCCCGAAAATCCAGAAATAATTATGTAGGTAGTCCTTTGGTAAAAAACTAAAAATGTCTGCAAACTGATGAACATGCAACACGTGGACTTGACCAATGGATACGCGTTCCCTGACAAAATGTAAGTTTATTTCCATATGTTTGGTTCTTTGGGGCGAGACTGGGTTAGAAGCTAAGTACATGACACTCACATGTAACGCCCGCGTTTCTCGCTAGGTATTAATTATAAAATATGTATTTACGTTGGTCGATGATTGTAATCTTTTAAGAGAACTATTTGAATATATGTGTTTATATGTTATGTATGTGGAAATTGGATAAATATTATATATATATATATATATATATATATATATATATATATATATATATATATATATATATATATATATATATATATATGAAAACTTATTTTAAAAACTTAATAAATAGGGCTAAAGTAAATGTCAAAAATAAAAGATTAGTTAGGATAACTAACCTAAATGAAATTTGTAGAGACCGTAACAAACTAAACTATTGTTATTAAATCCGTCTTCATATAAGTAAGTTATGATTTTTCGAAGTTTCAGTGCGACACAGAAATCGAAATGAAATCGATTGATTGTTAGTTAAAACAATCTAAACGAGAATCGAAGTACTCATAAACACCAGTCCGTCGATATTAAGACAGTCGAGAACGGAGTTCGTATGAAAAAGTTATGAATTTTACACGGTCTTTTGCAGTGTAATCTTCATAGACCGTAAATTTAAAATAAGATGAGAATTAGCTGACGGAGTCTAAAGGAAAGTTGTAGTACTTAGAAATAACAATGTGTGGATATAATTAACGTCGAAAATGGAGCTCGTATGCGAAAGTTTTGATTTTAAGAAGAATGAAAATTTACCTGCAAAAAGCGATGACGTGGCACCACCGGAGGGCGCCACGTGGCTTTGTCGGACGTCCCTTTCCTTTAGCATACCAGATGTCATGGCTCCATGACTTATCGACATGTGGAAAGCTCTGGATGGGAACAACGTGCTAAGGCGCGGGGCGCTCCTACAGATAGGCGCAACGGGCCCTCATAAAATTCCTATAAATAGGAGCCGAATTCAGCTTATTTCCCTCACACTTCCAAACCAAATCCTCTGAAAAAATTCCCACACTTTGAGCCTGTGTTTCTTGGCATTTTGGAGAATTTTAGCGGAGCTCTGGTTCATCAGAGAATCCAACAAATAGAAGCTTCTTGGTCGGAGTTCTACCTGCAAACTTTTCAGACTTTTGTCACGAAACTCTTAAAAAGTTAAGTTGCACTTATTATGCTTGAAGTGTAACTCGTACTTATATTCATAGTCATTATTATGAACCTATAAATAAAATTTATCAGTGATTCCAATCATAATACTCATTGATCTACTTACAAGGGTGATGCCTAGGCAATATTTAGTAAGGTGTTTAAAATAATTTTTCCAAAAAATATACTATGTATACCAAACGGATCTTATCTTTGATATGATCTTACCTGATTATTTCTTATTTGATAAAACTTGAAGTACTCGTTGTGATTATTGAGAAATCCAAACTATTGTTATTATAGTTTCAAGGAATATAAAAAAAAAGACTAAGACTTAGTGTGGAAATCGCAAAAATAGACCCCAAATCACTAATTGCAACACGTATAAAAGACTTAGAAATCAGTAGTTAATAAAACACAAGATTTCGAGCTCCGACATGTGAGAAAAACCAGTTTGAACAGCCGAAAACTTTAAAAATAAGTGTTCAAAAAGTTGCGTTAATTTGTATAGAAAGTAATATATGCTGAAAGTACGCGTTGACACGATTCCAAAAGTATAATGATACCTAATTTATATACTAGTTCTTTATTTATAAACCAAACCAATCTAGACTAGCTAATACGCAATAGGCTGTGTACCTAATCGAATAATAAAATAGTTCAGGTAAGTCAGCTATCGCACACAAGGAACAACAATAACTAACAACTAAGATATCTACTAAAGTTAACTAATTAAAATAAGCAAATAAAATTGGGGGGGGGGGGTGTTTGGTTTTGCAAGTTCAGATTACTTAAAAGCAATTAACAAAAGCAAATTAAACTTCAAAAGAAACATAAAACGGTTTTTAAGACAAGATTTTAAAAGAGACTTTCGTTTAGATGCGATTCACTCACTTCTATGGTTGATTTGATGGATAGTGCAATGGATTAAAGTGTTGTTGCTTACCAATTCCTAGATTGATTAGAATTAGGATCAAAAGACTAATCCTTTAGTGTAGCAAGTTTATTTATCCAGTGATCAATTGGACAAACAAACAGATAAAATAGTATTGAGTTCGAATTATGCAAGACTTGAAAATATGATTGATATAAATGGTTATAAACATCATTTTAGTACATGAATGTTCATCACATATTAACTTTCACATTAACTTACCAACTTCTCTATTTAACCTTAGGTTTTTGGTCAAAACACTAGTCCTATAACCTTGTTAATCATAAAATCATAAGATACTAGTATACTAAGATAGATAGATAATCTAATCCCAATAAAACTCAACAATAAATAGAAAAGAAGATATCATTAACACAAAAGGTTCTTTATCAAGCTAACATAATGAATAAGCCACTAAACAATAATCCAAATCAAATAAATCAACACATAAAGAGTGAGATCCTCTACTCTAAATGAAAGTTATGGTTTTTAGCCCATAACTACTAGAAACAAACAGATAAAAACGAAATCCACTTTACAAAACATGATGAAAACAAAACAAATATGTGTTTAGAAGTAATGTTGCCTTTAGATCTCTTGAAAACCAAGCTCTCATTCGAATTCTAGACTCCAAAGCCTCCAAGGGATGTATCTGGTCTTCAAAAGTCGACAATAGCTTAGTCCATAAATTAGGATTGAGAGCAGATTCAATGTATTTAAAGATTCTAAAAATTGATTCCCACGCCGTGGTAAATAAAGCTCCACGGTGTGGCGCCTACTAAAAATGCGTATTCTCCAAGGCAGTAACTTGATCACAAATCTTCTTCCTGCCACGGCTTGGCAAACAAATGTCCATGTCGTGGGACTTCAGAGTCCATAGAATTTTGACTTCAGTTAATTCGATCCAATTTTTCATCCTTCTAGCTCCGCATTTTGCTTCCTTTTAATCACTAGCATGTCTTCGCTGCTACAAAACAAAATTTAAATATATTAAGCACCTTTTGTCCTAAAATAAGCACAATTGTAGCTAAAAATATTAAAATAACGCACAAAATATATGAATAAATATGACAATATCAAAATACCCCACGCTTGACTTTTGCTTGCCCCCAAGAAAAACTGATTTCATTATCATTATACCATCACATCAAAACCTTAGCTACCAACATCGCACAAGACAATCCATTTTGAGCTCATCCATTACATCAAAACCTCAATGCATGTATTTGTGTCTATTGATTCATAAATACTCCCCCAATCTTTAATACTTAAAATTCTCAAAAACACTTCCCACTCATTTTGAACAACATTCATTTTTGGCATTCCTACCACCTTTACCCTTTTATTTACCCCATTTCCTTTCAAAAGTTATTTCCCAATTCCAAGTGACACAACTTTAAAAGGAAAAATGCTATATAAAATAATTATCCTAAAAATAGAACAATACTTTTTATTGCAACTTTATATTTTTGTGGAACATTTTATATTTTTTCATTTTTTTTTCAATTTTTCTATATATATTTTTTAATCTTTTCTCAATACTTCAACTTTCAACTTACACACATAAGCAAATAAATAAGTTGAACTTTAGCTTTATTGCAACTTTACTATAGTTCATGACTTTCTAAGAGATTCATTGGAGTACTCGGAATCCCTTAGGCCACTATGAGACCTATGGCTTTCTAAGAATCCCCTTTAAACGATATTTCTTCCCATCCATCAATGCTTTTATAAATAGGTGGATAGATATATAAAATATCACCAAGGGGAAAACTCATCGAGTTCTAAAGGCCAGAGATTGGTCCCACTCCTGATCTGTTACTTATTTTTTTTATAATAACTAGACTCAACAATGTAGAAAAGTGAACAGATAAACTTAGAAAATTGACTCACTTTATTTTAACAGAAAGGACCCAGGAGATAAATCAGTCATCGGTAGGCTTTGTATTAGGTGTAGGTATTCACAAAGAAAAACTTGTTAGTTCTCTCAAACTGCACAAGCTTGTGTTTTTGTCTCATGATTTCACTAGGATAGGGAATGTAACACCCCAACTCCCAGGTATAAACTTTACAGTTTTATGTTTATTTTGGAAGGTCTACTCGACGAGTTGGATGCCCCGACTCGTCAAGTAGGAATGGGTTTGGCCGCGAGATTTAAGTGACCAACTCGACGAGTTGGAGGACCCAACTCGACAAGTTGGAGTTGGAATGAGGAACCCTAAATTTTAGGGTTTGCACCCTATTTAAAGGACCTTAAGTCCCTTCCCCCATCCCCTTACCAACCCCTTGACGGCTAAGAGAAACCCTAATCATTCTAGACCTTGATCTTGAGTGTTTGTGAGATTAAAGAGTAATTTTGGTGCATTTTGTGAAGAAGGTGTGAAGTATAAGAAGCTTGGAGCAAAGAGGAGCTTGTGGATCTGACTCTACTTCATCTTGGCATCATTTTGAAGGTAACAAGTCGTTACCTTGGCTTATCTTTAGTTAGATCTCTTCATGTTTGGGTTTAGGGCCATCTTTAGCACATTTGGGAGTCATTTCGAGTATTGGGTCAAGACCTGAAGTTAACTTCAGATCTGGACTCCCCTTGGTCCCTATAGTTATAAAGTTATGAGATTTGGCAAGCTTGGGCCTTTCCCCTTGAGTTAACCTTTCCCTTAGTCTAGTTTTAGCATTTAGGACCATGCATTTACGTAAAGTTTGCAACTTTACGTGGAAACCCTGACCTAGGAGGTTGGATCTGAAATATGGAGCTTTAGGGTGGCTTAAAAACATCTATATAAGAAATGGACAGCATAAACTCGACGAGTCGCTTAGCCGACTCAGCGGGTCGGATGAAGATTGCCCGTATTTGATTCTGCATGAACTCGGCAAGTCAGTAAGAGGACTCGACGAGTCAGTTAGGGTTTTCCCCGACATCTGGACACGTATGGATTTGATGAGTTTGTTGGAAAAATGGCGAGTCAGTTAGGGTTTTATGACTTTCTGAGTTCTTAAGGAACTCGACGAGTTGCTAGCTGCACTCGACGAGTTGGGTCAACATGGACTGTTGACTTTGACCGTTGACTTTGACTTTAACCGAGGGTTGACCAGTTTGACCTATGGGGATATTTAGGAAATTTGGAAATTATGGAAGTGGTTTGTGGTGAACATCGGTGGTGGAGTTCGTGGCTATGATTCGAGAGTTTGCTCTTATCACTACAGTTCAACATTTGTGAGGTGAGTTTTCCTCACTATACTCAAGGGTCTAAGGCACCAAGGTCGGCCGTTTTGGATTGTTATCAGGATATGTTATGCTAGTATGATCTGTTAGATCAGTATCCTGGTAGATAGGATGGTATTATGATGTTATGATCTGTTAGATCAGTATCCTGGTAGATAGGATGTTATTATGCTATTATGATCTGTTAGATCGGTTTGCTTGTCTATAAACTTTTATGTGATTATCTGATATATGTGCACATGTTAGATTGGTGGTTGAGGCTTATCTGCTTTGTGTGAGAGCCAACAGACCTGGGCATTCCAACCCGATGGTTGTGGGCCGAGAGTATTCCATCCCGAGGATGATTAGACTCGTAGTATGTGGGCATTCCAACCCAATGGTTGTGGGCCTGGGGTATTCCATCCTGAGGATGACTGGACCCATAGTATGTTGGCATTCCAACCTGATGATTGAGGGCCTAGGGTATTCCAACCCGATGGTTGACTGGACCCATAGTATGCTGTTTGTGATTATATGTATATCGTTGTGTTATATGGGTATTTTGGGGGAACTCACTAAGCTTCGGGCTTACAGTTTAAGTTTTGGTTTCAGGTACATCAGATGATAGCGGGAAGGCGAAGGCGTGATCGTACAGCTCCTCACATTTTATGATTTTGATTTCTGGGATACTCTGACATGATAATATTTTGAAAACACTTTGTAATAATTAATGGTTTTAATTGGTTGAAAAAGTTTTAAATTGGCTCAAATTTTATGGATGTTACAAGTGTTGGATTAGGTGTCTAAGCCCATAACTATAATTGGTATATACTTGACCCGAGAGTAGCATGGTCCTTTTGGGTTGCCTTCACCAATGCAATTTGATAGGATGGACTTTTGAGAATAAGGTTATTTGTGATTTGTTAATATATTACAAGTATAATATATTAATGTGAAATCATATTATTTAGTTAGTATTGATCAAGATTTAATTTGGAATTAGTTTAGTGATCAAAAGAGACTAATTAAATATACGGGGAATGATTTGGTAAATCAATGATTCTTATAGTGTGGGCCAATGATCCATGGTTAATTAGGATGGGCTAAACCAACATGGATAGTCCATGGAGGTTTAACCCATGGAGCCTAAGTAATATGAAGGGTCATGATGCATTAGGGTTTGCATGGATGTAACCCTAGGACTTGTCACACTATAAAAGGAACTCCTTAGAGCTAAAATCGGTTGCCACATACATTCTTGGAGAGTGTGAATCAATTTTGTGCTAAGCAACTTATTCTCTCAAGCTTCCTTTTGCACTTGGTGTTTGTGACACATTAGAGGCATCACATTTGAGGTGCTAAAGCTTTTGAAGGCCAAGAACTACAAGTCCTACTAAGAGGTAAGTTATTTAACTAGTTATATTGTTCAATTGTAGAAAATTGTATGCTAGTTAGGATGTGTGCTTTGGAGAACAAATTGCATGTATAATTAGAGAAAACAAAGATTCAAAGCATCTAGGGTTGCATGTGCACCATAAGGTTGTTAGAGTGCTTAAAACCCTTCAGTGGTATCAGAGCCTAGGATTGTTTTCTGTTATACTTGATGCTTATTGATTTTCAAAGCTGAAAAGAATCGTTTTTTTTGCCTCTGACTGATGAACTCGCCGAGTCCACTAGCTGACTCGACGAGTCCACTCAGTAAAAGGGCTACTCGACGAATCAGGTTCATGCACTCGTCGAGTTGAAGGCTCTGAGTGCAGAATTTCGAGTTTTTGGCCAGAATTTTATTAGGATCATTACCACAAACTGTTTTTTGCAACATAAAATCTGTTTTCTTGATATGGTAGTGATCATGCTCATCCAATTAAAAGATAATTGTCAAAATTTCAAGATTTGTATTAGTTTATATGATTAGGCTAATTTCTTGCAATTGTTGATATAAATTATATTGACTTATGAGTTTAACTAGATCATAGATAAATTATTTGATTATTTTGTTAATTAAAATGTTTGATCTAAATGCCTTTAATGAATTCCATAACTTGTCCTCAAGTTATGGAAAATGAAAAGTCTCACTTTTAAAAGTCATTAAACTCATAAGTTATGGAAATGAAAAGTTTTGAAGAGTTTCAAAACTTGCCCTCAAGTTTTGGAATTTGTAAAGTCACACTTATGAATACTTTAATTCCAAACCCTAGAATTTTAAAAGTTTAAAATTCAACCCTTATACTATTATAATATTAAAAGTTTAATAATTATATATATGTATAAGACAAGTCAGTCTTACCGTTAGTATGCCGCATTTACGAAGTCGGTCTATAAGGGGGGGGGGGTATAAGGTTACTGCCTATAAAATGGTGGTTTAATGGGTGTCGACTCTCACCCACCGCTTTCTTTACTGGGGGGTATAGGACATTAATTCTCGTTAAAAGTATAATGATAATTATAAAGTAACTAAACTTTTATTAAATTCCCAATCTTAGTTACTTTAGGAAAAATGTGAAATTGATGCTAATCCATGAAATTGCACTTTGCACATTGCCAAGTCGTTAGTGGAGCGTGTGTGGTTAACCGGCACACTAACATGGATTAGTAAGGGTGGCAAAGGGTAGCTTGATATTTGTCATAGATCAATGGAGCGTGTGTGGTTAACCGACACATTGATTAGGTGATAAATGACATTGAGTGTACCAAGCACATTTGCATGGTTATTCACACATTGTTTGTGATCCTCGGCATCCCAGTCACAAACTTGAAGGGCATAATCGAGATTTAAACATGCCATTGAAAAGTTCAATGAATCTCAAAAGAATCTAGGAATTTCAATCCAATTAAAACTTAATAATCAATTTCGTTTTTCATGGTGGAAATTGGTAAATCGTCATTTACCTACCTTCAAATATTTTGCAATTGGATTATGGCATCCCTCTTCCAAATTGTAAAATATTGTGTTGGGTCCTATCCTTAATATTTCATTTGGGTGTTATATTAAGGACTCCTATCTAATCTAAACTTTGTCTTTCTTTTTCAGATGTCTTCCAACACTACTTCTGGCTCAAACCCTACTGGCTCTTTCTCCCTAATGAACTTGTGTGGGAGAGTTATCTTTGATGGTTCCAACTTTAATGATTGGATCAGGAACATCAGGATGGTTATTCGTTGCGAGGACAAGGAATATGTCCTCGACAAAGAGCTTAAGGAAATTGATGAGTCGTCTGCTACTCCCGAGGAGATCGCTGAGTTTAGGACTCATGAGAAGGATGCCACCAAGGTGTCTTGTATCATGTTGGCCACTATGACAGCTGAACTCCAAAAGTTCTATGAGGACTTCTACCCTTTTAATATGCACCAAGACCTGATGGAAAGATACCATCAGAGTGCTCGTCAAGAGAGGTATGAAATCATCGCTTCCATGATAAAAGAAAAGATGAAGGATGGAGAACCCATCACGACCCACTTGCAGAAAATGCAAAGGTTTGTGGACCGCTTGCTGAAATTGAATGTAAACTTTGATGAAGAGTTAGCCATAGATATCATTCTACACTCTTTACCTCCATGTTATGATCAGTTCCGTATGACCTATCATATGAACAAGGAGGAGGTCACTCTTAGCAAGCTTCAAGGCCTTTTGAGGACTGCTGAAAGTAGTCTCAAAGGTAAATCTTGTGTTTCTACTTCTACTGCTACTGCCCATGTCTTGGAAATTGGGCATGGGAAAGGGAAGAAGAGGAAGTCTCCCTCTAAGAGCCGCAAGGGAAAGTCTCTTGATGGATCCTCTTCTAGTGGGACCAAAGCTGGTTCTGCTAATCCCTCTACCAACCGGAAAGAAGTAGAGTGTTTCTATTGTCATGATAAAGGGCACTGGAAGCAAAGCTGCCCCAAATACTTGCAAGATGTCAAGGATGGGAAGGTAAAGCCCACCAATGCAGGTATTTATACTATTCTATCTAATAACTCATCACATTCTTGTTTATGGGTCCTTGATAAAGGTTGTGGATTTCACATTTGTTTTGATTTGCAGGGACTAAAAAGAAGTAAAGATGTGGAACACGGGAAGATGAACTTGATCATGGGGAATAGGAAAATGTCGCCTGTCACCAAGATTGGAGTTTATTCCTTATTGCTTAGTAGTAGGTTAGAATTAGATTTGAATAATTGTTGCTACTCGTCTGAAATTGTGAGAAATATTATTTCCTTTCATGGTTTGTACAAACAAGGTTTTAGTTTTTCATTTGATAATGAAATTGGTGCTATTAATGCTTTTTATAATGGTGTTTTTTATTTTAAAGCTTTGCCTTGTAATGGTGTATATGAAACTGTGATGGTTGTAGATAACTTAGGAAATAATGTGTTGCACATTGATTCTTCCAATAGTTTGGATAAGGCATGCGTGTGGCATTGTCGTCTTGGACATGTTAGCAAGAAGTGCATAGACCAACTCCAAAAGGCTGGAGTCTTGGAGTCATTCGACTTAAGGTCGGATGACATTTACGAATCTTGTTTGCTTGGAAAGATGACCAAGTCACCCTTCACTGGTACTTGTGAAAGGGGTGAAAGTTTTTTGGATATCATACACACCGATGTGTGTGGACCTTTCAGAACCGCCACAAGGGATGCTAACCGCTTCTATGTGACTTTTATTGATGATTACAACAGATATGGCTATATCTACTTAATCAAACATAAGTCAGAAACTTTTGAAAGATTCAAAGAGTTTAAACAAGAAGTGGAGAATCAGCTGGGCAGGAAGATAAAGATGCTCCGATCTGATCGGGGTGGTGAGTATCTTAGTATTGAGTTCCAAGACTATCTTAAGGAATGTGGGATTGTTTCACAATTGACGCCACCTAGGACACCACAGCTTAACGATGTAGCTAAGAGGCGCAATTGAACCTTGTTGGACATGGTTCGTTCCATGATGAGTCGAGCTTCATTACCTATCTCATTTTGGGGGTATGCCTTAGAGATTGCCGCCCATATCCTTAATCTAGCCCCAACTAAGAAGGTTGCCAAAACACCTCACGAGATGTGGACAGGGAAGGTTCCCTCGTTAGCACACATCAAGGTTTGGGGTGGCGAGTCTTTCGTGAGATGCGAGACTCACGACAAGCTCGAACCTCATAGTGAGCGGTGTATTTTCATCGGCTACCCACATAAATCCTTTGGATATCTCTTCTATAGACCGAGTGACAATGTTGTCTTCATTGCGAGGAGAGGAGTCTTTCGCAAGGGAGAACTCATAGGCCAAAGGGACAGTGGGAGGCAAATTGACCTTGAAGAGCTTCAAGAGTCAAGCGGTGAAGGAACCTCAAACACTAGCAATCAACCTGAGGAGGAAACTCATGTTGAACCAATTGACAAATCCGTACCTCTGAGGCGCTCCAGTAGAGTTAGTGTTCCACCTGTGTTATATTGTTTTCATATAACATCTAAGGGTGATACATTTATCAGTGATAGCACACTGGTAAATTTGGATGAACCTAACAATTACAAGGAAGCCATGGCAGGCACCGAGTCTGCAAAGTGGAAAGAGGCTATGGACAGTGAGATTCAGTCCATGTATGACAATCAAGTTTGGAACTTGGGTGAAAATGTACCAGGTCATAAGACAGTCGAGTGCCACTGGATCTTCAAGAAGAAGACCGACATGGATGGGAATGTACACACATATAAGGCGTGACTGGTCGCGAAATGCTTTACTCAAACTCATGGAGTTGACTATGATGAGACCTTCTTAGCAGTAGCCGAGATTAAATCTATTAGGGTTATGTTAGCCATAGCTTCATTTCATGACCATGAAATATGGCAAATAGATGTCAAAACCGCTTTCCTTAATGGGATGTTGGCTGAAGATGTTTACATGAGTCAGCCAGAGGGTTTTGTCAATGCAAAGTACCCTAATAGAGTGTGTAAGATTGAGAAATCCATTTATGGATTGAAACAAGCGTCTCGCATATGGAATCTTTGTTTCGATGAGAAAGTCAAAGAGTTTGGATTTTCGAGAAGCGAGGATGAGTCCTGTGTGTATGTCAAGGCTAGTGGGAGTACAGTTAGCTTTCTGATGTTGTATGTGGATGACATACTACTCATAGGAAATGACATTCCAACATTGCAGGAGGTTAAGTCTTGGCTTGGGAAGTGTTTCGCTATGAAGGACGTTGGAGAAGCTGCTTACATCCTAGGGATAAGGATATTTAGAGATAGGAGTAAAAGACTAATTGGACTTAGTCAAAGTACCTACTTGGACAAGGTGTTGAAACGATTCAGCATGGAGAATTCCAAGAAAGGTGACTTACCCATCCAAGGCAATACCAAACTGAGTAAGACTCAGAGTCCGAGTCCAGAGGCTAAAATAGTTAAGATGAGTCGAGTACCACATGCTTCCGCAGTTGTCTCGATCATGTATGCTATGACTTGTAATCGCCCTGATGTGGCTTTTGCTTTGAACATGGTCAGTAGATATCAAGGGAATCCTGGTAAAGCTCATTGGACTGCGGTAAAGAATATTCTTAAGTACCTATGCAGGACTAAGGACTGGGTCCTTACTCTTGGTGGGAGTGATGACTTAAGAGTCACAGGGTATAGTGACGCCAGCTTTCAGACCGACAGAGATAATTTCCGCTCTCAGTCGGGCTGGGTTTTTACCTTGAATGGAGGATCAATAACTTGGAAAAGTTCCAAACAGGAGATTGTAGCTGATTAAACGTGCGAATCAGAGTACATAGCAGCAAGCGAAGCGTTGAAGGAGGCAATATGGCTGAAGAACTTCATCGGAGACCTTGGAGTTGTACCCGCTATAAAGGAGCCTATGGAGATTTTCTGTGACAATGAGGGTGCGGTTGCCTTGACCAAGGAACCAAGGGATCATGGCAGATTCAGGCACATCGACAGGAAATATCACTTCGTAAGACATTGGGTGGAAGAAGGACTCATTTTGGTAAAGAGGGTATCATCAGATGAGAACCCAACAGATCCCCTCACGAAGGGACTGATTAGGGTTAAGCATTTGCAGCAAGCGAGGAGCATTGGGCTGAAGCATGATATTAGTTTTAATGATTAGATAGCTATTTTGAAACTTGTAATAGATAAAATGTAATTGAAAATTGATGATTAACTAAAATGTGTTTTATTTATAAGTAAAGTTACTATCTTGTGTCAATTGTTTACTATTGTTTCATTTTGCATGTTTTGACTTCCAGAATAACTATATTATTCAAACTGTCCACATTCGATCATACTTTGGAAGTAGGTATTGAGGTAAGACTGTCATGAATTTGGCTTGTAGATTTTCTGAAGTGTTTTAGACATAGCAAGAGATTGCTACAACATTCATGAGTGCTCATAAGGTCTGAGGATTGGATTAAACCCACGCTCACTTGAACCACTTCATGGAATTTATCACGAGTGATCGTGAGACGATAATATCATACAAGTCTTCAAACCAAGATATATGAGTTGTTTACTATGAGTTGGTTGTACATTGATAGTGCGAAAATGCATCAGTAACTTGATGTTATAAAACGCACTGTTGTGTATGATTTAACAAATAGTTAGTACAAGTATATAATGTTGAATTATATCTGTTCCTTTTAATTCTTGGAGGATTAAAAGCGATATCTTGGGCCCCTCGATGATTTTGTTTTGACTTATGTGTCGGGCCCGGTCGGGACTAAATTGATGTGTTCAATTAAGTTCTCTGTCAAACAAATCAGAAATCGAGAAACAAACTGCTGGACAATAAGTATGAGATTGTTCCATGTATTTGTCCGGCTGATATCTTGAACAACAGAGGATTATATGATCCCTTATCTAAAGGACGCGTCAATGACTGGGTCAGAGTTCGACAGCGGCTTTTAAGAGGTACGATTGCTAGTCGATTGTTTAAGTCGTACTTGCAGTTATAGTTATTAGACTTATCCAAGTGGGAGACTGTTGGATTAGGTGTCTAAGGCCATAACTATAATTGGTATGTACTTGACCCGAGAGTAGCATGGTCCTTTTGGGTTGCCTTCACCAATGCAATTTGATAGGATGGACTTTTGAGAATAAGGTTATTTGTGATTTGTTAATATATTACAAGTATAATATATTAATATAAAATCATATTATTTAATTAGTATTGATCAATAATTAATTTGGAATTAGTTTAGTGATCAAAAGAGACTAATTAAATATACGAGGACTGATTTGGTAAATCAGTGATTCTTATAGTGTGGGCCAATGATCCATGGTTAATTAGGATGGGCTAAACCAACATGGATAGTTGTTGGGATTATATTATTGCGTCTTTGGGCCTTTTTAATTAAGTTTATCTTGTAAACGAGTTGGGCCTGTCCACTCGTATTTACCTTTAGGGTTAGAGTATTTAAGATGCATGCATGCATCGTATTTTAGTTAACTCTGATAATTATGTTGTAACCCTAATAACGCCTCTACAGTAGCAATTCTTCATATAGTTCTTCTGAGGCATGACACTTAATCATTCAGCATTATTTGAGTTATCGTTGTGTTCTTGCTTTTACTTGTTTTGAATCTAAACGATCTTTAAGGATTTTAATCCTAACAATAGTCCATGGAGGTTTAACCCATGGAGCCTAAGTAATATGAAGGGTCATGGTGCATTAGGTTTTGCAAGAATGTAACCCTATCACTTGTCACACTATAAAAGGAACGCCCTAGAGCTAAAATCGGTTTCCACATACATTCTTGGAGAGTGTGAATCGATTTTGTGTTAAGCAACTTATTCTCTCAAGCTTCCTTTTGCACTTGGTGTTTGTGACACATTAGAGGCATCGCATTTGAGGTGCTAAAGCTTTTGAAGGCCAAGAACTACAAGTCCTACTAAGAGGTAAGTTATTTAACTAGTTATATTGTTCAATTGTAGAAAATTGTATGCTAGTTAGGATGTGTGCTTTGGAAAACAAATTGCTTGTATAATTAGAGAAAACATAGATCCAAAGCATCTAGGGTTGCATGTGCACCATAAGGTTGTTAGAGTGCTCAAAACCCTTCAACAAGTTGGTATCAGAGCCTTGGTTTGAGTGAATTGGAGGAACACTCGTGTGAATCCAGTCTCAAATCAAGGAAAAGATTTTCAAAATGATTTTAAATGGTTTTCAAAATACTAAAGGAGGATGCAGAGCGTGCGATCAACCAGAGCCAATAAGTAGACCCCAAAATATCATGCAGTTATTTGATTTTGTAATATGTTAGAACAACATGCTAGTACTAGGCTAGGGATCTTCAGGAATTGCATGATAGAATTTGCATGATTATATGATGCCTGATAGCCTAGGGTTTTCGTATATGAAATTGACATAATTACTGTAGTTGCTTAGTCTACGCATCACGACCGTACATAATTAAGATCTTATAGCCTGAGAATGTTTGGTTTGGACTTATTTCCTTTTCTTGTTTGATGAAGGGCTTAGGGTAGGATCAGGTATTCGAAAGTTTATAGGGTCCAGCGTTATGTATGGCTAGCATACACTAGTGCTGCAGGGTTGGTGGAAGTTTCATGGATGAGTGAGTTATGTGGGTCAGTAGGCCAGTTATGAGATAGTTAGCCTTCCTCTAGGAGTGAGGATTGAGTGATCACCATGCATATGTATATTGTTAGGGTGTTGTGATGATACTTGAGACAAATATAGGTAGGTGTGGAAGGTAGTATGGGCCCGTACTACTGAAAGCATAGGACCCATACGCGTAGCAAGGAAGTCACAACCCCTAGGGTTTAGTTGGGAGTTGGTTCCCCATTATTTGTGTGGATTATCTGATATCTTCCTGGTGTATTTTCAGTATGGTTGTTATGAGGCGTTTCATGACTGGATCCAGATCAGGATCATAGCAGGGTGGACAGGATGACCCGATAGCCCCCCAGACTATCGGCCAGGGTGGGCCAGTGTTGACAGAGGATCGTGTCAGGGAGATCATCCGCGAGGAAGTGGTTGAGATTGTCCGGGGCCAGATTATAGAGATTTTTGGGTCTATTAAGACCGCCATGATGGAGTATTTTGATGACAGATATGCAGCCCTAGCTGAGACGGTTGCCGCAGCAGTTACAGCAGCTGTAACCACGGCATGGGGAGGAGCCAGTAGGGGTTTTCAGTACCGGGACTTCAATAACACGAAGCCCCCGACTTTCGATGGGACTCAGGATCCGATCATAGCCATGAGGTGGCTTTCTGACGTGGAGAGATGTTTCTTCACGTGCTCATGTCCTGTTGACCAGAAGGTCAAATGTGCCCTGAACTTGCTGAGGTCCGGGGCAAAGGACTGGTGGAGGTTGATGACTGGATCGTATACGGATGATCAGAGAGCTGCAGTTACTTGGGAGAAGTTTAGAGATATGTTCCACGCTCGCTACATTCCTCGGATCGAGCGCGAGCAGCTGTCATAGGAGTTCTTGGATCTGAAATAGGGTACAGAGTCGGTGACGGAGATCACCCGCATGTTTACTGAGAGGGCGATGTTTTGCCCGGAGTTTGCTTCTGAGCAAGGTCAGATGACACGTTATCTAAGCATGCTCAATACTGATATCCGAAAGTTTGTTGCTACCCAACGATGTGATACATTGCTGGAGTTACAGGCGGCCGCTAGGCAGCATGAGCTGGAGATTGAGTTACAGCTATAAGAGCAGAGGCAGGCCTCGACACAGGCACAACCAGCGCCGAAGCGGTCCAAGACCGCTGATACTAGGTCTGGAGGTCAGAAGGGCCGCACTTGTGGGAAGTGCAGGAAGGCTCATTCGGGGGTTTGCCGATCAGGGAGCGGGTGCCACAAATCTGGAAAGCAGGGTCATCTTACCAGGGATTGCAGCCAGCAAACTCCAGCTCTCAGAGTCAGAATTTGTTACCAATTTGAGTAGGTGGGCCATCTGAAGGCCCAGTGTCCCCTTCTAGCCGCCAAGCCGGCGTAGGCTCCAGTGCCAACTACATTGAGGATTACTGACGGGAGTCAGGGTAGAGCAGCGCCCTCGAGGGCTCAAGGACACGCCTTCCAGCTTACGGCAGAGGAGGCCAGGGCAGCACCAGATGTGGTTGCTGGTATGTTTCTATTTCTTATCGTACTGCTTATATCTGTTTTATGCTTATATGGTTGTACCTGTGATTAGGTACGTTTTAGTGAACTCCTTACCTGGTTTCGTATTATTTGACTCCGGGGTGAGTTGGTTATTTGTCTCTCAGTCATTCCGTAGGGAGTTTGGGTTACCAGTAGGAGAGCTAGAGTGTCCATTGCGAGTCTCTATCGCCAACGAACACGGAGTTTCTGCTTCTTCAGTTTATCGGGGTTGCGTGTTGGAGATCTTCGGGGTACCTTTTCCGATATACTTGATTCTGATTCCCATGGGGGATGTGTGTATGATCGTGGGTATGGACTGGCTCAGTCGCTTCAGTGCCATGATTGACTGCGAGGGTCCGCGAGTGGTAGTTCGAACCCCAAGTGGGGGAGAACTGATTGTATACGGTGAGGGCACCATATTGGGATCATGGTTTTGTTCGGCTGCAAGGGCTCGACAGTACATTCAGCACGGGTGTGCGGGTTATCTAGTGTATGTGGTGGATACGCGAGTCAGGGATCAGGTATCAGTAATAGAGGTCCCAGTGGTCAGGGATTTTGCTGACGTGTTCCCGGAGGAGTTACCCGGAGTGCCTCCGGAGAGGCAGGTCGAGTTTAGGATCGACCTAGTGCCAGGTGCGACCCTTATTGCCAAGGCGTTGTACCGGTTGGCACCACCAGAGATGCAGGACCTGTCATCACAGCTGCAGGAACTGCTAGTAAGCAGTTCATTCATCCGAGCAGCTCTCCGTGGGGAGCATCAATTCTATTCTTCAGGAAGAAGGATGGTTCACACCAGATGTGCATTGACTACCGGGAGTTGAACAAGTTGATGATGAAGAACCGTTATCCACTCCCAAGGATAGATGATCTTTTTAATCAGTTGCAGGGAGCATCTTGGTTCTCCAAGATAGACCTGAGGTCCGGGTACCATTAGGTCAGGGTTAGAGAGGAGGACGTGGAGAAGACCGCGTTCCGGACATGTTATGGGTATTACGAGTTCATGGTGATGCCGTTTGGGCCCCCGATATATCAGGCCATTCAGGATTACTGCTAGGGTTGGCCAGGTGGTGTATAGACTAGATCGCCTTGAGGAGCTTGTCAGATCCACAGTACTTTCCATGTTTCACAGTTGTCGAAGTGCGTTCAGGATAAGGAGACAATAGTGTCATTAGATGATATTCAGGTCGATGAGCGTTTGAATTACGTGGAGAGACCAGTGGCTGTTCTTGAGAGGAAGTTAAAGGTTCTACGAAACAAGGAAGTACCTTTGGTAAAGGTACAGTGGCAGCATCAGAGGGGATCCGAGTGGACTTGGGAGCCGGAGGCAGAGATGCGGGAGCATTACCCCGAATTATTCATCGCAACAGACTTCGAGGATGAAGTCTAGTTCAAGTGGGGGATAATTGTAACACCCCGACTCCTAGGTATAAACTTTACAGTTTTATGTTCATTTTGGAAGGTCTACTCGACGAGTTAGATGCTCCGACTCGTCGAGTAGGAATGGGTTTGGCCGCGGGATTTAAGTAACCAACTCGACGAGTTGGAGGACCCAACTTGACGAGTTAGAGCTGGAATAAGAAACCCTAAATTTTAGGGTTTGCACCCTATTTAAAGGACCTTAAGTCCCTTCCTCCAGCCCCTTACCACCCCCTTGATGGCTAAGAGAAAACCTAATCATTCTAGACCTTGATCTTGAGTGTTTGTGAGATTAAAGAGTAATTTTGGTACATTTTGTGAAGAAGGTGTGAAGTATAAGAAGCTTGGAGCAAATAGGAGCTTGTGGATCTGACCCTAGTTCATCTTGGCATCATTTTGAAGGTAACAAGTCATTACCTTGGCTTATCTATAATTAGATCTCTTCATGTTTGGGTTTAGGGCCATCTTTAGCACATTTGGGAGTCATTTCGAGTATTGGGACAAGATCTGAAGTTGTAACTTCAGATCTGGACTCCCCTTGGTCCTTATAGCTATAAAGTTATGAGATTTGGCAAGCTTGGGCCTTTCCATTTGAGTTAACCTTTCCCTTAGTCTAGTATTGGCATTTAGGACCATGCATGTACGTAAAGTTTGCAACTTTATGTGGAAACCCTGCGCTAGGAGGTTGGATCTGCAATATGGAGCTTTTGGGTGGCTTAAAAACATATGTATAAGAAATGGACAACATGAACTCGATGAGTCGCTTAGCCGACTCGGCGAGTCGGATGAAGATTGCCCGTATTTGATTCTGCATAAACTTGACGAGTAAGTAAGAGGACTCGATGAGTCAGTTAGGGTTTCCCTGACATCTGGACACGTATGGACTCGACGAGTTGGTTGGAAACTCGGCGAGTCAGTTAGGGTTTTATGACTTTCTGAGTTCTTAAGGAACTCGACGAGTTGCTAGCTGCACTCGATGAGTTGGGTCAATATGGACTGTTGACGTTGACCGTTGACTTTGACTTTGACCAAGGGTTGACCAGTTTGACCTATGTGGATATTTAGGAAATTGGGAATTTATGGAAGTGGTTTGTGGTGAACATAGGTGGTGGAGTTCGTGGCTGTGATTCGAGAGTTTGATCTTATCACTACAGTTCGACAGTTGTGAGGTGAGTTTTCCTCACTATACTCAAGGGTCTAAGGCACCACGGCTGACCCTTTTGGATTGTTATACGAATATGTTATACTAGTATGATCTGTTAGATCAGTATCCTGGTATATAGGATGGTATTATGTTGTTATGATTTGTTAGATCAGTATCCTGGTAGATAGGATGTTATTATGCTATTATGATCTGTTAGATCGGTTTTCTTGTCTATAGAATGTTATGTGATTATCTGATATATGTGCACATGTTTGATTGATGGTTGAGGCTTATCTGCTTTGTGCGAGAGCCAACAGACCTGGGAATTCCAACCCGTTGGTTGTGTGCCGAGAGTATTCCATCACGAGGATGATTGGACTCGTAGTATGTGGGCATTCCAACTCGATGGTTGTGGGCGTGAGGTCTTCCATCCCGAGGATGAATGGACCCATAGTATGTTGGCATTCCAACCTGATGGTTGAGGGCCTGGGGTATTCCAAGCCGATGGTTGACTGGACCTATAGTATGTTGTTTGTGTTTATATTTATATCGTTGTGTTGTATGAGTATTTTGGGGGAACTCACTAAGCTTCGGGCTTACAGTTTCAGTTTTGGTTTCAAGTACATCAGATGATCGCAGGAAGGCGAAGGCGTGATCGTACAACTCCTCAAATTTTATGATTTTGATTTCTGGGATACTCTGACATGAAAATATTTTGAAAACACTTTGTAATAATTAATGGTTTTAATTAGTTGAAAAAGTTTTAAATTGAATCAAAATTTATGGATGTTACAGGGAAGCCACAAATACATTGAAACACATATTGGTTCATTTAAACATTAAAGTTCGCATCGAATCGTCCCACACAACACTAGCAACCTAAGAACCATTGCAACAATATGACAATTTATTTTAAAATGTAACTAGATTTAAAAATTAGACCATTATTTCAAGTCTATATAAGATTCAAAAAATTTCAATCTAGCAATTTTAAATTTTCAAATCAACATGCTTGTATTCCTATTTTCGACCTCCTACCCTACACTTAATTCATGCAATGTCCCCAGTGCCTGCTTAATAAAACTAAATAACATAAAAAATATGAGGGAGAAAAAGGAACAGACTCCACTGGGATAGAAGTGGCGAGGTCAAAATCGAATGTTGTGTGGTTGACATCTCGTGTAATAGATGGAAAACAATATTTCTAGACTGCTATAGGAATGAACATCGAATGCACCAGAAAAACGGACTTCATAAAGTGGTGAAAAGAGCAATCGAAAACTGAGACTGCTGCATCACCACACCGTGGCATAGGGACTACCATGCCGTGGTCTTCGAATAAAAGAAACCGAATCGCAAATTTTTCCTTGCTCACGCCATGACATTGTGTTTGCCACGCCGTGGCTAATACCGTCTTAGAAAAAATACATTTAGCCTAAATGCGATTCTGGCTTTGAAAAGGTAATGTCATGATGGAATACCCCTCTATTCTGATTTTAGACCAAATCTTTCAGTTATCTTGGCGATAGAACCAATATTTTTGCTTGAAATCTCTTCTCAAATCGCAAGTCGCACCCCTCACTTAAGCTTTTGCCATGTCTCTTGGGAATCAATATCGCACTCTCTCATCAACTCGCTAAAGTTAATGCCAACTAACTATGCTTTCTGCAAAATCAAAAACAAGAACGAGTAATAAAAGGAAAAACAACCACAAAATAAAATTACAAGCATCATACCTAACCAAAATCCTAACAAACTAAATAAAACAAACATAGTTTTGAAAACACATCAAAAACATAAAAATCAAAGGATAATCACTCCTTATCATCTCCAAGTCCAGCTCTACTCGATGCAGCACCATCTCCATGCTCTGCCCAATGTTCCTCCCATGTCGGAATGTAAGTGTAATGACCAGCAGCTCCATCCGAGGATGAAATCGCCAAATAATGCATCATCGCCTCCATGGAATATCCCAAAAAATTTAGACCCCTACCAATATCATCAATATACTATCTCTCCATAACATGATAAGGGTCCATGGGTAATCCATCACCTACGTGCATAGGAGGATCGGCCTCGGGATCCTGATCATCACCTCACCTTCGCACATTCTGGTATGCTTCTGGCTCCACTGGAACTTCAATCGTACCATCTAAAGGTACCGAGTAGTTTTCATTCCCCAAATCCTATTTTAAACAAAAGGGTGTTCAAAGGACATCCATCCATCCTAGTGAGAAATGTTGCCTCGGGCTGATCAAAAATACCAAAAGAGCGGGCCAGCCTAGTAACCATCATACCCCCCCGCCCATAAATAGGTGATCCTATCCTTCTCTTAGCTACACGATCTGTTAGAAAATTTGCCACACAATATGGAAGGTGGCAAAACATGTTTGGTGTAATAATACACCATAGGAAGAACACGTCAAGTCGAGGCACATGTAACGCCCGTAGATCCGGGCTAGTCAATTTAGAGATAATAGGGGTCGAAAACGATTTTTTTACAAAAGAATATATAGAATAAATAATATTAACCAAGTTGTAATACGTCTCAAGGGTTCCGTACATATAAAGAACGCCGAAATCCGAGTTATAACGAAGAAGTTATGGCCCATCGAAGTTTTACGGCAAAACCGACACGACACCGGGAGACGTAAATAGTGAATTTACGATAGAGGACTTTTTAGCCTTATTAATCTAAACAAAAGTTGTAGTATACGTTAAATCGAGAACATACAAAAAAAGAACGCCCAAATCTGACTTCGTATGAGGAAGTTATGAATTTTCTAAGATTTGGCATAGCAGTGCACGGCCCGAAACTCGAATTTTAGTTCGAGCGGTTTTTGGCCTATGGGACCTAAATGAGAGTCGAATATCTCATTAATAGGAACTCAACGATAAAAAGACAGACGAAAACGGAGTCCGTATGTAGAAGTTATGAATTTTACACAAATATTTAACAGTATAATATCATCCTACTGTTAAATTTAAGATCGGTCGAGAATTAGCCGACAGAGTCTAAATGAAAGTTGTAGATCTTGTTTTTACCTACACGTGGATATAAATAACGTCGAAAACGGAGCTCGTATGCGAAAGTTACGACGTTTAGAAGTCGGCAGGGTGCTGTGCGAAATCGGGTGACGTAGCTGAATATGGGCCAAGGCATTCTCCCCAAGGCAAGTCACCAGATGGTGACACCTGGACATGGACTCGACGAGTAGGACCTCATACTCGACGAGTAGAGCAGGATTCCAGCCTATAAATAAAGGTGTCGGGTTCCCTCATTCTTCACACCTTCCCAACTTCACTTTCTCTCTGTAAGCCCCCAAAACCCCCCCTAAGCCTAGGTAAACCCCCTAGCACCCGAAGGAAGCCCTGAGGCTCCCGAAGCCCCGAGAAAAGCGCCCTTCACCTCAGAAACTCTGCTCCGGGAGAGCCTGATTTTTGAGAAAACCCGCTGTAAGTGAGTTATGCCTACCATATCTTTAGTATAGCTTATGTTATAATATAGTAATGTTATTAGGACCTTATAATGAGTATTTAGGCTATTATTATGAGTTATATAAGTGTCGTTATAATGTATTTTTAACCACTCACGGTACGGGGAATCTAGTTTGGAGGGCCGCTTGGGTTGCTGGATTCAGAAGTGCTATATGCCAAAATGATCCTGCCCTCCGGTGTTTCATGTCTGGCCCCTGTTTGTACATAGTAGGTGAAGAGTATTGTTTAACGCTTATATAATAGTAATAATAGTTAGACTATTAATTAGTCTCGTCGAACATTAGACTAAACTCTAGTGGTAATGATACTAGGTTTTGTCAAAGGAGTTGTTTTAAAGTAAACGAAGCGCTGTCCGAGTACCAAGTCACCACCTTATCAAGTGAGTGCATAGTTACTTTCATCTTACACATAGATATGAAGTATTTAATATAAATTACATGCTATGTGTGCATATTGTCTGTACACTTGCCGTCTATGCTGGGTGAAAGATTTTTATACATGTTTTTAATGATTTAAATTGTATACGTATTTTATATCTACAAAATGTGTTGGGTAAAACATTGGTAGATGAAATAGTTGATGTGTGACAAAAAAATAAAATGATGAGAGGTGATATAGACCATGAGATAAAGGTGAGAGGTGAACCATGAGAGAAGCCTTTTACAAAAGTGTTGGCCCCGTCATCTAGCAGAATATGGATGACAACCACAGACTATTCTAGACAGTCCAGTGGAACACTAGCAGGCTCGCAACCTGTAGGTGTTATTTGAACTGTGTATTCACCAGCTGTACTCTAAAAACCCATTGACATGTATTGCGAGTGGATTCTCGGAAACGATACTGTCGATAAACGAGATAACCCTGACAGATGCGCCTAAAGGACTCTACCGGCAGAAGTGCCTAATAGAGAACCTCATAACCCTGACAGATGTGCCTAAAGGACAATACCGGCAGATGCGCCTCATAAGGAATGTCACAATTCTGGCAGCTGCGCCTAAGTGATAATATTAGTAGCTGTGCTTGACAAATGTGTGATTAGAAACGATGGATTTCGTGCATATTCATTAGGATAATCCTTTGGAATGAATGAACGAGGAATAGCTGATTCTTAGGGTAGATCCTTAAGAGTAAATAAGATAATGGGGATGGGTAATTGGGTTGATTGATTGTTTGACGATTAAACATAATAATTATATTATTGTGGGTTGAAAACCCTATGTACTCACCAGGTTTCCCAACCTGACCCACTCCAGCTTATTTATATCACAGGTGCTGATATGAAGTCACATTACACTGAGAGATTAAGGAGATATAAATCACTAGTGATAATGAATGTAAGTTCTGTTTATGCTTATGTTTATGTATTGACGATGACATCCCAAATGTTTTAAAATGAATAAAAATACTTTTCTTCGGAAATGCTTTGATAACGTATTTATCATGTTTTACTGGGATCAAATTCCGCAACATTTTTATTAAAAGAGGTACTCTGATTTTTATAAAGCATAAACAAAATTGGTCTATTCTGGCCATGAAAATGGGGATGTCACAGTTGGTATCAGAGCATTAGTTTAAGCGAACTAGGAATAAAGATTTATTTCTAGACTTAAACTTAGAATGCTAAGCGATGATCGTGAGGAGTGTGTCTAATAAATATTAGGTAATACACCTGAATGGACACAAGCACTAGCTAATTTAAGGAAGATGCCTAAAATGCTTTTATGTGCTAAATGATTTGTGATGCTTTATGCTATCGTTTGATCGGATCTATGGTCTGTTGCCGACCGGATCTGCAAATTTTATGTGTTCAGATTTCTAAACCTTTAAATACGGTATTAGAACTGGCATGTAACTTTTTGGAGTAATAAGGAGGATTACGCGTATAAACCTCCTCTATCTATATTCTCGTCTCGATACACCGAACGCCTACTTTGGTGTGCAGAACATCATGGTGAAGACTCGTAGTGAATTGAGTAAATGGAGGAAATGAGAAGGCTTACGATACTGAATGGTACCTATTGGAAGATATCGTAAGAGTGATATCTTGCCTTTAGAATACGTCTAATAAATAATATGTCTAGTACGGGAGAAGTACACTTTCGATTAGAAGAAGAAATATTTTTGGTATAATCTAGGAAGTTATCCCATCGTCTGACATTTCCATCACCAACCGAGTTGAAGCAGAATTGATGATTGAAGATACGCATGGAAGAAGTCCTAGTAGAGTCTAGGAAAAAAATTTATATGATTGTTTGGACACATTTGTATGTGTTAAAATTGTTTTTGTGATAATAACTTGGAGAACTGCGAGACAATACTTGGGACGAGTATGAGTAGGTGTGAATGGTAGTAGAGGCCTATACTACCGGAAGCACAGGACTCACGCTTGGATCATGGAAAGTCACAAGGTTACAAAGGCACTAGTAACTGATTCTGTTTTGTTTATGTCCATTGTTACCATCGTTTCAGTAATTACTAAGAAGATGATTGTTATTCCGACCCTAGTGGTCATATCAAATTGAGTCCGACTACGATAAGTATGTTACGTGGTTCAGAGAACCAAGTTCGATGTGGCATTTGACTTAAGCCGAAAGATTGAAACAACAGATAATCAAAGCGATCAGTAGATGTATCGCGATAGTTGCTTGTAGCTAGAAAAGCTACCTTTTAAAACGTGATTATATCACATTAGAACATGAAGGAAGGTATAATCTGTTCTGGAATTTGACTCTAAGAGACCTGAGTCTAAGCATTGCAACATACAATGATAGGTCATTAGAATATGACACATCGGTCCATGGTAGTAATAAAAGAACTTATCTTAAGATTGTTAAGAAGAAAGAGTCTCCAATAAGAGCCGAGATTGTGACATGAAGGTCATGATTGAAAGCCTGATACGAGACAGAGTGCGGGTGCAAGATCAAGCACCGCCTGCAGTCAGGAAGTCTTAGAGTTAGATACTCGTTCGAAGAAACATCAAAGTTACGGTTATTACGTAAGATGAAGAGATAACGTTTGGAGTCATCATGTGAGCCCTGTTTCGTTGATGATTCCGGGACGTAATCATCCTAAAGGGGAGATAATTGTAACGCCCGTAGATCCGGGCTAGTCAATTTAGAGATAATAGGGGTCGAAAACGACTTTTTGACAAAAGATTATTTAGAATAAATACTCTTAACCAAGTTGTAGAATATGTCTCAAGGGTTTTGTACATATAAAGAACGCCAAAATCCGAGTTATAACGAAGAAGTTATGGCCCGTCGAAGTTTTACGGCAAAACTGGCACGACATCGGAAGACGTAAATAGTGAATTTACAATAGAGGAATTTTTAGCCTTAGGAATCTAAATAAAAGTTGTAGTATACGTTAAACCGAGAATATACAAAAAAAGAACGCCCAAATCTGACTTCGTATGAGGAAGTTATGAATTTTCTAAGATTTGGCATAACAGTGCACGACCCAAAACTCGAATTTTAGTTCAAGCGGTTTTTGGCCTACGCGACCTAAATGAGAGTTGAAGATCTCATTAATAGGAACTCAACTATAAAAATACAGACGAAAACGGAGTCCGTATGTAGAAGTTATGAATTTTACGTAGATATTTAACAATATAATCTCCTCCTACTGTTAAATTTAAGAACGGTCGAGAGTTAGCCAACGAAGTCTAAAATGAAAGTTGTAGATCTTGTTTCTACCTACGCATGTATATAAAGAACGTCTAAAACGGAGCTCATATGCAAAAGTTACGGCGTTTAGAAGTTAGCAGGGTGCTGTGCGAAATCGGGTGACGTGGCTGAATATGGGCCAAGACTTTCTCCCCAAGGCAAGCCACCAGATGGAGACACCTGGCCATGGACTCGATGTATAGGACCTCCTACTCAACGAGTAGAGCAGGATTCCAACCTATAAATAGAGGTGTCGGGTTCCCTCATTCTTCACACCTTCCCATCTTCATTTTTTGTCTCTACTTTCTCTCTCTAAGCCCCCAAAACCCCCCTAAGCCTAGGTAAACCCCCTAGCACCCGAAGGAATCCCCGAGGCTCCCAAAGCCCCGAGAAAAGAGACCTTCAGCTCAGAAACTCTGCTCCGGTAGAGCCCGGTTTTCGAGAAAACCCGCTGTAAGTGAGTTATGCCTACCCTATCTTTAGTATAGCTTATGTTATAATATAGTAATGTTATTAGGACCTTATAATGAGTATTTAGGCTATTATTATGAGTTATATAAGTGTCGTTATAATGTATTTTTAACCACTCGCGGTACGGGGAATCTGGTTTGGAGGGCCGCTTGGGTTGCTGGATTCAGAAGTGCTATATGCCAAAATGATCCTGCCCTCCGGTGTTTCATGTCTGGCCCCTGTTTGTACATAGTAGGTGAAGAGTATTGTTTAACGCTTATATAATAGTAATAATAGTTAGACTATTAATTAGTCTCGTCGAACATTAGACTAAACTCTAGTGGTAATGATACTAGGTTTTGTCAAAGGAGTTGTTTTAAAGTAAACGAAGCGCTGTCCGAGTACCAAGTCACCACCTTATCAAGTGAGTGCATAGTTACTTTCATCTTACACATAGATATGAAGTATTTAATATAAATTACATGCTATGTGTGCATATTGTCTGTATACTTGCCGTCTATGCTGGGTGAAATATTTTTATACATGTTTTAAATGATTTAAACTATATACGTATTTTATATCTACAAAATGTGTTGGGTAAAACATGGGTAGATGAAATAGTTTCTGTGTGACAAAAAAATAAAATGATGAGAGGTGATATAGACCATGAGATAAGGGTGAGAGGTGAACCATGAGAGAAGCCTTTTACCCAAGTGTTGGCCCCGTCATCTAGCAGAGTA
The DNA here is from genome assembly GCF_052849685.1 of Lactuca virosa. Classification (NCBI taxonomy): domain Eukaryota; kingdom Viridiplantae; phylum Streptophyta; class Magnoliopsida; order Asterales; family Asteraceae; genus Lactuca; species Lactuca virosa. The sequence continues at coordinate 192,597,396 of NC_136433.1, read as the reverse complement.
TGGATAACTACCACAGACTATTCTAGACAGTCCAGTGGAACACTAGCAGGCTCGCAACCTGTAGGTGTTATTTGAACTGTGTATTCACCAGCTGTACTCTAAAAACCCATTGACATGTATTGCGAGTGGATTCTCGGAAACGATACTGTCGATAAACGAGATAAAAACCCATTGACATGTATTGCGAGTGGATTCTCGGAAACGATACTGTCAATGAACGAGATAACCCTGGGAGATGCGCCTAAAGGACTCTACCGGCAGAAGTACCTAATAGAGAACCTCATAACCCCCGTAGATGCGCCTAAAGGACAATACCGGCAGACGCGCCTCATAAGGAATGTCACAATTCTGGCAGCTGCGCCTAAGTGATAATATTAGTAGCTGTGCTTGACAGATGTGTCATTAGCAATGATGGATTTCATGCCTATTCCTTAGGATAATCCTTAGGAATGAATGAACGAGGAATAATTGATTCTTAGGGTAGATCCTTAAGAGTAAATAAGATAATGGGGATGGGTAATTGGGTTGATTGATTGTTTGATGATTAAACATAATAATTATATTATTGTGGGTTGAAAACCCTATGTACTCACCAGGTTTCCCAACCTGACTCACTCCAGCTTATTTATATCACATGTGTTGATATGCAGTCACATTACACTGAGAGATTAAGGAGATATAAATCACTAGTGATAATGAATGTAAGTTCTGTTTATGCTTATGTTTATGTATTGACGATGACATCCCAAATGTTTTAAAATGAATAAAAATACCTTTCTTCGGAAATGCTTTGATAACGTATTTATCATGTTTTACTGGGAACAAATTCCGCAACATTTTTATTAAAAGAGGTACTCATATTTTTATAAAGCATAAACAAAATTGGTCTTTATAGGCCGTGAAAATGGGGATGTCACAGCACACGATCCCCTTCCATTTTCAGATTAATGGAGAACGTGATAAGTCGATGAATAAATCTATGTACAGTCGACCTAATCTTGCCTTCGGGGGCAGTGGCTGGTGTATAGCTCCCATTTGTTATCATGGTCCACTAATCAGAGTCTGAAACATGCCATGGTAAATGATTGTGACAATGATCCAGGAAAGTAGCAAAATCAGTAGAAAGAGCCTCAGATCGGTTGTAAAGATCCAATTGCCATGCTAGTTCAACCAAACTACATTCCCCCTTCTCCCACCTAGAAAGAAAGTAAAGTTAGCAGGATCATTGACGTCATCGAGCTTTCTGAAATGAGTCGTGGTGAAGAACTCCATACACAAATCAATATAAACTAGCTCTTGGAGCCTAAAGAGTCTCCTCCATCCTATGCAAGTAACCTGAACCCCGTCTCCCATGAAGACTTGTATTAAATATGGTTCAACCACTTCCCCTACCCTTGCCTCTTGAATCGGAATTGGTGTAATATGAATGTCCTTTGTTCTTAGCCATCCAAGTTTGTCTTTCCATTCTAAAAGCACAACGGGTGCCACCACCTCGGGAAAATTATACCACACGTAACCTGGTTATCCTTATTGATTCCGTTGTTAGGTAGGTGGTCTTCGTGGTCCCATTTCCTACAAAATCAGATAACCAAAACAACCAAAAAATCCCAAAAATCAGAAAAAAATGAATTTTTTTTCTCACTATACAGCTCCCACGCTCTAGCCTCGCTTGGCCATGTCATGGCTGAAGAACAGTTCAAAAATCTGGCAAAATCAGGACAGTTTCGGCTATGGAAATCCATTTCAATCACATGGGTTTTGTAAATATTTTTGTTTATTACTATTATGCACAATATTCAGAACCAAATCAACTCAAATAGCCCTAACCTCGATCAACTTTTCAAAACCCTAAAATCGGGCAATATTGGCCAAATTGCAGCCTCTATAACATAAATTAGGTATAAATAAGCACTTAAGAGTTAAAAATTACATACCTTGATGATGTATGGAAATAAAAATCATAGAAAACTTTGAAGAATCGAAGCAAAAGTGGAAATTTCATTGGGAGAGAGAGCAAACAACTTGGGGGAGGAAATGTTTGGTAAAAAGTGAGAAATTCAGCGCTATAGGGTTTAAAAGATTTTACTGCGTTTAAAAAGGGCCCATGGCGTGGGAAAAGCTCCTCCATGTTGTGGCATTTTCAAAAATCGTGATGCTCGGGAAAAATTGAAGCCCATATCATGGGAACAGCTCCTGCATGCCGTGGCTAATGGGTTCCAGAAAAATTCTTTTAATTTTTTAAACACAAAATAATACCACACACCACACTTTGTTTGTTGGTCAATGAGGACAAGATTGTCAATTTAAAAAAAGAAGATCTTCACATATACCTCTTAGGAATGTCACCATATCCGTCTTGTTAGCTAGATTAATGTCCATGCTGATTGGTCTTGGCTCAAGGAGATTCAACTTCTTGTAGAACGAATATGGCATAAGTTTCATACTAGCTCCCGAATCAGGAAGAGCGTGACTTGTGGCTAGATTCCTGAATTGACAAGGTAGTGTCAAGCTCTCCGAATCTCCCATCTCCGTTGGTAGTTTTTTTAAGAATATCAGCTAAGCAATTCTCGTTCAAGATCACATTAAAGGCCTCCTCCATTTTATTTCGGTTCGTCAGAAGATCCTTCAAGAACTTAGCGTATTTTGGCATTTGAGCAATGACTTCTATAAATGGAATATTAATTTGAAGGGACTTGATATGCTTCAGGAACTTCTTATAATACTCAACTTGTTTGGCTTGCTTGGAACGTCTCGGATACGGTAGAGGTGGTTGATAGGCTTTGACCGGAGGTGATTTTTTTCTCTTCAGCTGTAGGCCACGCCGTGGTAGGTTCATCATCATGCCACGGTTGTTGGTCAGACTATTTTTCTCGTTTGTTGTCTTCCGGTTTTTGCACACCATCTAATTCATTGTTAGATATGGGAATCAAAGGTGTAATAACCTTACCACTCCTGGTTGTCATAGCCTTGATGTGCGGTTTTGGATTCAGCTCCGTGTTGCTTGGAATTATGCCCAGTAGAGTCTCACTGAATAGCATCGAGAGTTGCCCGATCTGTTGTTCCATGTTTTGGATCGAGCTTGCTGATTTCTAAGTGTAGCATTCGTGGCATCATGTCTCTTTTTAGAAGCAACTGCAAACCTGTGACAACCCGATACTTTCTAGTCAACAAAAGTCAATTTCCGTTAAATAAAATTTCGAATTTTATTTGTTTCATTAAGTTCTTGTGGGTTAGAAAATAATCTAAAATATATAATTAGAGGTTATATAAGTTTTTAGAACCAAAAACAATCGAAAAATCAAGATTTCCCTCGAAAAATCAGCAAACCTGTCCAGCCATGCGTTACGGCCGTAAACTCCTAGGCCGTAAACTCTTAGGCTGTAAACCCGTTTACCGCCGAGAACCCATTTCCGACCGCAAACCCAACCGGTATAAAGGTTTTTCCCGGAGAGATTCTTCATTTTTCATCTTTTTCACCCAAAATCTCTCAAGTTGCTCCGAAGAACCTCCCAAGAACATTCATATCTTCAAGAACAAACCTTCAACTCTTCAAGTTTTTCCTCAAGAACACCAAGAACAACCTTCATATCTTCAAGGGCTGCAAACCTAGTTCACAGCCGCAAACCCAGTTCACGGCCGCAAACTCTGTTCACGGCTGCCAACCTAGTTCACAGCCGTAAACCAGTGCACAGCCGTAAACCAGTTCACAGCCGTAAACCAGTTCACAACCGTAAACCAGTTCACGGCCGCAAACTCTGTTCACGGCTGCAAACAGCCTTGAGCCGAGAACCTTGGCTGAAAACCCTCTTTTTCCACTTCAAACAAGACTCGGTAACATTCCTAACCCAAAAGCAAGTCTTTTCTAACACTCTATTTAATGGTTCATTAATTAAAATACAATTATGTGTTTAATTATCATTAGGATACCGTTAATTCCGCGTACTCCAACTCGAGGGTCATCTTTCCGGTTTTGCTGTCGAGCACGTGCACATAATCAACTGTGAGTTCATACCCCTACACTTTTACTGTTTTTAACGTTTTTAGAGGGGATACAAGCAAAACATACAAAAATTTTGTGTTCTTATATAAAGGATTTCAACAGAATTAAAACTTATGCAATTGATACAACCAAGAGATCACTACATTTTTATAAAATATTTAGATATTTTATCCCTTTTGTAACATGCTAAGCATAAGGGAAGTTTTCAACATACAAGCATAATTGCAAAGTTTTCAATACAATACGAGAATTGAATACATAACATACACGAAAACTATAATAGGTATAGTTTGGGTTTCAACACACAGTTTTACCAATTCTAGAGCTTATACATTAACAAACATATAAACTATGATAGATTCAGTTTATGGCATACAATACTATTTTCTGAACACAAGAGTACAATACTAAAAAATTATTTAGAGTATAATTATTTTTACTCTACAAGTATACATACAGTTTCAAGTAAAAGAGAACACTACTACAGTACCCGTAAATTTGTTAATACCAGGTTGTGAGGTACTACTTCAATTGTACCCTTCGGGGTGCGGAACTAAATCCTACTACAATATAACCAGAGTCTCCTGGAGGGAGATCGTGAGATTTGTGAATAGATCTATTCGGGACTGACAATCCCATACCTAAACTGCTAGCTACTGTTAGGCAGGCATGCCTGGGGTGACAAATATCATACCGTTCCGACGCCTGAAGAACGTCGTAGAGGTCACTAGGTCATATCAAACATGGTTATATCAAACTCACAACAGTATAACTAACCAATGTTTACTGGATATCATTCTTCATTAGTTTTATTTTAATTAATAGAACTACTATTCTTTACACTGGTGGCTTCCAGGGGATACAAATACATGGTTTTATTTTAAGTAATAAAGCTACTATACATACTGGTGGTATGCATGGTTTTCATACAAATGTTTTCATACAAAGGTTTTCATACAAAACAACTTTATACAGTACAACCGGTGGCAACCAGGCTTACCAACTAACGTTTTTCATATATTACAACATACAGTAACGAACATACATTTTTGGGTCTTAGGGTTTAAGACCACCCTACACTACTAAAGGAAATATTGGATTTTCTTGAGAAACATACAAATATTTTCACAGATTCAAGGAAAAGTTTTCATTAAAAAAACATTCTTATGAACTCATCAACTTAAATGTTGATACACTCTCAAAATCGCTTGTATTCTCAGGGAATCAGTAGACAGGTACGCCGCACGCTTTTGAGAAGACAGAGCTTATAGAGTCACGTCTTTTATACTTTTGTTATACTTTTGCTGTATAGAAACTATGTATCAAACAGATGTAAATACCTTATATATTAAATGTAATGGTTGTGTTTACTTTGATTACTATGTTGCAATTGTTGTAATACTGTACATGGCGTCCTCAACCCCCGAACGTTGCCGCCGTCTCGGTTTGGGGGTGTGACAGATTGGTATCAGAGATATTGTTTATAGTGAACTAAGTATATCAAACCTTACATTGTATACAACTATAAACGCTAAGGGGGCCGAAGTGCTCTGAACTAAAAGTATAAGTATTTTACAAGAAGTATACGAATATGCATACACACTAAAAACAGTATCACAGTAAGAACTACATAAAAGTATTTATGATGAGTTGGACACTACGGTTAAACTTGGATAGTTATGTAATCATATATGGGATAAATATAACCTGATCAACTATATTTATCCGAGATATGACCAACATGTGTTTGGGAGTGACTGTGGTGTTGCGACAAGTCTATAACTTACCAAGGATATAATAAGAAAAACACTAGAACCAAACATAAAGTTAAAATACTATAGGAGTATTTTATGGCGCTATAGCACTATACAGATTCATTATAAGTATTACTAATGCTCACAGTTAAAAATCTATGATTACTTGCTTGTGTTAGTAAACCTCTATTGTAGATTGTTGATAGTACACTATAAAGTCAGGTTATTATGCGTTTAGAATTAAGATATATCTTGTTCAAAATCAGTTGACTCGTGACCGCTATAGAGGACTTATTGTCATTTCCTCTTGAATCTTCTTAGAGAAAGATGCATCCGAAGAAGAAGTCCAACAGAAAGAACAACAACCCTCCGACAGATCCGCCGCCGCCACCTCCTCAGTACGATCCTGATGTTTTTCAAGCAACAGTGATAGCCGTCGTGGCGGCCGCCATGTCCCAGATTAATGCTAGTGGCACTAGCGGGGCGGGTAGTGGTGCCCACACATCCAACCTCGGTGACAGTCATGGACACACGAAGGAGTGTTCATACAAGGATTTCACGAATGCCAAACCCCGACCTTTCTATGGCACTGGAGATTTTATTGCCCTAACCCGTTGGTTCGAGAAGACTGAATCCATTTTTGAGATATGTGCTTGCCCCAAATCCAGCAAGGTGAAGTTTGCAGCGTGCACCTTCACTGACAGAGCACTAGCTTGGTGGAACAGCCAAGTCAAATTCCTGAATCTTCCAGTAGCAAATGCTATGAGTTGGGAGGATTTGAAGGAGTTAATGTTGGCCGAATACTGCCCGCGGGGCGAAATGCAAAAGCTGGAGCAAGAGCTTTGGAATCTGAAGATGAAAGGTTCCTGAATCTCCCGTAAAGCAAGAAAGTTGAGAGATACATATGGGGATTGACACCCCCAACTCAAGGGAACGTCTTGGCTGCTAAACCCCTCACATTCGACAGCACCAAGTGCCTGGCGTAGACTTTGATAGATCACGGGGATAGCCATGGACCCGTAGCAGCGACTCTCGAACCACCTATAGAGAGTGGTGGAAAGAAAAAAAGTTTTAGAACAAGCGCAAGGGCCAGCCTTCGCAGGAGCCCTCCAAGAAACAACAGACAATGGCAGTTCACGCTGCTACCACTCCTGCTGCTGTTCCCACAACTCAAGCACCTGCCAGTAGATATGCTGGAACCCTCCCAAGGTGCGACAAGTGTAACTTCCATTATCACGGACCTTGCCGTGACATGCAATGCAACAACTGTGGCAGAAAGAGGCATACAACCCGTTTCTGCAAGGCACAAGTCCAACCAACCAATCAGGCTCCAGGAGCTGGAGAAGGCCAAGCCTGCTATGGTTGTGGTGAAACCGGGAACTTCAAGAGGAATTGCCCCAAAGCAAAGACTGCTGGCAACACAGGGAATGTGATAGCAATGGGCCAGGAGGAGGAAGTCGCTGATCCCACCGTAGTTACGGGTACATTCCTCCTCGACAACTCTTATGCATGCATTCTTTTTGATAGTGGTGCGGAGAGGAGTTTTTTCAGTCATGCATTTAAACACCTACTTAAGCATAAATCCCGACCTCTAACCGAAACATTTACCGTCGAGATGGCTAACGGAAAGAAAGAGAGCACTAACGACATATTCATAGGTTGTACCCTTACCCTAAACGATTATTCCTTTCCCATCGATCTTATGCCAGTCTCCATTAAGAGCTTCGATGTCATCATCGACATGGACTGGTTAAGTCTTCATCATGCGGATATTCTTTGTTTCGAAAAATCCATGTGCCACAACCTGACAAATGGCGAAGCCCTCATCATCTATGGTGATAAACTCAGCACAAACCTTCATATCATATCGTGCATCAAAGCCCAAAAATATCTGTGAAAGGAGTGTCATGCATTCCTAGCCCATGTCGTAAACGAAAAGCAGGAAGTTAAAGACCTTGAGAGCATCCCCGAAGTCTGCAACTTTCCTGATGTCTTCCCCGAAGACCTTCCAGGAGTTCCTCCCGAACGCCAAGTCGAATTCCGAATCGACTTAATCCCCGGAGCTACCCCCGTAGCCAAATCCCCTTACCGTCTAGCGCCGACAGAAATGCAAGAGTTATCCAGCCAGCTCAATAAACTGCTCAACAAGGGATTCATCAGACCAAGTTCCTCACCCTGGGGAGCACCAGTATTATTTGTGAAAAAGAAGGATGGGTCCTTCCAGATGTGCATAGATTATCGTGAATTGAACAAGCTCAGCATTAAGAATCGCTATCCTCTACCCCAAATCGATGACCTCTTCGATCAACTCCAAGGAGCTAGCTACTTCTCAAAGATAGACCTGAGATCAGGGTACCATCAGTTACGAGTCCATGAGAGTGATGTTCCTAATACAACATTTAGGACTCGATATGGTCACTACGAGTTTGTAGTGATTCCCTTTGGTCTAACCAATGCACCTGTGGTATTCATGGATTTGATGAACCGGGTGTGCCACCCCTTCCTAGACAAGTTCATGACAGTATTCATAGATGATATACTTATCTATTCGCGGAGTGAGGAAGATCATAGGCAGCACCTGAGGCAAGTGTTAGGAACTTTAAGGGCGAAGAAACTATACGCAAAATTCTCAAAGTGCAAATTTTGGATCAGAAAGGTAACCTTCCTAGGTCACGTGGTTAGCGAAGAAGGCATACATGTAGACCCTTCCAAAATTAAGGCAATCGAGAATTGGTCAGCACCGAAGACGCCCACAGAAATCCGTCAGTTCTTGGGTCTTGCTGGCTACTATCGCAGATTCATCCAAAACTTCTCCAGGATTGCTAAGCCTCTTACCGCCCTGACTCAGAAAGGTGTAACCTTTAGTTGGGGAGAGAAGAAAGACACTGCGTTCCAAACATTGAAGCAGGCCCTATGCAGCGCACCTGTATTGTCTCTTCCAGAAGGGACGGAGGACTTCGTTGTCTACTGCGGTGCATCCAATCAAGGGCTGGGCTGTGTGCTCATGCAGCGAGTAAAAGTTATTGCTTATGCCTCGCGACAGCTGAAGACACATGAAGTCAATAATACAACTCACGATCTGGAGTTGGGAGCAGCGGTCTTCGCATTAAAGATTTGGAGGCATTACCTCTACGGAACCAAGTGCACTGTCTTCACCGACCACAAAAGCCTCCAACATATTTTTGATCAAAAGGATCTTAACATGAGGCAACGGAGATGGATATAGCTACTCAATGATTATGAGTGTGAAATACGCTATCATCCTTGCAAGGCCAATGTGGTAGCGGATGCCCTTAGCCGGAAAGAGTACTATGGTTGCAGAGTGAAGGCACTAACAATGACAATCCATTCCCATCTGTCCGCCCAAATGAGAGAGGCTCAGCTGGGAGCCTTGAAACCATAGAATATGACGGATGAAGCTTTGAGGGGAATGGAGAAGAACTTAGAGATCAAGGGAGACATAGTTTACTATTTCATGAACCGGATCTGGACCCTAAAGTTCGGTGGTTACAGGGAGATTGTCATGAATGAAGCTCACAAAACTCGATACTCCGTTCACCCAGGTTCAGATAAGATGTATCTGGATCTCAAGAAGCTCTATTGGTGGCCAAACATGAAAGCAGAAATTGCTACCTTCGTGGGCAAGTGCCTAACTTGCGCCAAGGTGAAGGTGGAATATCAAAAGCCCTCAGGTTTACTTCAACAACAAGAAAATACCTGAGTGGAAGTGGGAAGGAATTACAATGGATTTCATTACCAAGTTGCCCAAAACTAAGGATGGTCATGACACTATCTGCGTGATCTTCGACAGACTGACCAAGTCCGCCTACTTCCTGCCAATCAAAGAAACATACAAGATGGAGAGACTGACCCGAACCTACATACGAGAGATAGTACGACTTCACGGTGTGCCAGTGTCCATTATCTCTGATCGTGATAGCAGATTCACTTCGAGATTTTGGCAGTCACTGCAGGAGGCTCTTGGAACTAAGTTGGATATGAGCATAGCTTACCATCCATAGACCGACGGGCAGAGTTAGAGAACCATCCAAACACTAGAAGACATACTGAGAGGATGTGTTATCGACTTTGGCAAGTCGTGGGACACCTATTTGTCTCTGGTCGAGTTTTCGTACAACAAAAGCTATCACACTAGTATTAAGGCTGCTCCATTCGAAGCCCTCTATGGCCGTAAGTGCAGATCCCCTCTGTGATGGGCTGAGGTGGGTGACACGCAGCTAGCTAGAGGTCAAGTCCCTGATAGCACTCTCACTGGCCCTGAAATTATTCGAGAAAGCATCGAAAAGATCGTGCAAATCCGAGAATAACTAAAAGCCTCCAGAGATAGACAAAAGAGCTACGCCGACAAAAGACGAAAACCCTTGGAATTCCAGTTTGGTGACCGCATTCTGTTGAAGGTCTCACCATGGAAGGGCATGATATGCTTTGGAAAGCGTGGAAATTTGTATCCAAGATTCATTGGACCATTCGAGATCCTCGCAAGGATCGGTCCCGTAGCTTACAAACTCCGGTTACCCCAAGATCTTAGCAACATTCATCCCGTCTTCCACGTGTCAAACCTTAAAAAGTGTTTATCCGACGAAACCCTTGTGATCCCACTCGATGAGATCGAGATCAACGAAAATCTTAACTTTGTGGAAGAACCAGTCAAAATCATGGATCGGGAAGTCAAACGAACAAAACAAAGTCGCATTCCGATAGTGAAGGTTCGCTGGAATGCCAAGCGGGGACCCGAATTCACTTGGGAGCGAGAAGACCAGATGTAACAAAAGTATGCGCATCTTTTTCCCTAGTCCACAATTGTATACAACTTAGAAAGAATTTTGGGACAAAATTCCCTCTAACGGGGGGATGATGTGACAACCCGATACTTTCTAGTCAACAAAAGTCAATTTCTGTTAAATAAATTTTCGAATTTTATTTGTTCCGTTAAGCTCTTGTGGGTTAGAAAATAATCTAAAATATATAATTAGAGATTATATAAGTTTTCAGAACCAAAAACACTCGAAAAATCAAGATTTCCTTTGAAAAATGAGCAAACCCGTCTAGCCATGTGTTTACGGCTGTAAACCCCTGGGCCGTAAACCCATGTCCGTAAACTCTTGGGCCGTAAACCCGTTTACCACCGAGAACCCATTTCCGGCTTTAAACCCAACTGGTATAAAGGTTTTTCCCGGAGAGATTCTTCATTTTTCATTTTTTTCACCCAAAAACTCTCTCAAGTTGCTCCCAAGAACCTCCCAAGAACATTCATATCTTCAAGAACGAACCTTCAAAATTTCAAGTTTTTCCTCAAGAACACCAAGAACACCAAGAACCCCAAGAACACCAAGAACAACCTTCATATCTTCAAGGGCTGCAAACCTAGTTCACAGCCGCAAACCCAGTTCACGGCCGCAAACTCTGTTCACGGCCACAAACCTAGTTCACTGCCATAAACCAGTTCACAGCCGCAAACCTAGTTCACAACCGTAAACCAGTTCACAGCTGCAAACCAGTTCACGGCTGCAAACAACCTTGAGCCGAGAACCTTGGCTGAAAACCCTCTTTTCCACTTCAAACAAGACTCGGTAACATTCCTAACCCAAAAGCAAGTATTTTCTAACACTCTAATTAACGGTTCATTAATTAAAATACAATTATGTGTTTAATTATCATTAGGATACCGTTAATTCCGCGTACTCCAACTCGAGGGTCATCTTTCCGGTTTTGTTGTCGACCACGTGCACATAATCAACTGTGAGTTCATACCCATACACTTTTACTGTTTTTAACGTTTACAGGGGGGATACAAGCAAAACATATAGAAATTTTGTGTTCTTATATAAAAGATTTCAACAGAATTAAAACTTATGCAATTGATACAACCAACATATCACTACATTTTTATAAAATATTTAGATATTTTATCCCTTTTGTAACATGCTGAGCATAAGGGAAGTTTTCAACATACAACCATAATTGCAAAGTTTTCAGTACAATATGAGAATTGAATACATAACATACATGAAGACTATAATAGGTATAGTTTGGGTTTCAACACACAGTTTTACCAATTCCAGAGCTTATACATTAACAAACATATAAACTATGATAGATACAGTTTATGGCATACAATACTATTTTCTGAACACAAGAGTACAATACTAAATAATTATTTAAAGTATAATTATTGTTACTCGACAAGTATACATACAGTTTCAAGTACAAGAGAACAATACTACAATACACATAAATTAGTTAATACAGGTTTGTGAGGTACTACTTCAATTGTACCCTTCGGGGTGCGGAAATAAATCCTACCATAATATAACCAGAGTCTCCTGGAGGGAGAGCGTGAGATTTGTGAATAGATCTATTCGGGACTGACAATCCCACACCTAAACTGTTAGCTACAGTTAGGCAGGCATGCCTGGGGTGACAAATATCATACAGTTCCGACGCCTGAAGAACGTCGTAGAGGTCACTAGGTCATATCAAGCATGGTTATATCAAACTCACAACAATATAAGTAACCAATGTTTACAATATTTCATTCTTCATTAGTTTTATTTTAATTAATAGAACTACTATTCTTTACACTGGTGGATTCCAGGGGATACAAATACATGGTTTTATTTTAAGTAATAAAGCTACTATACATACTGGTGGTGTCTATGGTTTTCATACAAAGGTTTTCGTATAAAACAACTTTATACAGTACAGCCGGTGGTAACCAGGCTTACAAACTAACGTTTTTCATATATTACAGCATACATCAACGAACATACATTTTTTGGTCTTAGGGTTTAAGACCACCCTACACTACTAAAGGAAATATTGGATTTTCTTGAGAAACATACAGACATTTTCACAGACTCAAGGACAAGTTTTCGTTACAAAAACATTCTTATAAACTCACCAACTTAAATGTTTATACACTTTCAAAATCGCTTGTATTCTCAGGGAATCTGTAGACAGGTACGCCGCATGCTTTTGAGAAGACAGAGCTTATAGAGTCACGTCTTTTATACTTTTGTTATACTTTTGCTGTATACAAACTATGTATCAAACAGATGTAAATACCTTATATATTAAATGTAATGGTTGTATTTACTTTGATTACTATGTTGCAATTGTTGTGATACTGTACATGACGTCCTCCACCCCCGAACGTTTTCGTCGTCTCGGTTTGGGGGTGTGACAAAGCCGTGCAAGCATGGACTCAAATTAAGATGTTTTTCGATCTCGAGTTTCTCCTTTTGATAGAATCCATGTCCTTTTAGCTTGTATTTTTCTTCTGTTTCTTTAATATATTCGTCATATGGATTCCATTGCTTCTTGGGCTTCCTCAAATCGTCTTCATATCTATGCCCACTCGAATAATAAGTTTGAGCCTTCCTTTTTCCATTATCATCGAGGTGACAATCCTTGGTCATGTGTGGTCTGCTATAATTATCACACCCACTTGAGTTGCATGTATGGATTGACCCATCTTCATGATTCTACGATCCATAGTATCTAACTTCGCATTCACCACATCTAAGTCTTCTGAAGCTACATTGCTAATCGTATTTCCTATACGTGTATCCTCTTAAGGGTCGTGGTATTCCCTTGAATGTTTGGAAAACTCTTATATTAACGCCTTAATTGTAGCCAGATCCTTCTTCTTCATGGATCCTTGAGAGTCAAGGAGCTATCTCTTGGTCACATTTATCCCATCATAGAAGATCAACACTTCTTGTTGGACATTCAGGTTGTGTTGTGGGCAATATCTTAGCATTCCCTTGTATCTTTCCCATACTTCGTATAAAGACTCTCCACCATTTTGTTGAAAGTTAGCGATGTTCAACTTTGAAACCTTTAATAGTGGGATGAAATTGTAAGGTCACAACTTATGATCTGATGAGTCAAACACCAGACACGCTGAAAGGTCAGCGTCATCAACTACTCTGTTGCGCCAACGTATCAAGCTTATCAGCGTCAACTTACAGTTCAGTTATCCGATTGTATATCTTTGTATATTAGGAAGATGTCTTTTTATATTAGGTAATGATATAGATATGTATAGAATAGATCACAAATCTAGAATCTTTGATGATAATATCGGTTCTTAGTATAGACGTATTCCTATCAATCAAGGGATATACATGTATAGATGAGTATATATACAACATCAGGGAAAACCCTAATGGTGTGTGAGTGATCATGATTTTGTGTTATAACACTTGGTCCAGGAATTAATTATTTTTCAATAATTTAAAGTTTTGGACTGGAACTCGACGAGTTGGGAACTTCCAACTCGTCGTGTAGGAATTCTTTTGGACACGGGTTAAGGACTCAACTCGACGAGTTGGGGAGCCCCAACTCGGCGAGTAGATGTTGGAAAGGAAAACCCTAATTTTATGGGTTTTTCACCCTATATAAAGAACTTATGGCTCTTTCGTGGCCTCCCTCATCGTCTTTACAATCCAGAGAAACCCTAGTTCGAGCCTTGTACCTTCTTGTGTGTGTGTGTGAGCTTGGAGAGTGACTTTTGGTGCTCATTTGAATGATACTAGAAGCTTGAAGAGGAGAGATTGAGTAGAAGGCAGTAGATCTGAGATTTCCTCTAGTGTTGCAACTACATTGAGGTATAAAGTCGAAACCTTGGCCTTTCATTGTTTAGATCTTCTTCTATGAAATTTTATGGCCATTATTAGCCTAGTTTGGGACTACTCTTGGATTTGAGCATGATATGAAGATTTGGCTTCAGATATGGATATCTCAGGGCCTTTATGGACTTAAAGTTGCCAACTTTATCAAGTCTTGGCCCTCCTTCATTCTCTAAGACCCTTGATAAGCTTCCTTAAGTGTTTTTAGCCCTCTAATGCATTCCATGGATGTAAAGTTAGCAACTTTACGTGTTATCTTAACCCTAGGGGACTGGATCTGTAGTTTGGGGATTTAGATTCGACCAAAAAGGGCTGAATAGGTTAAGACTGGGAAAACTCGACGAGTTGATTAGACAACTCGACGAGTTGGATTGGATTACCCTGCTTTTCCGGATACTGAGTGAACTCGGCGAGTTGATGAGACAACTCGGCGAGTTGACTAGGGTTTTTCCCGGTTTTCTGAACACTGAAGGAACTCGACGAGTTTCTATATGCACTCGACGAGTTGGGGTCAACATGGATTGTTGACCTTGACTGTTGACCTGGACATTGACCATGGTTGACCAAGTTTGACTTTGAGGGTATTTTGGTATTTCGGGATCTTGACAAAGTTAGTCAAATGATGGTTATAGGCAGTTGAGTTGGAGCTGTGAGTTGGGACTTATCTTATCGGTTCAATAATTGTTGAGAGGTGAGTCTCCTCACCATAATAATGGGTCGAAGGGACCAAGGCCGGCCCATTTTGTGATATGTGGTACACTAGTGATGTAGTGATATGTGTTATACTAGTTGGTTACATGCTATATAGTATGCTAGTATTTTTGTGATATTTGCATGAAAGACCTCGGGGGGTTCCCGAGGCACTTGGGTGTAAGACCTTGGAGGGTTTCCATTGTATCTTAAGTAAAAGACCTCGCGGGTGTGGAACCCGTAATTTCTATCTTGTAAAAGTCAAACTTGGTCAACTAAAGTCAAACATATTAATCAAGGGTCAAACTTATTTCTTTTATTATCTTAATATAGTTAGATTAAGGAGCTAAAAGTGTATGGGACTAGTATATATGAGTGATCGGGTTTATGGAGGAAAGTCTTTTGGAACCGAGGACCACAAACCGTCTTCGGGCAGTGAACAGCCTTCGGGCCGTGAACAGCCTTCGGGCCATGATCATGCCTTCGGACCGTGAACCATGGATGTACGGCCGTGAACTCATCCCCTATATATATAAGTGTCAACTATTTTTGACTCACCTCTACTCTTCTAACCGCAAACACTCCCATTCTCTCCCAAAGATCATCAACCGTAAACCCTCTTTTCTCCCATCTATCATCCGAGGATCCTTAATCCACCTTCAGATCTGTTGAGAATCATCATAAGTTCATCCTTTCAGCAATCAAGTGTTCTTCATTTCTGAGTTTTCGACCGTGAACCCTTCAAATCTTCAAGGGCCGTGAACGATTTACGGCCATGAAAACCGAGGTCTGGCCGTGAACATCAAAAAGTTTCTTGATTTCAGATTCTAACACTTCTTCTATAAGTGTTCCTTACATCCTAGGTTGTTTTCCTAATGCCTTTGAGGTTATATACACTAACTTCATGCCCATATGTTGCATAAATTGCTATATAGGACTTGTTTTGTCCCGGGAACTAGCTTGTGGAATCAATCAACCTATATCGAACCCTATATTGAATCACTCACACAAGGTGAGTTCATACCCCTACAAATTACAGTGTTATATGCTTTTAAATGCTTTTTAAATACTTTTAAGGGGGAGAGTACAAGTAGAAAACAATATAATTGTGTTAAACACTTACATGTGAAAACATCAAACAAAAGGATTTCTTATGCTTATAATTGTTGTTAAAATCATTTCAAAAACTCTTAAACTATTTTAGATTGCTTTTATTATCAAAATCATATTCGTGTATCTATTTATGTATAAGTATGCTTTAACGGACTTAGGACTATTGCTAAATACCTTGACTCCTGTTCCTTGTTTGGTTGTGCGCTTAAGGTAGGATCACTAGTCTGACTTTCGGCCAAATCATAGTTATACTTGCTAAATATATACTTAAATATTAAAACCCATATTTTAAGGAACATACTTAACTCAGTTGCTTATGTTGAACAATTGCGTATTTTCTATAAATCAGTAATAGTTCAACCAAACATTCTAGTAAACTATAATAGGTATAGTTTAGAGGATCACTACATACTATTTCTAGATCAGAGAAACATACATGAGTCAATACATTCATACTATAACAAGAATAAGAAGGAACATACATACATACTATAACAAGAACAAGATAACTAAAATGTGAGATACTATTTCTTGATATAGCAATATACTTGTTATGTCACGTTTTGTAACCAGAGTCTCCTGGAGGGAGAGCGTGAGTTTGTGTATAGATCTATACGAGATTGACCATCCCACACCTTGCTGCTAGCTACAGTGGGACCTGCAGGTCTACAGGTGACAAATGTCATACCATTTTCGACGCCTGTAGAACGTTGTGTTCTATACTAGTCAATCAAGCATGGTTATAACCTAATCACATTTAACCTAAATTAACCAATTTGGTTACAAGGTAGTTAATGCATCAGTCGGTTATTTTACAAAACACTTTTGTAAACCTTCATTTTCCATTACATTCATACAGTGATATTCTCACATAAGAAATGCGTACTATTTTTCTCGTAAAGATGGTCTTACAAATATGGAAAACTTGCACTTTATACTTTTTATAAGAGAACAAACATACTAAACAGTCGCGTCTTGGGTAGAAGACTACATTTCGTTTTTATAAGAAAATATAAGATTTTCTGGGAAGTATATAAACTTTTTACCAAACAAACACAAACATTTTCATGAAACAAACACAAACATTTGACATTAAATACTTATGAACTCACCAACTTAAATGTTGATACTCTCTTTCAAAATAACTTGTATTCTCAGGTCACCTGTAGACAGGTACACTGGACCAGATTTTGAGAAGACGGAACATGTTCAAGACTCATCTTTTATTTTGATATATTTTTGGTGTCTTGCAACTACTCACAAAACACACTTGTATTAACTATTCTAATAATGCAATGGATGTTGTTGCTTGCTTTACTATTATGCATTGTTATGATACTGTACATGACGTCCTCCGCCCCTGAATGTTTCCGCCATCTCGGTTTGGGGGTGTGACAGATTGGCATCAGAGCATTGTTTATAGTGAACTGAGTATATTAACTCATAAAAGATATACAACTATAAACACATCGTGATTAAAACACTCTAACCAAGAGAATATACTTTTTAAATAATAAAATATTTTACTAAAAGTATACATACATGCATTCATACTAAGATCAGTGTCATACAATAACAGAATAAAAGTATTGAGTTTGTTGAACAACACAAGTAAGCTTGGGGACATATAATCAAGTCTGGGATTGATATAGCCCGATCAACTATATATGTCCCAGAAGTGATTAGCATGTGCCTAGGAATGGTTGTGGCGTGGCAACAAGTCTAAAACTTACCAACTCTACTACAATGAAACACTGGAACATAACATAAACTTAAAATACTATAGGAGTATTTTGTCGCACTATAATTACTTATGTGAAAACTAAAAAGGGCCTTTACTAGTAGGTGAATAGTTACTGAGTGAATACGTTAAGGTTATATGTAACTAAGATGTTATAGACTTAGAATCTGTGATCTTCACTTTACTTCATGTTCCTTGTTTGGTTCTGGTCTTAGAGTTGGATCACCTATTCGAAGGTCTATTATATCTGGGTTATATATAGATGGTATGCACTAAGTAAGTATTGAAGTAACTGGTAAGGATCATCCTATAAATATCTTTAGTAATACGTCTATTATACGTCTCTTACACCTCTTTTCTCGCTTAGATAACATGGCTGGATTCCATCTCCCCGGTGACCCGTACTTTCCCAATCAAGGGAACGGTGGATGGCTTGAAGTTGAACCCGAAGAAGAGAACCCGGTGGTCCCAGTAGAAGAAGACCCCGAGGAGAGTTCTGAGGAAGAGAACGAAGAGGATGAGCAGGAGGAGAGTTCTGACTCAGAACCCGAGGTCTATAATCCGCCTCAAGTTGCCCAAAATCCTAACCCTCGACCAGGATTTCAAGGCCCGACACCTCTGTGGGCAGTGAACTTGGGAAGGTGGAGCCATGAACAGGGACAACCACCTCCCTATAATGGAGACCGAAGCTTCTACAACTTAAGCGAGGGAGGCTCGGTTGACAGAGCCATCCCTATCTTGGTTCGTCGTGTTGCTCGCATTGCTAAGCAAGGAAGGACAACCATCGACCAGGTCATGGAAATCAGGGCTAACTCAGGAGTCAACACAGTTTGTCTCCGCCACCTGTCTGATGACCAAGGGTTAACTAGGACTCACACTGACGCACTACAGATGAAACTGAATGCCAGTTGATCCGAAGTTAGAGAACTTCGTCAGGGTCAAGTTGCATTGGAAAGGCATGTGTGGGAAATAGAACAACAACTGGCTGGATCCAGGGCAGAATCTACTGCCAACCGGAACAACACTCCTCACGAGTAGATCTTACTCTACTCACTCTTTTTGGATATTGCTTATGACTACTTATAGACTCTAGTCTTAATTCCTGTTTATGTTTAGACCTTAAACTTTCAAGTTTCTTTAGGGCTTTGTGTTGTCAAAATTTTCTCTATATTGGTATGTTGTAGACCTTTTACAAGGCCAAATTTTCCTGAATTCTATACATCTATAATACCAATGATATTGACAGACATCCAATCCTCTTGGAATATCTTTATTCAAATACTTTCATCTTTCTATTGATAACTCTCTATTGAAAACACTCAGACAATTACATGTTGAACTATGGTGACTTAGTTCATGGGACACTCTCATTATTTTCACTGCTGAATACTTACAATTATCTTCATATTTGTAATCTTATAGTTGAAAGATGCCTCCTCGTAGATCGAACAGAAACAATCCACCACCTCATCCACAATTCGATCCTGTAGTTTCTCAAGCTGCAGTGACTGCGGCTGTAACGGCAGCCTTAGCGCAGGTCAACGCTAGCGGAACTAGCGGAGGATGAACGGGTGTTAAGTCCACCCAAGGTGATAGTCACGGGTATCCTAGGGAATGTTCTTACAAAGAATTCACCAACTGCAAAACCAAAGCCTTTAATGGCAGTGGTAGAATCATTGCCCTCTCGCAGTGGTTCGAGAAGACGAAGTCTGTCTTCGAAATATGCTCCTTCCGGGAAGGAAGCAAAGTAAAATTTGCTGCCTGCACCATCGCAGACAGGGCCCTCACATGGTGGAATAGCCATGTCAAGTCACTTACTCTGATAGTGGCTAACTCGATGGGATGGGAAGCTCTAAAGGAGCTGATGATCGGAGAATACTGCCCGAAGGGCAAAGTTCAGAAGCTCGAACAGGAGCTTTGAAGCCTGATTATGAAAGGCTCTGACATAGTAGCCTACACAACTAGGTTTAGCGACCTAGTAGCTCTGTGTCCGGGGATGGTCCCCACTAAGGCCAAGAAGGTTGAGAGGTACATGTGGGGACTGGTACCTCCATTTCAGGGGAATGTATTGTCTTCAAACCCCGCTACATTCGATAGTGCCAAACGATTGGCACAACGACTCATCGACCATGGAGTCCGCACACCATCAACAACCCCTGTTGTGCCAGAACCAGCCAAAACAATCGACAACAAGAGAAGTTTTGGGATAGGAAGAAGAACAACTCGGCGCAGAACTCTGCCAAGAAACAACAGATTGTGGCTGTTCATGCCGCAACAACCCCTGCGCCGACGAAGCAGTACGCTGGGAGTTTGCCTAAGTGCAACAAGTGCAACTTCCACCACAACGGTCCCTTCCGGGAGATACAGTGTGCTAACTGCAATAGGAAAGGCCACACAACCCGTTTCTGTAAGGCTCCAGCAAGGCCAATCACTCAGGTCCCTGGTACTGGAGCAGGCCAGGCCTGCTAAGGGTTTGGTGAGGTTAGACACTTCAAGAGGAACTGCCCGAAAGTAGGGAACCCTGGTGGAGTAGGGAGAGTTCTGGCGATAGTCCATGATGAGGCTGTGGCAGACCCTTCGGTGGTCACGGGTACGTTTCTCCTCATGAACTCTTATGCATGCATACTATTTGATAGTGGAGCGGAGAGGAGTTTCGTGAACCAAAAATTTGCACACTTACTTAAACAACCACCACGAGCACTAAAAGAAACATTCACCGTAGAAATGGCTAACGGGAAGGCTAAGAGCACTAACGACATTTACATAGGATGCACACTCTCTGTAGATAACTATTCATTTCAAATCGACCTCATGCCTGTCTCAATTAAAAGTTTCGACGTCATTATCGGCATGGATTGGTTGAGTCTTCATCGTGCTGACATCATGTGTTTTGAAAAATTTGTTCGTCTTAATCTACCGAATAGCGAAACCCTAGTTATCTATGGCGATAAACCAGGCACGAACCTTCGAATCATCTCTAGTATACAAGCCCAGAGAAACGTACGAAAAGAATATCACACGTTTCTTGCCCACGTGGTTGATATGAGCCAAAAGGTGAAAGACATAAAGAACATCCCAGAAGTACGCGACTTTCCCAACATTTTTCCCGAAGAACTTCCAGGATTATCACCACAACGTCAAGTCGAGTTCAAAATCGACTTAATTCTAGGACACACCCCTGTAGCCAAATTGCCTTATCGATTAGCACCAGCTGAGATGCAGGAACTATCCAGTCAAATGAACGAACTGATAAGTAAAGGATTCATTAGACCAAGCTTCTCACCCTGGGGAGCACCGGTCTTGTTCGTGAAGAAGAAGGATGGATCGTTTCGTATGTGCATCGACTATTGCAAGCTAAACAAACTAACCATTAAGAACCGATACCCTCTACCACGGATATACGATTTATTTGACCAACTTCAAGGAGCGAGCTACTTTTCGAAGATTGACTTAAGATCCGGGTATCACCAGTTACAGGTGTTAGAGGAAGATGTTCCCAAAACAGCCTTCCGAACTCGTTATGGTCACTATGAGTTTGTAGTGATGCCCTTCGGATTAACCAATGCGCCCGCAGTGTTCATGGACTTAATGAACCGGGTGTGCCGTCCTTACTTAGATAAATTCGTGATCGTGTTCATTGACGACATACTCATCTATTCTCGCAGTAAGGAGGAACATAGTCAGCACCTACAACAGATCTTAGAAACACTACGAGCAGAGAAGCTTTATGCAAAGTTCTCTAATTGCGAATTTTGGATTTAAAGAGTCGAATTCTTGGGTCACGTGGTTAGTGAAGAGGGAATTCACGTGGACCCTTCCAAAAAAAGGCCTTTGAGAACTGGTCAGCATCAAAGACGCCTACGAAAATTCGTCAATTGCTAGGCCTCGCTGGCTACTATCGCAGTTTATTCAAAACTTTTCGAAGATTGTGAAACCCCTTACCACATTGACCCAGAAAGGTGTGACCTTTGACTGGGAAGAGAAATAAGAAAAGGTGTTCCAAACGCTGAAGCAATCCTTGTGCAATGCACCGATATTATCTCTCCCAAAAGGGATAGAAGATTTCATGGTTTACTGCCATGCATCCAACCAAGGGCTTAGCTGTGTTCTTATGCAACGAGGAAAGGTCATCGCATATGCCTCAAGACAGCTTAAGACACACGAAGTCAACTACACTACACATGATCTTGAGTTAGGAGCAGTGGTATTTGCTATGAAGATCTGGAGACACTACCTGTATGGTACGAAAAGCACTATCTTTACAGATCATAAAAGCCTTCAACATATATTCGACCAGAAGGAGCTCAACATGAGACAACGATGGTGGGCCGAGCTACTAAATGACTACGAATGTGAAATTCGTTATCATCCCGGTAAAGCCAATGTAGTAGGTGACACCCTAAGTCGGAAAGAATACTCTGGTCGTAGAGTCAAGGCACTGACTAGGACAATCCATTCATATCTGTCCACACAAATTAAAGAGGCTCAACAGGAAGCCTTGAATCCGGAAAATGTGGCAGGTGAAACCCTAAGAGGGATGGATAAGAACTTAGTAGTCAAGGGTGACGGAGTCTTATACCTCATGGATCGGATCTGGACATCGAAGTTCGGTGGCCTCATATACGTTGTGATGAACGAAGCGCACAATACTCGATAATCCGTTCATCCAGGTTCAGATAAGATGTATCTGGATCTCAAAAAGTTATATTGGTGGCCTAACATGAAAGCAGATATTGCTACCTTTGTGGGCAAGTGCCTTACTTGCGCCAAAGTTAAAGTAGAATACAAAAGCCCTCAGGTTTACTACAACAATAGGAGATACCTGAGTGGAAGTGGGAGCGGATTACAATGGACTTCATAACCAAGTTGCCCAAGACAACGGGTGGACTTGATACCATTTGGGTAATCGTCAACAGATTAACCAAGTCCACAAACTTCCTACCGATCAAAGAAACCGACAAGATGGAGAAACTGACCATAACTTACATTAGGGAGATCGTACGGCTGCATGGTGTTCCCATATCTATCATCTCTGATAGAGACAGTAGATTCACTTCAAGATTCTGGCAGTCGCTACAAAAGTCCCTGGGAACTAGGCTGGACATGAGTACAGCCTACCACCCACAAACTGATGGATAGAGTGAGAGGACGATACAAACATTGGAAGACATGCTGAGAGCTTGTGTGATCGACTTTGATAAAGCATGGGATATCCATTTGCCATTGGTCGAGTTTTCATACAACAACAACTACCATTCTTGTATCAAGGTTGCTCCATTTGAAGCCCTCTGTGGCCGGAAGTGCAGATCCCCTCTGTGTTGGGCTGAGGTGGGTGAGACGCAACTAGCTAAAGGACAAGTTCCTGAAAACACTCTGACAGGTCCGTAAATCATTCGGGAAACGACAGAGAAGATCGTACAGATTTGCGAACGATTGAAAGCCTCTAGAGACCGACAGAAAAGCTACGCTGACAAAAGACGAAAACGTTTGAAATTTCAGGTTGGTGACCTTGTTCCATTGAAGGTCTCACTCTGGAAGGGCTTGATATGCTTCGGGAAGCGTGGCAAGCTAAATCCAAGGTACATTGGGCCTTTCGAGATTCTCGCAAGAATCAGCCCAGTAGCTTATAAACTCAAACTACCTCAAGAACTTAGTAACGTACACCCTACCTTCCACGTATCGAACCTAAAGAAGTGCCTTTCTGATGAGACTCTTGTAATCCCACTCGATGAAATCGAGATCAATGAGAGCCTCAACTTCGTGGAAGAACCCGTAGAAATCATGGATAGGGAAGTCAAACAAACCAAAGCAAAGCCGTATCCCGATAGTGAAGGTTCGCTGGAATGCAAAGCGGGGACCTGAATTCACCTGGGAGCGAGAGGATCAAATGAAACATAAGTATCCTCATCTTTTTCCTTAGTCCATGTGTTTTTTTTATTCTTAATTTCGGGCGAAATTCCCTTTAACAGGGGGATGATGTGACAACCCGTAATTTTTATCTTGTAAAAGTCAAACTTGGTCAACTAAAGTCAAACATATTAATCAAGGGTCAAACTTATTTCTTTTATTATCTTAATATAGTTAGATTAAGGAGCTAAAGGTGTATGGGACTAGTATATATGAGTGATCGGGTTTATGGAGGAAAGTATTTTGGAACCGAGGACCACAAACAGTCTTCGGGGCGGTAAAAAGCCTTCGGGCCGTGAACAACCTTCGGGTCGTGATCATGCCTTCGGGCCGTGATCATGCCTTCGGACCGTGAACCATCGGTGTACGGCCATGAACTCATCCCCTATATATATAAGTGTCGACTATTTTTGACTCACTTCTACTCTTCTGACCGCAAACACTCCCATTCTCTCCCAAAGATCATCAACCGTAAACCCTCTTTTCTCTCATCTATCATCCAAGGATCCTTAATCCATCTTCGGATCTGTTGAGAATCATCATAAGTTCATCCTTTCAGCAATGAAGTGTTCTTCATTTCTGAGTTTTCGACCGCGAATCCTTCAAATCTTCAAGGGCCGTGAACGCTTTACGGCCGTGAACATCAAACAGTTTTTTTATTTCGGATTCTAACACTTCTTCTATAAGTGTTCCTTACATCCTAGGTTGTTTTCCTAATGCCTTTGAGGTTATATTCACTAACTTCATACCGATATGTTGCATAAATTGCTATATAGGACTTGTTTTGTCCCGGGAACTAGCTTGTGGAATCAATCAACCTATATGGAACCCTATATTGAATCACTCACATAAGGTGAGTTCATACCCCTACAAATTACAGTGTTATATGCTTTTAAATGCTTTTTAAATACTTTTAAGAGGGAGAATACAAGTAGAAAACAATATAATTGTGTTAAACACTTACATGTGAAAACGTCAAACAAAAGGATTTGTTATGCTTATAATTGTTGTTAAAATCATTTCAAAAACTCTTTTAAACTGTTTTAGATTGCTTTTATTATCAAAATCATATTCGTGTATCTATTTATGTATAAATATGCTTTAACGGACTTAGGACTATTGCTAAATACCTTGACTCCTGTTCCTTGTTTGGTTGTGGGCTTAGGGTAGGATCACTAGTCCGACTGTCGGCTAAATCATAGTTATACTTGCTAAATATATACTTGAATATTTAAACCCCCATTTTAAGGAACATACTTAACTCAGTTGCTTATGTTGAACAAATGAGTCTTTTCTATAAATCAGTAATAGTTCAAACAAACATTCTAGTAAACTATAATAGGTATAGTTTAAAGGATCACTACATACTATTTCTAGATCAGAGAAACATACATGAGTCAATACATTCATACTATAACAAGAATAAGAAGGAACATACATACATACTATAACAACAAACAGATAACTAAAATGTGAGATACTATTTCTTGATATAGCAATATACTTGTTATGTCATGTTTTGTAACCAGAGTCTCCTGGAGGGAGGGCGTGAGTTTGTGTATAGATCTATATGGGATTGACCATCCCACACCTTGCTGCTAGCTACAGTGGGACCTGCAGGTCTACGGGTGAGAAATGTCATACCATTTTCGACGCCTGAAGAACGTCGTGTTCTATACTAGTCAATCAAGCATGGTTATAACCTAATCACATTTAACCTAAATTAACCAATTTGGTTACAAGGTAGTTAATGCATCAGTCGGTTATTTTACAAAACACTTCAGTAAACCTTCATTTTCGATTACATTCATACAGTGATATTCTCACATAAGAAATGCGTACTATTTTTCTCGTAAAGATGGTCTTACAAATATGGAAAACTTGCACTTTATACTTTTTCTAAGAGAACAAACATACTAAACAGTCGGGTCTTGGGTAGAAGACTATATTTCATTTTTATAAGAAAATATAAGATTTTCTGGGAAGTATACAAATTTTTACCAAACAAAAATAAACATTTTCATGAAACAAACACAAACATTTGACATTAAATACTTATGAACTCACCAACTTAAATGTTGATACTCTCTTTCAAAATAACTTGTATTCTCAGGTCACCTGTAGACAGGTACACTGGACCAGATTTTAAGAAGACGGAGCATGTTCAAGACTCATCTTTTATTTTGATATATTTTTGGTGTCTTGCAACTACTCACAAAACACACTTGTATTAACTATTCTATTAATGCAATGGATGTTGTTGCTTGCTTTACTATTATGCATTGTTATGATACTACACATGACGTCCTCCGCCCCCCGAATGTTTCCGCCATCTCGGTTTGGGGGTGTGAAAGGGGGGTTCCCAAGGCACTAGGGTATAAGATCTTGGAGGGTTTCCATGTCATCCCTGGTGAAGACCTCGGAGGGTTCCCGAGGCATTGGGCTAAGACCATGTGGGGGTTCCCATGGCTCTCGGAGTAATACCGCGGAGGGTTTCTAGGGCATCCTTATATGTTTATATGCATGGATTATGTTGCTTATGTGATTGATATGGATTATATGATTATGTGAGTTATGTGGGGTATGCTCTGGGGAACTCACTAAGCATTAGCTTACAGTTTGTTGGATATTTCAGGTACTTCAAGATCTAAGGGCAAGGGCCCTACATGATGGCGCGACATGCACTCTCTGGCATTTTATTTGGGACACTATGATATTATGAATAATTTATTTGATGTTATTGATTTTGAAAACAAATGTGAATGGAAATTTTATGTCTATGGAAATGATTTGATTATTTAAAATGAAAAATTCTATTGGAAATTTGGGTTGTTACAAGTTGGTATCAGAGCCTTCGTTTGAAGGATTCGGGCACACTCTCGAGTGTGTCAGAACTGAAACTAAGGAAATGGTAAAAATTCTTTTCAAAAAATTAAAGCTAAAAACTTTTAAACCAATTTATCGTAAGGAAAAAGGAGAGTGCAATGCATGTAATCGGCCAAGATCAAGTAAGTATGTTTCCCCAGTATGTTAGCCATGCTATGTTGATATTCGGAATGTGATAATCGTATGAATCTTGCTATGTGTATGCTTTCAAAATTGTATACGTTAGGGTCTTATAGCCTCAGAATAATTGATTTGGCATTATTTCATGTTCCTTGTTTGGTTGTGGTCCTAGGGTAGAGTCTGTTATTCGAAAGTCTGTTTGATCATGTTCTGTGTATAATTTGCATGCATAAGGCAACCTGCTATGATTGATTGAGTTCTAGTTTGATGGGATTGAGCCATTCTTAGGATAGCCTGGTATTTGAGCTATGTAGTAGTTTATGAGATATGTTTTGTTCTGGGACGGATTAGAGTTATCAGGTAGAGCATTGGGGAAGGTACAGGTAGGTGTGGAATGTAGTATTGGGCCCGTACTATCGAAAGCACAAGACCTGTACCTGAACTAATGTTAGATCTGGAAACTCTAAGGAGAACCGGTGTGGAAGGATCCGCTATTTGAATATCATGATCATTATGTATTATGGTATTTCAGTGCAGTATGGTGATGACACGACACGGAGCAGGGGGATCGGGATCAGGATCAGGATCAGGGTCTGGGTCGGGCTATGCTACTAAGCCCATTGATGAGAGGTTGCATGAACTTATCACGACTGAGGTTATGAGGGGCATTCTTGACGCTACCCCAGTGATTTTTGGGACCGTCAAGGAGGGGATGATGGAGATCATGGAGGAGCGGCTCAGGTCTTTCCGAGCCGAGATTGCTGCGAGCCAGGTTGGGGCCCGAACTCCCTCGTTCCGAGAGTTCAAGGCGTGCGAAGCGCCTGAGTTCTTTGGGGTTCCGGACCCCATAGTTAGCCGATGCTGGGTGTCCGACATGGAGAACGCCCGGCGTAGGCGCTTTTTCTCCGATGCAACAAAGGTGGGGTTCGCCTCGTGTATGTTGAGGGACCGAGCCAGGGATTGGTGGGAGGAGGTGACTAGCCAGGTGGGAGCAGCTGCTGTTGTTGAGATGACATGGGCAGATATTGTCATGCGTTTTGAGTTGTAGTTTGCACCATCCATCGAGGTACAACAGATTGTGAGGGAGTTCCAGGAGTTACAGCAGACCATCGAGACTGTGGCGGAGATCACCACCAAGTTTTCGGGAACGAGCACTATTAATCTCGCAGTACGCTGCGGATGAGGATATGAGGAGGATGAGGTATTATTCCATGCTGAGGGATGGTATCCGTGAGTTTGTGAGCTTCTCGGGGTGTAAAACCATGAATGAGATGGTGGAGAAGGCCCGGGAATGCGAGATGGAGTTGGAGTTCCGCACCAAGCGGAAACCAGAGCAGGTTCAGATAGTTGTAGGTCCGGCTAAAAAGCCTAAGACCTCTGATTCTTCTAGTAGGGCCAGCAGGGCCGTAGCTGGTGTGCCAAGTGCGGGAGGTCACATGGAGGAGTTTGTCGAGTGATGGGCACAATATGTTATACCTGTGGTCAGCCCGGCCACGTGAGCAGGAACTGCCCTAAGAAGGGCTTCATTTGTTTCCAATGCAAGCAGATCGGACATAAAAGGGCCGATTGTCCGAGGTGGCAGGGAGGAGGATAAGCAGTGGCGGCGCATGCGCCCGCCATAATGAGGATCACTGATGGCCGCCCTGCTAAGGCGGATTCTCCTGCGGTGAAGAGTCGTCCATTTCAGCTGACAACGGAGGAGGCTCGTGCTGCACCAGACGTCGTGGCTAGTATGTAATATATTTTTCCTGTTTAATATTATTTGTTATGCTTATGTGTATATGTATGTGCACTTGTATAAGGACCTTTCCGGTCAATGGTATGTCAGCTCATGTTCTTTTCGATTCAGGAGCTAGTCGATCATTCATGTCTCTTGCGCTTAACAAGAAGTTCCAGGATGCTCCGGGGACTTTGGATTCCCCGCTGGAGATTGAGATTGCTGATGACCGCACCGTGAGTGCTGCGAGGGTGTATCAGGACTGTGCCCTGAATATGTTTGAGGAGAGGTTCCGGGTCGATTTGGTTCCGATACCGTTGCGAGGGTTGAAGGTGATCGTTGGGATGGACTGGTTAGGGGCCAACGAGGCCATGATAGATTGCAAGCGCCATTTGGTGAGAGTTCGAACCCCAATTGGGGGAGAACCGGTTATTCCTAGGGAGAGGGCCTCGTAGGGACCAATCCTCTGTTCAGCTGTGAGGGCTAGGAGACTTCTTCATCAGGGTTGTTTGGGATCTTGGCGTATATCTCGGATATGAGAGTTGAGACTCCGACAGATTTGGGTAGTGTACAAGTTGTACAGGATTATCAGGATGTCTTTCCCGAGGATCTACCTGGGGTGCCTCCGGAGAGGCAAGTAGAGTTTCACATTGATTTGGTGTCCGGTGTCGCTCCGATAGCTAAGGCACCGTACCGGCTAGCTCCGCCCGAGATGCAGGAGCTGTCTGTGCAGCTTCAGGAGCTGCTAGACCGAGGGTTTATTCGCCCGAGCAGTTCCCCGTGGGGAGCATCGATCTTGTTCGTGAAGAAGAAGGACGGGTCACATAAGATGTGCATCGATTATCGGGAGCTAAACAAGCTAACGGGGACAAACTCTTACCCGCTTCCGAGGATCGATGATTTGTTCGATCAGCTGCAGGGTGCATCTTCGTTTTATAAGATTGATATTCAGTCATGGTACCATCAGATGATGATTAGAGATGAGGATATACCAAAGACAGCTTTCAGGACTCGGTATGGTCACTACGATTTTGTGGTGATGCCATTTGGGCTCACCAATGCCCTAGCAGCATTCATAGACCTCATGAACAGGGTATGTAGGCCGATGTTGGATCAGTCTGTGATCGTTTTTATTGATGATATCTCGGTCTATTCTAAGACCAAGGAGCAGCATCAACAACATCTGAGGGAGGTATTGGAGAAACTGAGGACGAAAAAGCTTTATGCCAAGTTCTCAAAGTGTGATTTCTGGTTGCAAGAGGTGCAGTTTTCGGGGAACATCATCAACCAAGAGGGTATTTGGGTGGATCCAGCCAAGGTTGAGGCAGTGATGCGGTGGAAAGTACCGAAGAATGCATCTGAGATCCGTAGCTTCGTGGGTCTAGCGGGCTATTATCGGAGATTCATCCAGGATTTCTCCAAGATCGCCGTACCATTGACCCGTTTGACCAAGAAGAATGTGACTTTCTGGTGGGGGCTAGACCAGCAGTTGGCTTTTGAGACCTTGAGACAGAGGTTATGTAAGGCCCCGATTCTAGTACTACCTGAGGGTTTGGACGATTTGGTAGTGTATTTTGATGCATCAATCTCAGGGTTAGGGTCGGTTTTGATGCAGAGGCGGCATGTGATCGCGTACGCGTCGAGGCAGCTGAAGCCTCATGCGGCGAATTACCCCACTCACGACCTGGAATTGGGAGCAGTGGTGTTTGCTCTCAAAATCTAGAGGCATTACTTGTACGGAGTTCATACACCATATTTACTAACCACAAGAGTTTGAAGTATTTGATGGATCAGCAGAACCTCAGCATGCGACAAAGGAGGTGGGTGGATGTACTGAAAGATTATGACTGTGAGATCTTATACCATCCAGGGAAGGCCAACATGGTGGCCGATGCTTTGAGCCGCAAGGCGACAGGTTCTCCGATCGGTAACGTTTTTTTGACGATGATGGTGGTCTCCCCACTGCGGGATATGATCAAGAAGGCTCAAGTAAAGGGTTTTGAAGAAAGAGAACTGGAAGATAGAGCAGAATCGGGGTTAGTTTCCCTTGTTCGTATGAGATGGTAGGGGACTCTTGACACAGTGTGGTCAGGTGTGGATACCAGTGTCTGGGGGAGTTAGACAGAAGATATTGGAGGAGGCACACAAGTCCAAGTTCTTTATACATCTTGGGGATACAAAGATGTACAGAGATTTGAGGCTGATTTACTGGTGGCCCTATATGAAGCGGGAGATTATCTGGTTTGTGGAGCGGTGCTTGACCTGTAGGAAGGTCAAGGCCAAACATCAGCGGCCTCATGGAAAGGTTCAGCTGCTACCTATTCCTATGTGGAAGTGGGAAGAGATCACCATGGACTTCATCATGAAGTTACCGAGGACAGCGAGGGGTGTGGTTGCCATATGGGTCATCGTGGACAGATTAACAAAGAGTGCCCATTTTATTCCGATCTCCGAGAGTATTTCTACTGAGAAATTAGTAGATATCTATGTGCGGGAGGAGGTGGTCAGGCACGGTGTACCAGTATCGGTGGTCTTGGACCGTGATGTTCGATTTACATCCAAGTTTTGGCGGAAGTTCCATGAAGAGTTAGGAACTCAGTTACACTTCATCATTGCATACCACCCCCAGACAGATGGCCAGAGCGAGCGGACGATCCAGACGCTCTAGGATCTGCTGCGAGCATGAGTTTTGGATTTCAGAGGGAGTTGGGATACATACATCCCACTAGTAGAGATTTCATATAATAATAGTTTTCATGCTAGCATTGACCGACCCTCGTTTGACATGTTATACGGTCGGAGGTGTTGGACTCCAGTTTATTGGGGTGAGGTTGGGCACCGAGTCATGGGAAGCATAGAGGTGGTTCTTAAGACTAACAAGTTGACAGGATGCGGGTCGCGCAGAGCCGTCAGAAGAGCTATGCGGATCGGCGTCGCTCGGATCTTGAGTTCCAGGTGGGAGACTTCGTCTTGCTGAAAGTGTCACCATGGAAGGGTATAATTTGGTTTCGAAAGAGGGGCAAGTTAGGGCCCCGATATATTGGTCCGTTCAGGATTACCGCCCGGATCGGCAAGGTGGCTTACCGTTTGGATCTTCCGGACGAGCTTAGCCAGATTCACAACACCTTCCATGTGTCTCAGCTTCGGAAGTGTGTCACTGACGAGGCTGCGGTTATATCTTTGGATGACATTCAGGTGGATGAGAGACTGAACTACCTTAAGAGGCCCGTTGCGGTCCTGGATAAGAAGACTAAGGTCCTTCGTAACAAGGAAGTGAAGCTAGTGAAGGTGCAATGACAGCACCGAAGAGGCTCTGAATGGACATGGCAGCCGGAAGATGAGATGTGAGACCACTACCCAGATTTGTTTGCATCCGCAGACTTCAAGGACGAAGTCTAGTTCAAGTGGCGGAGATTTGTAATGGTTGGTCCGGGTATTAATTATTTTTCAATAATTTAAAGTTTTGGACTGGAACTCGACGAATTGGGAACCTCCAACTCGTCATGTAGGAATTCTTTTGGACGCGGGTTAGGGACTCAACTCGATGAGTTGGGGAGCCCTAACTCGACGAGTAGTCGTTGGAAAGGAAAACCCTAATTTTCCGGGTTTTTCACCATATATAAAGAAGTTATGGCTCATTTGTGGCCTCCCTCATCGTCTTTACAATCCATAGAAACCCTAGTTTGAGCCCTATACCTTATTATGTGTGTGTGTGTATGTGATCTTGGAGAGTGACTTTTGGTGCTCATTTGAAAGGAACTAGAAGCTTGAAGAGGAGAGATTAAGTAGAAGGCAGTAGATCCGGGAGTTCCTCCAATGTTGCAACTATATTGAGGTATAAAGTCGAAACCTTGGCCTTTCTTTGTTTAGATCTTCTTCTATGAAAGTTTATGGCTATTATTAGCTTAGTTTGGGACTACTCTTAGATTTGAGCATGATATGAAGATTTGGCTTCAGATCTGGATATCTAAGGGACTTTGTGGACTTAAAGTTGCCAACTTTATCAAGTCTTGGCCCTCCTTCATGCTCTAAGACCCTTGATAAGCTTGCTTAAGCGTTTTTTAGCCCTTGGATGCCTTGCCTGGATGTAAAGTTAGCAACTTTACGTGTTATCTTAACCTTAGGGGACTGGATCTGTAGTTTGGGGCTTTAGATTCGACTAAAAAGGCCTGAATAGGTTAAGACTAGGAAAACTCGACGAATTGATGAGACAACTCGACGAGTTGGATCGGGTTACCCCGCTTTTCTGGATACTGAGTGAACTCGGCGAGTTGATGAGACAACTCGGCGAGTTGACTAGGGTTTTTCCCGGTTTTCTGAACACTGAAGGAACTCGACGAGTTTCTAGATGCTCTCAACGAGTTGGGGTCAACATGGACTATTGACCTTGACTGTTGACCTGGACTTTGACCATGGTTGACCAATTTGACTTTGAGGTTATTTTTGGTATTTCGGGATCTTGACAAAGTTAGTCACATGATGGTTGTAGGCAGTTGAGTTGGAGCTGCGAGTTGGGACTTATCTTATCGGTTCAGTATTTCTTGAGAGGTGAGTCTCCTCACCATACCAATGGGTCGAAGGCACCAAGACCGACCCATTTTGTGATATGTGGTACACTAGTGATGTAGTTATATGTGTTATACTAGCTGGTTACATGCTATATGGTATGTTAGTGGTTTTGTGATATTTGCATGAAAGACCTCGGGGGGGGGGGGGGGGGGTTCCCTAGGCACTTAGGTGTAAGACCTTGGAGGGTTTCCAAGGCATCCTAAGTAAAAGACCTCAGGGGTTTACCAAGGCACTATGGTATAATACCTTGGAGGGTTTCCATGGCATCCCTAGTGAAGACCTCGGGGGGTTCCCGAGGCATTGGGCTAAGACCATGTGAGGTTCCCATGGCTCCCGGAGTAAGACCCGAAGGGTTTCCAGGGCATCCTTATATGTTTATATGCATGGCTTGTGTTGCTTAAGTGATTGATATGGATTATATGATTATGTGGGTTATGAGGGGTATGCTCTGGGGAACTCACTAAGCATTAGCTTATAGTTTGTTGGATGTTTCAGGTACTTCAGGATCTAAGGGCAAGGGCCCGGCATGATGGCGCAACATGCACTCTCTGGCGTTTTATTTGGGACACTCTGATATTATGAATAATTTATTTGATGTTATGGATTTTGAAAACAAATGTGAATGGAAATTTTATGTCTATGGAAATGATTTGATTATTTAAAATGCAAAATTCTATTGGAAATTTGGGCTGTTACATGTCACAAAACCTATTTCCTTAGTGATAGAACAATTTGGAGAACTTGTGTGTTATTTACTTTCTGTTTATTATTTTTCTTAGATTAGTTTTACGTTTGTTATTCATACTTGAAGTGTATCTGATCGATACAAACCTTCAATTGGTATCAGAGCAGGTTTTTGATACACTCAAGTTATCATGTCAATTTCAAGCAATTCCAATTCCTTTGGTCTCAAAAAAATTCCTCCCTTCGATGAACACAACTTCGCCATGTGGAAAACCAAGGTCATGGTGCTTCTTGAAACCATTGACTATGAGATGAGAAATATTGTCAAAAAAAGGTCCCCATGTTCCTATGTACCAACCCATGGTAAACAATGCTCCCGTTGGCCTCCTTAAGCAAAAGCCAACAACAAGTTATGATGACGATGACAAGAGATTGCTCAGTCTTGATGTGAAAGCCAGGACTGCCATCGGAAACTCTCTTCCCTATCATGTGTATCATCTCATACAAAACTGTGAGTCAGCACAAAAGATGATGGACACACTGACAGTGGAGTATGAAGGCACTGTGGAAGTCCAGGCTACGGCCATCAATAATCTTAATCAGAGATACAAGCATTTCTTTGCTCAACAAGGTGAGTCTCTTACCCAAACCATCAATAGGTTTAACTGTTTGGTTAATGATATGCACAGGTTGGGAATCGTCAAGCACTCATCACAGTTGGTTATGAAGTTTCTTGATTCTCTTGGGAAAACTGGGAACATCACGTTGATGTTCTTAAGAACGGTGAAAAGATTGATACCATGGATTTGAATTCTTTGCTCGGTAATCTGCGATATTATGAAGAGACCAATGCTCTTCGTAAAGAAATAATGAAAGACTCGAACAAGGAAAAGACTGTTGCCCTTGTATCTCAAAAGGAAGCAAATAAGACCATCAGTGACTTAGATATTTCAGACCAGGGTGAAGAAAGTGATGAATATATCACTAATGAGCTTGTTTCCAGCGCTGGACTTTTTGTCAAGCGTTACGAAGAAAGCAGATCAAACGGGGTTAGAGGAGCTCAACTCAAAGGAAGCAGCCCAGTGAGAAGATCCACTTCAGATAAGAAAAGCTCAGGTAATTGCTTTAATTGTGGGAGACCTGATCATTTTGGCAGGGACTACAAGGAGAAGAAAGAAGTCCAGAGTCCTGAGAACTATGAAGTTTTGTATAAGAAGCTAGTGGCCCACATCAAGAAAGAGAACATCTCTCTGCCGAAAACTCTCATTGCAAAACAAGAGGATCATGAAGAATGGGTGGATGAAGATGAGACATTTGAAGATGAGGGGTTGAATGTTAAGGGTCTCATGGCACTTGTAAATGATTCCCCTGATGGCATTTGTAACACTGATGGTTCTCACGATGTTAAAGGATCAAGCCCAAATCTAGGTCAAACTTGGTACCTAAACAGTGGAAGTTCTAGACACTTGACCGGTTTCAAGTCACTCCTAAGAAATTTTTCAGAGAAGGATGGTCTAATGGTGACTTTTGGTGACAATAGTGGAAGAGTTGTTACAGGCGTTGGAACCTTTGAATGAAGGACAATTAAGATGGAGGATGTGTTTTATGTAGAAGGACTGAAAGGCAACTTCATCTACATCAATCAACTTTGTGATGCTGGTTACAAAGTTCTTTTCAACCGTCATGTGGGAAAAGTGTTTGATTCTGAAAACAAAATCGTGCTTTCTGCTCTCAGGGAGAACGATATTTATATGGTTTAATTTGTTGGTTATGACACTGATACTTTATTTTTGTTTTATGCTTTGCTACTTTTAAAAATTCTGAACATAAGCTGCTATTTTATTTTGTTTATTTACTATATCTTTTTGTGCATTAAAATTTTCTTTTGTCTTACCAAAGAAGTATACATCGTGAATACACATTTTTAACTAACATTTCCTACATGATCTAATATATTAATAGTGACCATATATGGCTGATCTACTTTGAAGGGATCAACATGTCTCTCCTTGAATGCGTCACTCTCTTTGTGAAGCCAGTTGACACTGACTCTGCATCTTTTCTTCAGTAGCAACTATCCTCTCACTAACACTGATTCATACGTTGATTGACATGTTGCTTTATGTTGATGAGACTAGATGGGAGATAAATGTGCCAGCAGGTGTTCTTCTAGGCACATATATCTTCGATCTTGAACATCCTATTTCGGTTGAAATGGGATGAAGTGAAGTTAGCTGACATGACACGTCTAATTTCTATTGATGTTGTTAGCATCACTCTATTACCTCAAAGATCCAAAGGCGTCTTCAACAAGACAGTGATCCCACCTTCTCTTCCTTCATGGATCTCAATGAATGGAACCTTCGAGTTTTGTCTTGGTGAATCTTATAACTCGAAGGTTACAAAGATTGGATCCCTCTAACTTGTTCGCTACAAAGATTGGTTCATGTTCTACTTTTGTTCTTGGTGAACATGAAGCTTGGGATTAATCTGCAGAACCTCAACAATTAAAGGCATTCTCTCTCCTTGTTTACTATGAATTGTGTTATTGTGTGATATGGTTGATCTTGTTTGCTCTCTTTTATAGCCAAAATTCAAGGGGTAGATATCTCGGAAAATGGAAATGCATTAATGACCATTCAATTTTAAAGATCAGATGGAATGAGTATTTATCACCTTTCTGAAAAAATTTCACATATTTTGTTGTTTAAACTATTTTCTTGTTTGACTAACTCTTTGTTTGTATTCTTATATTGTTTATTCTTTTGTACAATTTTGTAAAGGAATCCAAGGGTGGAAATTCTAAGCATAGTATGTAACTTTTGACACATCATCATCCCTAAATGCATGCTGCTGTATGTGACAAATCTCTCTAAGTTTCTCATCAGCGAGACCATCTGTTGAGAACATGGAGTCACCCTTTCACGCTGATTGTTTAGCATTGTCTAAACTCTCAAAGTGAGATAGCCTGGTCCAAACAAAAAACATTGATAAAAAGGCTAGGGTGTTTATTTTTAATTTAATCATCTTTACCTGACCCTGTCCCTGGAAGCATGCTTGGTGTATGCATCAAGTCTCGTTTTTTCCTGAAATATTGAGCATAACCCAATGGCTTACCCTGATTACATAGTCATCAACGTGAGAAATACTTGTCAGGTCCTTAAATGATACAGGCTTGTTCATGTCTCTAACCTCCTAATTTGAGGTATGACATGGTACCATTATAAATTAATGATGAATCTTTGATTCTAGATTGTAACTTACTCCATGATATGGAAGTTTAAACCACTTCTTGTTGATGAGTTAAACTATTAATGATTCACACTGGTTTCACCTCAGCGTGACTAAAACAATTCATTCTTTCCACAAGTCTTCTAATATAGAACTTGATGATTCGCTGTGTAAAACCACACACTGATAAAAGTTTGAAATTTTGTGTCGATGTTTAGTCTATGTACCGTAGGATATCACACACACCAATCCATTCTTGTACTTACATTCTTCTTTAAAGTTTTATGATTCAGCGTAATGCACCATAAGCTGATGAGAGTTTGACAAATTTGTGCCGATGGGTATATCATTTTCTGTGATATATTACACGCACGTATCCACTCTTGCCATTTTTCTTCTAATAAAAGAGATTTATGATTTAGCGTACGAAACCACATACTGATGAGATCTCGTATTACTAGTTTAAGCCCACTCACTGATCGACTACGTTGATGCTGATGACGTGTCTAAAATATCTATCTTATCAAAATGGTAACTTTTTGAATGACGATTAAATGTCTATCATTATCTTGGGATATGAGATTTTTATGGCGAAGATCTGTTCAATCATGATTACTTAAGAAGGAAGAAATCTTTTGGCTATATATTGGTAATTCACCGCTCTAGGTCAATGTTACAAGCGATTCAAAAGAAATTGACACACTCTCTCAAAAAGGCTCTAAATCATCATTTTCCTCAAAGCTTTCACCATGTCAAATCCCTTGTACGAGTTTGCACCCAGCGCTAACATCATCAAAGATCCTCATGCTCCTGACTCTACCATCATCATTTAATCCACCAATGTGGTGTTCTCGGATGAAATGCCAAAGTAGTTCGTAAACTCAGGAATCGAAGACTTTGTCGACTATGTCAAGAGCGGTCCTTTTCGATATGCATTCTGTGATTTCATGGACCCTTTCTATCCTAAACAAGTATGTGAGTTTTGCTATACATGCTCTGTTGATACTATTGCTCGAACCATCACTAGAACCATTGGATATGGTCAATATAGGGTTACCATTGATGTGTAATTCTTTCGTACTACTCTTCGTCTTCCTCGATTCGAAAGTTACTCTGAAACTCCCTCTGAAGAAAGTTGCAAATCTGTTCGTGAAAAATTAGGGTATAACTTCAAACTTCCAGGCCTCACTCGTGATCCATTAAAAAACACTAATCGTCAATGTTTTAATGTAGGGTGGAAGTACTTAAAAAGTGTGATTTGAAAATTTCTCGGTCACAAAACTAGAAGTTTAGATCAATTGAATCTCTTTGAGCAAATAATTTTATATTCTATTGTTTACAACAAAAAACTAGACTTTGCTCAACTTTTTCTTGATCAAATGGTTGACTGCATTACTAGGAACAAGAAGCCATTGAATGTTCCCTATCCTCGTTGGCTTGGACTGATCTTGTCTAAAAAAGAAGGCTATGTTGAAAGTCATGGAATTATTATTCCAATTCCTACCATCTCCTCAAAAATTACCAATGATGCTTCATCTCAAGGTGATTTGTGTATTACCGCAAGGATGAAAAAGTGGATTGAAAAACCCTATGTGGTTGAATCCTCAGACTCTGAAGAGGATAATGATAATGATGATGTTGGTGATGAAGAAGATAATGATGATGAGAATGAGAATGATGATGATTCAGAAGCTGGTAATAAAGAAGGGGATGATGAGGAAGAAGACATTGATAAAGATGAAGAGACTTAGCAACTGACATGAGAGAAGACTTCACTCAGAACTCTCCTACAAGGTTGAACAAGCACATTCGTTTTTCAACTACTTCTGCACCCTGTTCCTCTGTTGATGACACTGTACATCGTGGATCAACCCCTCCTGTTGGAGATTCTACTGAGCCAATGATCCAGGATGAACCTTCTCCAAAACCGTCTCTTTCTCATAAATTTGATATTGTTCATCAAGCTGAAATGGTTCCCCCTACGCCATCACCCATTATTACTGCTGCTCTTCATCAGGGTAATAAGGGAGAATCCATATCCAACTTTGAAATTGTTGTGATTTCTCAACTCTCCCTAATTATACAGTTAACTCAGTCAATGGATAAAAGGTTGACTAAAGTTGAAAGGGATGTGGCTACAATGAAGAGACTTATGGCCTTGGATGATGATGATGATGATGATATGGTTGTTGATGACACTCCACCAAATTCTTCAGGCGATAACCCTCCTCCACCTCCACCTCCATCAAGAGGTTCCTCAAGGAACCAATAGTGACATTGATTTTGATGATGGTGTTCAGCTTAATCCTCGAAAGAGGAAGGATTCCTTCTTCGGGGAAACACTTAACACTAAAGTTGGAAGCTCTTCTGTTGCTGATGATGATCTTTTAGCATCTCCTCCTAAAAATAAAAGCAAGCTCGTCTTTGATCTGGATGAGTTAGCAGAAACATGGAACTTTCCTATCGAGGAAGTTAGACAGATCATGTTGGAATACAATGTTGTTGTGCGACAAAAGAAAGAAGTCAGAAAACAAGAACGTTTGTCTGCCAAACTCATTCAAGAACTTGTTTCCGCTCATAAGAGTGATGATGTTCAAAGCAATGATAATCAGGTCAAAAAGATCTTCAATAACAATGTGGAAAAGCAACAAATTATTTCAGATCTGTATGACCAGATCGATAAAAAGAAGTTTGGAGACGTTCTGACTCGTAGAACAAAGCCTGATCCCATCATCAAAGTTAGATGCACCAAGCCAATGAACGAGTCACTAAAGCTTCACTTGGTTAGAAAGAAAACGGAATATGAATACAATAAAGTTGTATTTGCTCGTGAGCTAGTCAAATTTGGCTATAGAGAGTGGATGCAAATTCAAGAAATTATCGATAAACACAGGGGTGTTCATGCTCAAGAAGTGAAGTTGGAAATTCAGCATCTTCTCAACAAAGTAAAGAAACTAAATCTTGTGTCATCCGCTGGTTCATCAGCTAGTTCATCTAGATAAACCTTATCAGGAAGAACAAGCGCTCCCAGATAGTCCAAGAATACCAAGTTTCTTCTTCCTTATGGCATCAGATACATCAACAATGAATTAACAGTGGGTATTGAACCTGTTCAGTATATGTTTATTCCAGAACCAGAGCACAAGATCTTCTATCTCGACAGTCAAAATCAGATGTGCTTTCAACGAACTAATGACCTTCCTTTTGCTCCCACTGAACATTTGTTTCATCTTCTCTTGGAAGGACTAGGTCACTATGAACTGGAAAGAGGATAGTGTGTGCTGATATCACTAGAGCTGAGTAGAAGACTGGATGAACTTAAGCTTGATCAATTCATATGGGTCAAGCCTGATGTCTTAAAAGAAGCGGACAAGTTCTATAATGGCTCTTCTGATGACTCTGAAGA
Source organism: Lactuca virosa (assembly GCF_052849685.1). Classification (NCBI taxonomy): domain Eukaryota; kingdom Viridiplantae; phylum Streptophyta; class Magnoliopsida; order Asterales; family Asteraceae; genus Lactuca; species Lactuca virosa. Next base: position 192,556,924 of record NC_136433.1, on the reverse strand, counting down.
AAAAGTTTAGTTTTTACATCATCAGATAGGGAGAGATTGTAAGGTCACACCTTATGATCTGATAAGTCAAACGCCGAACAAGCTAATTAGTCAGCGTCAACATCTACTCTACAACGTCAGCGTATCAAGCTTATCAGCGTCAGCTTACAGTTTAGTTATCTGATTGTATATCTTTGTATATTAGAAAGATATCTTTGTATATTAGGTAATGATATAGATAAGTATAGAATAGATCGCAGATCCGGAATCTTTGATGATAAGATTGGTTATTAGTATAGATTAGATGTAATCCCTTCAATCAATGGATATACATGTATATATTGGTATATATACAACATTATGGTAAACCCTAATGGTGTTGGAGTAATCGTGGCTTTTTGTCAATCGTCTTTGTGACAAATATGTATTCTTGGTGAAGACAAAACCATTTTCTTGGTGAAAGAACAATTTGGAGAACTTCTGTGTTATTTACTTTCTGTTTATTATTTTTATTAGATTAGTTTTACGTTGTTTATTCATACTAGAAGTGTATCCGATCGATACAAACCTTCACAACGACAAAATGAATTCTTCACGAAGGTTGGCCCACGTTTTGATAGCTCCAGGTAGAGATGACTTCAACCAATATTTTGTTGTTCCATTGAAAGTTACTGGAAGCATCCTTAGCAACATTGTTTCGCATGGAATATTGGGAACATTGAAGTAGTTTGCAATGTACAATACCTCGTCAATATGCTTGTATGCTTCCTCATGATCCTTCCCGTAGAATGAGATATCCTTGAGCATAGAGAGAATGTTCCCCTTGAGTTTGAAGTTGGTGGCGGTTGGGATTTCGGGTGGTACAAGACCCGACCCATTGTCATTACGCATCTGCTTCTTGTATTCATCCGTGGTCATCTCTTCTATGTTGGCCGTCTTGTCTTCGATTTCGCTTTCTTGTTCACTCTCCTCTTCTAATTTTGTTTCAGGCTCGTATCCGCTCTCGTTCTCATCTGGTTTCCTTTTAAAAGGAGATATTACTTCTTTCTTTGACTGGTGTTTTTTTCCTTCTTTTCTTTGTTGCTTTTGTGGAAAATAGACTCGGGATCCTTCAATCTAGGTACTATACTATATGAAGATGCTCGAGTCATATACTAACTAATCAAAACAGAAAACCAACGCATAAAACGAATAAAAACAAATAAACTAAAAACTAACAGAACAGTGCCCACGACGTGGATAGACGGGTCCACGGCGTGGCAACTGGAAAAATAGAAAAATAAAAATTAGTAAAAACAGAACAAAAAATTAACTTTGTAAGAAATAAATTCCACAAAGGATCGATAACAAATAGCAGAATAAATTAACTATAATAAAGTCGTTGCCCAGAAACGAAGCCAAAAACTTGATATGTAATTTATATACTAGTTCTTTCTTTATAAACCAAACCAATCTAGACTAGCTAATACACAATAGGCAGTGTACCTAATCGAATAATAAAATAGTTCGGGTAAGTCTGGTATCGACCATAACGAACAACAATAATTAACAACAAAGATATCTACTAAAGTTAACTAATTAAAATAAGCAAATAAAGGGGGAGGGGGTTCTAGTTTTGCAATCCTAGATTACATATAATCAATTAAAAAAAAGCAAATTAAACTTAAAAAGAAACAGAAAACGGTTTTTAAGACAATATTTTAAAAGAGACTTTCGTTTAGATATGATTCACTCACTTCTATGGTTGATGTCATGGATAGTGCAATGGATTAAAGTGTTGTTGCTTACCGATTCCTAGATTGATTAGAATTATGATCAAAAGACTAATCCTTTACTGTACCAAGTTTACTTATTCAGTGATCAAGTGGAAAAACAAACAAGTAAACTAGTATTGAGTTTGAATTATGCAAGAGTTGAAATTATGATTAATATAAATGGTTATAAACATCAATTCAATACACGAATGTTCATGACATATTAAATTCCATATTAGTTTACCAGATTCTCTATTGAACTCTAGGTTTTTTGGTCAAAACACTAGTCCCATAACCTTGTTAATCACAAAATCATAAGATACAAGTATACTAGGATAGATAGATCATCAAATCCCAATAAAACCCAGAAATAAACAGAAAAGAAGATCTCATTAACACAAAAGGTTCTTTATCAAGCTAACATATTGAATAACCCACTAAGCAATAATCCAAATACATTAAATCAACACATAGCAAGTGAGATCCTCTACTATAAACAAAAGTTAGGGTTTTTAGCCCATAACTACTGGAAGAAACAAATAAAAACGAAATTCACTTTGCAAGACATGATGAAAACAAAACAAATAGGTGTTTAGAAGTAATGTGGCCTTTATATCTATTCAAAACCAAGCTCGCATTCGAATTCTGGACTCCAAAGCCTCCAAGGTATGTCTCTAGTTTTAAAAAATTGGCAATACCTTAGTTCATAAGTTAAGGTTTAGAGTTGATTTGATGAACTTATAGATTCCAAAAATTGATTCCCACGTCGTGGCGAATAGAGCTCCATGGCATGACGCCTACTAAAAACGCGTGTTCTCCAAGGCAGTAGCTTGAGCGCGAATCTTCTTCCTTCCACGGCATGGCAAGCAAATGTCCACGCCGTGGGACTTCGGAATCCATAGCATTTTGACTTTAGTTGAATCGATCTAATTTTTCCTGCTTCCAGCTCCACATTCTGCTTCCTTTTAATCTCGAGCATGTCTTCGCTGCTACAAAACAGAATTTAAACAAATTAAGCACCTTTTGCCCTAAAATAAGCACAATTGTAGCTAAAATATTAAGATAATGCACAAAATATATGAATAAATATGACAATGTCATATAGGTTGTGGAAAGATCTAACTTCGTATCGAGAAATTATGATTTTTTTTCTAAACCATAAAATCAACCACGCACAACAGATGTGTGTTGTAAAAAGTGAAAGGAAATCGGTTGAGTTTTAGAAAAAACGACGTAAAGGAGAATCAAAGTACTCATCGTTATAAAATACATAAGACAAAGAATGTCGAAAACGAAGTTTATACGAGAAAGATATGATTTTTTCAAAATCATTTAGGATTATAAAATATGGGCAAAAATGAAGGTAGAACTAACCAATACAATGTAAAGTAAAGGTTTAGTTCTCGAAGATATCTACGCGTATATACAATGAATGCCGAAAACAAAATTCATATGAAAGATATATGAATTTTTGAAAAACATTTCCACGTGTGCGTCGCGCGTGGTATTTGCGACACACACTTCTGACGATCGGATTCACTAAGATATTGGAGAAGTGCACGAACAAGAGAGTGAGACGTGTCCAAATCTGGATGGAGCCAACGAGCGCATGCGTGTCACGAACATTAAGGTACGCCGTGCGTAAACTGAAACTGGCCACTATAAGTAGAGACTCATACCTCCTCACTATTCACACCTCACATCACTCTCTATTAACACCGACTTATAATCGTTAAATATTAAGTGAGTGGTAAAGATATAAATAGATCTATACGGGGACTGACACTCCCACCTACGGTTGCTAGCTACAACCTTCATGGTCGAGTCACAACAAGCATAACTTTCTAAACTATTTTATGACGTCCGATGAAGCATCGTGCGGGGAAAATATCTAATCAAAAAATTGATTATAGGGACTTATTGTAAAAAATGTTTGGCCAGTCTTAATAAAATAAACTACCTAGAGGGGAACGCCTTGAATTAGTAATAGTATGTATCAAAAAAGCAAAAGGGGTGAAAGTCTCAGAGAAGTTTTAGGATAAGCAAAATGGGTGGTTTCTCTTAAAAGCAAAAAAGTTACAAAATTACAAGAAGTAATATTAATATATGCTTAAGTAACAAATACATGAATAATGATAGTTACTATCCTAAGTATCTTATCAACTTCCTATTCGAAATTAACTAATAGAGTGTATAAGTTAGGGAATGACAAAGGAAAAATGACTATTTACGAATCAAAGATAGTGAAAGAAAACACTCCTTAGAGACTTAGAGTATATGAGGAATTACGAAAGCAAACATATTCATAAACAAAGATCATATATTGAAAACTTTTACAAAGAGTATTTTCAATAATTATAAAACATGTGAACTCACCAACATTATGTTAATCGCTTTAAAAACAACAAGTATTTCTAGGGTGTCGAGGAAGAGAATATCATTCCAAGGGAGTACAAGACGCAAGGAAATAGATAGTTTATCGCCTGTAAAAGATTTAATGTAATCATTGCTTAGTATTATGTACTATTTTCTTCATGTCTTATGGTTACGATATTTAACGAACGTCGCACAACTCAACGTTTCCGCCACCGACCAAGGGTGAGACAGATTGGTATCAGAGCCATAGGTTATAACGAACTAGTATTTTTTTAGGAAATTTAGGACTATAGCCTAAGGCATATACTTTGATAAGGTTTATTTTCAAGCCTATAAATAAATGTGTTTTTACTAATTAGACTACCAATAGACTACTTACGGGAAAGATGACTAGACCGGAACTGTCACTTTGGATTGTTGGATTTCAGAACAGCTATACGCTAAAATGGTCCTACCCTCCGACACTTCCTACCTGGTTGATCCTTATTTGATAGTGTAGAAGTACAAAACAAGAACTTAAAAACTCCAATCCAAGGCATACAAATAAAAAGTGAAAGAATAAAGCCAATTACCTTAGTTTAATTATTGTACATAGGTTAAGCCACCACTAGACATAGACTGATCACCCATGTTCAAGTTTTGGGTTAGGCCAATGCACAAATAAAACCAAAAGGGAATAAGTTAACAAGGATAAGATTTACAAAGACATAAGATAAAACATGATAATATCCAAAAGTAACACTAATTAACTGTGATATCCCCATTTTTACAGCCAGAAAAGACTGATTTGTTTATGTTTATTAAATCAAAGTATTATTTAAAAAACGAAGATTGATTATGCATAATTTGTCCCAAAACATGATAATAATATTATCAAAATATTTTTGAAGAAATATGTTTTATTTATAAAATTCGGGATGTCATCATCAATACAAAAAAATTAAGCATAAACGAGCCTTACGTTATCTTAGACTAACATACTACAACTCCTTGAATCTTTAATCAAGCATGTAACTTTGTACTGATACCTGTGATACAAAGAAGCTGAGTGGTTTGGGTTGGGAAACCTGGTGAGTACATTGGGTTTTCAACCCACAATAATATAGTTAATGTGTTTAATCATCAAACAAACAATTAAGCCAATTACCCATCCCCGTTTTCTTATTTATTATTCCCTATGGGGTTATCCTAAGGGTCATCACCTACATCATGTTTACTTATCATCGCCTACATCGCATTTCCTTATATGCTTATTTCTAAGGACTTTTCCTAAGGATCATCGCCTACTGTTTTGGGGATTACTCTCCCAATATGTGTCCAATAAGGGTTAGAGTATCATCACAAAAATACGTACTTACTACATCACCTGAAATCGTAATTTATCAGCTACAGGTTATGAGCCTGCTGGTGTTTCCACATAACTTGTTTAGATTAGTCAGTGGTCACCATCTATACTCCGATAGATGACTACATCGCAACATCGCAAGTCAAAGTGAGGGCATCTCCTAGTCAACTCCTATTCATCATCACCTATTTATCATTACCTATCTACAATCACCTATCTATCATATCCTTATCTACCATCCCCTATCACTACCTAATACATATTTATAAGTGTATAATACTTATATGATTATATCAATCTAAATGTCATCTCATACTATTTTATCTAACACATAACATTTTCAACACAGATAATAAGCACATAAAACAGATAACTATCTAGATACTTCATATCTATGTGTAAGATTAAAGTGTACTCGCTTGATAAAGTGGATGACTGGAAAGTTGGACATCGCTTCGCTTTAGCACTTGGCTTTTCCTTTAATATGAGATAGGTTCAATTATCTCTAAGCCTTAGTCTAGTTTCATAATCCCGACAACTATAATAATTATCTTCTAGATTGCTCACTAATCCCAATATCTACATCAAGACCTATCAAGTAAGGATCAGCCATACAGGACATTTGGGAGACAGGATCATTTCGGGTTAATAGTTTTTCTGAAATCCGACAACCAAGCCAATGTGACAATTCTAGACACCTCTCCCATACGTAGATCTATCAGTATAACGAATTGGAATTACTGATAAATCTTATTTATAGGTTCATAATAATGAGTTATGACTATAAGTATAAGTTACACCGAAAGCAAAAGAGTGTAGCTTAACTTATAGAGATTTTAGCGAAAACCAGGAAAACACATAGACAGGACTCTGAAATCGAAAACTATATGATGTCAGGCTCCTAGCTACTCTAGAGCCTAGCTAAAACACTTAAGAAACTCAAAAAAATCATACCTAGGCAGCAGAGAGGTTATGAGAGTGATTGGAAGTGAAATTGTGAGGAAATGAGCAAGTTTCGACAACTATTTATAGCCAAATTTGGGGTCCACGACGTGCGAAAGGGGCGCACGTCGTGCATTTTAAGGTGATGTCTCCCCAACCACATTATTCCACATTTTAGGCCCTCTGTGGTCCGTTTTTTCACCTTCTAGAAGCGTGCGTCGCGCACCTGGCGCGCACTGCGCGGAGCATAAAACACAGATTTTGTAAATTCAATAACGTTTTCATACGGACTCCGTTTTCGATGTTCTTTATATCCCCAGAAAGATATCGATGAGATACACAACTTTCATTTAGATTCCATCAACTAATTCAGAATTTATTTCTAGCCCTTATTTTTATAGATTTAATTATTTTGCAAAAATCATATCTCTCTCGTACGGACTCTGATTTGGTATTCCTTTTACCAAAATTCCTATCTTAAAGGGTACTACGACTTTCATTTTGGTGACTTTACCCAAAAGTCAACCATTCTCTTCATATCTTTTGACATCACACATTCCTTGTGTGCGGCTGACTTTTATATCTTTATAAAATCCATATGTAATTCATATGGAGTCGGATTTCTACGAAATTAATATTTTCGGGATCGGGACAACGTGTACTTATATATATATATATATATATATATATATATATATATATATATATATATATATATATATATATATATATGTTTCGGCACACTTATTTTACGATTTACGGATGATTCGGTTGATTTTTCCTATCTTTCTTACTACGAAACTTATATTATATAGTCTACAGCGCGCACAAGTATAGATTATCCTAATCAATGATTTAATTTTAATAATTATTACTTATTATGTGTAGCCCGAATTTACGGGTGTTACATTAACATACAACCAAAAGACCATAAAGTATATCCAAAAATACAAACACACATACATCATCTACAAACCTCCCATAACATCATTGTCGTCGTCCCATGTACTAGCACCATCGCCCGACTCTGGAAAGGATGAATGATCGATCCTCTGATGATCCATCAGACTAGTAAGAGATATCTCCGCCTGCTGCATTGCGTGGGTATCCTACTAGTGTGTGTGTGTGTGTGTGTGTGTGTGTATATATATATATATATATATATATATATATATAACAATGTGAGTTAAGATATACCATCAGAATACAAGCTAGAAGAACACTAAAGTTCGCTTGAAAAAACAACTGCTAACGAAGATTTATTTGTCACCCCATGCAAAAAAACGATCAAAGCACCCTGAGAAGGTTGAATTTTTACGCTTGCCAATAATAGTACTAGGAGCAAGAAGGGATAGGGGGAAACATATCATCACTTGCATCCAAATCAAGGAATACATTGGAAAAATCGTTATCCGGAGAAACATCAGTGGAACCTAAAACTTAATCCAAGGAAAACACATCTTACTAGAACCCTGCAAGATGAAGATATAACCCAGCAGGATTAGCAGATGACACGAATGGAACATTGATAGATATGACTTTTTCCACACCGAGGGAGCGACCCCACTACATATATACGCATACATGTTAAAGGAACATTTATTCTCCCTTACAAGCAATAAATGCAATCAATGAGTAAATGCAAAGCATCATCAAAGGAAAACATTCATCAGTTATAAAAAGCAACACTAAGATACATTACCAAATCAGGAAATAACAAAAGGAATATTTATATACCTGGAGGATTGGTTAACAAGAGAATAATTTTGTCATGAGCTTTCCCAGTAGGACTCATTCACACAATGCAAGCACCATCTCCATAAAAGAAGCATGTTTTAATACAATAATAGGAAAACTATGAAAGAAACTTGTATAGACCAAAAGCTAATGGAGCTTCATCATCCACATTTGGAAAAGATCCAAGAGCATTAGGAAGACACACTGCTTGAAACCACCAACCAAAACTTGCTTTTCCACCTACTGTTGGTCCTAGGCAGATCATGAACTAAAGGAAAGTGACGACTGCTAAAGGCAAACCAGTTAACATGTTTTTTCAAACGATAAAAGTACTGAAATAACGACACACTAAAAGGAATATGAACAGACACACAAAATACTTCAAAGACAATAACTTGGGCACAACTATATTAGATGGACGCCATATGAACATAACACTTCAAGAAAAAAAGACTAAGAGGAAGTCTTAAACCGTAAACTAGATGTCGCAGGTATAATCCTATCATACCCACCCGAGGATCATGAACTGTGACAACCCGAAATTTTTTGCCTAGCAAAGCCCAGCCAGTCAACTCAGCTGAGTGTCAGACTCGTTTCTGCTATCATTTAGCCTTGTTTAGAGTCCGTTTAAAGGTTCAAAGCTCAGTACATTCAAGCATTGAGTATAGGATTGGGTCGCGTACACTTCTAACCTTGAAATCAAGCCTTACACTCCAACATGAGGAGTGTACGGCCGTACACTTGGGTGTGCGGCCACACACCCCTCTCCTGGAAGCACACTCTCGTGCATAAAGGTGGGACTTAGCTTTCCTTTAACTCTTTTAACACTCCTAAGCCAAGAACTCGATTTCTCTCTCAACGACCATCCGATTTTCATCCTAGATCTTCAAGATTGTAAGTGTTCTTCCCTTGATTTGTTGTTAATCCTTTTAAACTAGAAACACCCTCTGATTTCATCCATTGGAAATCATATTTTGGCTAGATCTTCAAATCTTCATCCATTTCACCAAGAACACCAAGAACACACACTTGTTCTTGGTGATTTTGAGCCTTCTTGAGCCTCCGGATCGTAAGTACTCCTTCCCTACTCTTAGTACATGATAGTAACACTAGATTAACACCTTAAAAATGCCCAGAACTCATGAACACAAGGTGTGTGCGGCCGCACACCCATGTGTGGCCGTACACCCCTCAAAACACCCCTAAAGGGCCTTCAAAATGCATTTCTAGCTTCAACACTTGGTGAGCAATTGTCCTACAAACTTCCCATTCATTAGAAAACACTTTTGTGCACTCATTACCATGAGTGTGAGGCCACACACTCCCTGGCCGCACACCCATTGCCGCATACTCCTCAAAGTGGCCGTACACTCCCCTTAGATGAATCACATGTGATTCCAACACTTGGTCAAAGTGTTTCCTAGTCCCTAAAGGTGTTTCTTGGCATTTGGTTGCTTCTAAACACCATATTTATGTCAATACATGCCATTATATGTCATTTAGGACTCGTTGTGTCTCGGGACTTCATTCGTGGTACTTCTCATCCTTACGCGCATATTCGTTTGAATCACCCACATAAGGTGAGTTCATACCCCTATAATGAATCTTTTAACTGTTTTAAATGCTTTTAAGGGGGGGGGGGAATACAAGTTGAACACAATGATAATTGTGTAATTATTTGTTATAAACATCTTTAAAAAGATTGCTTATGTCGTTTATAAGTGGTCAAAACATTTCAAAAACTATTTTAAAGTTATGTTACTTTATAGTTTAACAAAACTCCGTTTTTAAAGTACAATCATAACTTAGTAGAAAAATGAGTCTTTCAGTAACATTTCAAGTAAAACACTAGTAAACTGTAAGGGGTATAGTTTAGAGGTTCAGTTCATACTAGATGCTAGAACATACTATAAAGAGAAACAGGGAGGTAGATACAATACACGATAACATAGAGAACATACTATAAAGAGGAACAGGGAGGTAGAAACAATATGCGATAACAAAGAGAACATACTAAGATACTATAACAGAATGAACATACTAAGATGCTATAGCATAAGAACATTACAGGATCTAATTGTACCAATGAATAACTAACTCATTGTTCTAAACAAAAGGTGATAGTTAAATTGGGTATACATGATCATATAACTTTAATGTGAGCCTACTTCACGGCTCAGCAATAGGTTTGCTGAACTCGCGTTTGGTTCCCAGAATCTCTTGCAAGGAGAGCGTATAGTATGGGGACTATTCGTCACATTATGACCTTAATAAAACCAACATCTTTTAAGGTAATTAGTACTACATTATGTCAATTCAAAAGACAACTGTGTACTTATAATTTTCCATTACTTTCATTTTGTGACAGTTCCACTTGAAAGTTAATGCAAACTATTTTCGAGTCAAGATAGTTATAAACTAGGGAAAACTTACATTTTACAAACGACAAACAGAACAGTCGAGTCTAGTACATTCAGTAGAAAGGGGGCCTATAATGCTAACTTTATGATTCCTTAGTGTATGCATCCAGGGATATATATTAATCGGGTCCGACAGGTGGTAGGATGTGTTCTTTCCGCTTCATTTCCTGTTCCTTGTTTGGTTGTGGGCTTAGAGCAGATTCACCCAGCCTACTATCTATCCGATCTTAACTATATATATGTTCCGTATACACCAAGTAATCATAAGGGGTACCAGGTATGGGCCAGGCCATAGGATAGTAATTCAATGCACCGTTTTCTAGTACAAAACATACTTTTCAATTAGAACTTTTGGTATACAAAACTAGAAACTTACCCAGTAAAGGGTTTAATCCATTTTATTAAACAAGTGTAACTTATTGGACCTTAGGTGGTTAATTCCATAATACCTTAGTTTATACATCGAGGTTATATATAATTAACATCCGATATGTAGTTGGGTGTGTGCTTTCTGCCTCATTCCCTGTTTCTTGTTTGGTTGTGGGCTTAGGACAGATTCACACAATTAACTACATGTTCGATATTAGATTATATATAGCTAGTATAAACTAAGTGATTATAGAAGGAACCACTGTGGTTACCATTTTTATTATAAGAAATAAGGGTTTTCTTAATGAATCTTTTCATCAATTATAAAGGAACTATTACAGTTAACTCCGTGAGTCCCAAGTAAATACGCTAGGGTTATATACAACGATGATCTAACAAGCAATGGAATGTGTGTCTTCCGCCTCATTTCCTGTTCCTTGTTTGGTTGTGGGCTTAGGGCAGATATACACAACCGATTGTTTGTTTACTCTGAGTTTTATATAACTTGTATCCATTTAGCACTCATAGAAAGGACTGTAGAGACATTTTTACTTATCTTTCAACAAAGCAGGAAATATAGGATTTTCTGGAGGAACAGGCGAAGTTTTCTAAACATAACTTACCACTTACTACAACTTTCTTACAACTTACTTACATCACTAAAATCTTATGAACTCACCAGCTTAAATGCTGATCTACGCTTTCAAAATAACTTGTATTCTCAGGAGACCAGTAGACAGGTGCGCGCACTGGGATTCAGAAGATGGAGCAGTATAGCTTCATGTCTTTTTGTTATTTGCTATGTATTCTATATTATGTGAATCACATACTTTGTAAAAACTTTCTTTTTAATGAAATGGTTGTTTATTACTTGCTTACTATGATGCATGTCTTGTGATACTAAACATGACGTCCTCCACCCCAGAACGTTTTCGCCGTTCCGGTTTTGGGGTGTGACAGATTGGTATCAGAGCATTGTTTATAGTGAACTAAGTATACCAACCGATAAAAGATATACAACTATAAATACAATGGGGCCGAAGTGCTCTGGATAAGAATATATTTTAAATATATAATGATACCTTATAAAAGTAAACATACGTTCTTATACATATATACATACTAGAACAAGTATCACAACAAGAACAGAACAAAAGTATTTAAAGGTTGAACACTACGGTGAAACATGGACAGTTATGTAATCGTAGCTAGGATTAATATAACCTGATCAACTATATTCATCCGAGATGTGACCGACATGTGTTTGGGAGTGATGTGGTTTTGCAACAGTCTTAAAAACTTACCTAACTCTATCCAAGAGAATTCTAGATCAGAACGTAAAGATAGGATACTATGGAAATATTTTATGATACTATAACACGATAACAAGTTTAAAACATACGAAGTTCATTACATTAAAATACTATAGGAGTATTTTAGGCACTAAATATATAACTTATGTGATAACTTAAAAGACCCTTACGGATAGGTCTATAATCTTGCAATGTATACTCCCAAGGTTATATATAATTGAGATTTTATTGACTTAGAATTTGTGATCTACGCTTCACTACCTGTTCCTTGTTTGGTTGTGGTTTTGGAGTAGGATCACTTATTCGAAGGTCTATTTCATCTTGAATTATATACAACTTGTATACATTGTCAAATTATAGGAGGACTCTGTAAGGATCACCCCATAATATTTCACTTAAATCTCATAGATTCCTTAGTCACTTCCATTCTCGCACGACAAACCCAGATAGATGTAACCACTTCCTCATAGTAGACAACAGAAGAGTCAAGGAGGAACAAGGGCAAGTTCATGAGAAGCTTTCAAAGAAGGATTAGCCGAAGTAACAAAAACGTCTTATGCGTCACACTAATAAATAATAATCTTGTATAACTTAATGAGTTAGTGGAAACACTGCTCACATTACGTGTTTGGTTTATTTTCTTACATGCAGCTGGTAACAGTTATTCAGGTAACATATATTCATTCAAGGATAGCCATTCCAAATTCATAAAGTTTATTAAGTATAGACTCTTTTATGAATTGTTTCCAGAACCCTGTGGAAGTCAGGACCCGATACACTCAGAACTAGGATAACCTTGTCTTTTCAGCTTTCAGCTTTATCCACTGCTTTAGGCTTATTCCATCTCATCTTTGTATTCTTTTAGCAAATATGCCTCCTCGCAGATCAAATAGACGCACTACTCCGATAACTCCAACTCCAACGCCACAATTCGATCCTGCTGCTCTTTAAGCAGCGATATCCTCCGCAATGGCAACTGCCCTAGCTCACTTCGGCGAAGGTGGTACCTTCGGATCTGGTAGCGGTACCCACTTAGCTAACCCGGGAGTTACTCACGGACACCCAAGGGAGTGTTCGTATAAATACTTGATGAACTGCAAACCCAATTCCTTCGATGAAAGTGGTGGAGTCATCGCTCTGATGCGATGGTTCGAGAAAACAGATTTGGTCTTCGAAATCTGTTCGTGCCCAGAAGGGAGCAAAGTGAAGTTTGCTGCCTGCACCTTCTTAGACAGGGCCCTAACATGGTGGAATAGCCATGTTAAGTCACTGACCCTATCAGTGGCTAACTCAATAGGTTGGTAGAACCTAAAAGAGTTAATGCTGGAAGAATACTGCCCGATGGGCGAAGTTCAAAATCTGGAACAAGAACTGTGGGAGCTCACTATGGTCGGCTCAGACAGGCCTACATTGACCGGTTCAGCGACCTACCAGCACTATGCCCCGGGATGGTTACTCTGGAGAGCAAGAAGATAGAAATATACATATGGGGTCTAACTAACCCGATCCAAGGAGATGTACTGTCTTCTAACCCAGCCACATTCGATAGTGCCAAACGCCTGGAACAGCGACTCATCGACCATGGAGTCCGCCATGGTGTAGAAGTCCTCGTTCCTGAGCCATCAAAGGGAGAGGACTATAAACGAAAGTCGGTGAACAAGAGGAAGAAGAAGCGAACAACACAGGAACCCCCGCAGGAGGAACAAACGAGTACTATGTACGCCGCCACAACACCTGCTACTCCAGCACCTGCCAGTCGATATGCTGGAACTCTCCCAAAGTGTGGAAAGTGCAACTATCACCACACCGGAATATGTCGGGAAATCCAGTGTCTGAACTGCCACAGAAAGGGACACACAGTCCGTTTCTGCAGGGCACCGGCTCAATCGATCTCCCAAGTCCCCGGAGCTGAAGAAAACCAAGCCTGTTATGGATGTGGTGAGATTGGAGACTACCAGAGAGACTGCCCAATAACAAAGAACTCCGGAGCGGATGGACGGATTCTGATGATCACCGCAGGAGAATCAACCCCGGAGTCGTCAGCGAGCAGCGGTACGTCTTCGATCTATGAATTACTTTAAAAATTAATTTATATTTATATAAGATTAAAACTTGGGGGAAAACACTTAAAAGTAATTATAATAACTCACTTATAGAAACACGTCAGAGTATTCAAGAGATCTAAAAGATCCGTTCAGAGAAGCTACGATGGCTTAGTATGTACATCAGGGTTGTGCATAGCTAAGATTTTGCAGACTTAGAGTGAGTGATTCCGCCTTAACTCCTGTTCCTTGTTTGGTTGTGGATTTGAGGCAGATTTACTCAGTCGACCGTCTTATTCATCTTAATTATTCATAACTTGTATATGACAGTCGATCGTAGTGGTACCAAGGAGGATAGTAGTATAAAGTATCGACACTAGTTATCAAAGCACTTTCTTATTATGTACTCGCTCATCGCGGTACGATACGTAGAAGTGTTAACATCAGGGGGAAAACAGAAAACACTAGAGCATTTACAAAGAGTACATTTTCGAGCACACTAGGGAAGTACATCATCGTATAACAAACGTTTCTTTCAAATCGGCCAAAACTTTGTTCAGTAAAGAGCTAGTTGCTATCGTTCGTCATGAGTTGGCGTGGTCCTCACCATACTAAGTTCATATGTTCCTATCGCCTCGACCGTCAAGTTCACGAAACCTTCGTCATTAGTAACGACAGTCCGACCTAAACCTCAGCTTTGTCTTTCGTATTCTAAACCCCGAAGTACTCGTGCGAAGGGTACTTTGTCCTCCGAAGCCATGACGTCGTATGTTCAACAGACCTTTCCGAAATACCACTCGTCCAGTAGACCAAGTTCGAGCATAGAGGCTAAGAACGAATACAGCCCACCTATCACTCTTTAGTATATACGCGAGGGTGGTATATGATTATGACTACGCAGATCTAGTATGCGTGTTTCCGCCCTATCTCATGTTCCTTGTTTGGTTGTGGACCTGGGGCAGAGTCGCACATCCGACCGTCTAACTAATCCTAATTATATACGACTTGTATACATGAAGTAATGATAGATGGACCAAGTAAGAATCCTATCATGGACATTAGGGCAAAATTTACAGGTCTACGAGTGGGTATTCTGCCAATCAGAGGAGCGCAACCCCAATAGTACTGCTAAGAAAGCTAATTTCGGGACGAAATTCCATCTAACGGGGGGATGATGTGACAACCCGAAAATTTTTGCCTTGTAAAGCCCAGCCAGTCAACTCAGCTGAGTGTCAGACTCGTTTCTGCTATCATTTACCCTTGTTTAGGGTCTGTCTAAAGGTTCAAATCTCAGTACATTCAAGCATTGAGTATAAGATTGGGTCGCGTACACTTCTAACCTTCAAATCAAGCCTTACACTCCGACATGAGGAGTGTACGGCCGTACACTTGGGTGTGCGGCCACACACCCCTCTCTTGGCAGCATACTCTCATGTATAAAGGTGGAACTTAGCTTTCCTTTAACTCTTTTCACACCCCTAAGCCAAGAACTCGATTTCTCTCTCAACTACCATCCGATTTTCATCCTAGATCTTCAAGATTGTAAGTGTTCTTCCCTTGATTTGTTGTTAATCCTTTTAAACTAGTAACACCCTCTGATTTTATCCATTGGAAATCATATTTTGGCTAGATCTTCAAATCTTCATCCATTTCACCAAGAACACTAAGAACACACACTTTTTCTTGGTGATTTTGAGCCCTCTTGAGCCTCCGGATCGTAAGTACTCCTTCCCTACTCTTAGTACTTGATAGTAACACTAGATTAACACTTTAAAAATGCCCAAAACTCATGAACACAAGGTGTGTGCGGCCGCACACCCATGTGTGGCCGTATACCCCTCAAAACACCCCTAAAGGGCCTTCAAAATGCATTTCTAGCTTCAACACTTGGTGAGCAATTGTCCTACAAACTTCCATTCATTAGAAAACACTTTTGTGCACTCATTACCATGAGTGTGCGGGAGCACACTCCCTGGCCGCACACCAATGGCCGCACACTCCTCAAAGTGGCCGTACACTCCCCTTAGATGAATCACATGTGATTCCAACACTTGGTCAAAGTGTTTCCTAGTCCCTAAAGGTGTTTCTTGGCATTTGGTTGCTTCTAAACACTATATTTATGTCAATACATGACATTATATGTCATTTAGGAGTCGTTGTGTCTCGGGACTTCATTCGTGGAACTTCTCATCCTTACGCACATATTCGTTTGAATCACCCACATAAGGTGAGTTCATACCCCTATAATGAATCTTTTAACTGTTTTAAATGCTTTTAAGGGGGGGGGGGGAATACAAGTTGAACACAATGATAATTATGTAATTATTTGTTATAAACATCTTTAAAAAGATTGCTTATGTCGTTTATAAGTGGTCAAAACATTTCAAAAACTCTTTTAAAGTTATGTTACTTTATAGTTTAACAAAACTCCGCTTTTAAAGTACAATCATAACTTAGTAGAAAAATGAGTCTTTTCAGTAACATTTCAAGTAAAACACTACTAAACTATAAGGGGTATAGTTTAGAGGTTCAGTTCATACTAGATGCTAGAACATACTATAAAGAGAAACAGGAAGGTAGATACAATACACGATAACATAGAGAACATACTATAAAGAGAAACGGGGAGGTAGAAACAATACGCGATAACAAAGAGAACATACTAAGATACTATAACAGAACGAACATACTAATATGCTATAGCATAAGAACATTACAGGATCTAATTATACCAATGAATCACTAACTCATTGTTCTAAACAAAAGGTGATAGTTAAATTGGGTATACATGACCATATAACTTTAATGTGAGCCTACTTCACGGCTCAGCAATAGGTTTGCTGAAGTCGCGTTTGGTTCCCAGAATCTCTTTCAGGGAGAGCGTATCGTATGGGGACTATTTATCACATTATGACCTTAATAAAACAAACTTGTTTTAAGGTAATTAGTACTACAGGATGTCAATTCAAAAGACAACTGTGTACTTATAATTTCCCATTACTTTCATTTTGTGACAGTTCCACTTGAAAGTTAATGCAAACTATTTTCGAGTCAAGATAGTTATAAACTAGGGAAAACTTACATTTTACAAACGACAAACAGAACAGTCGAGTCTAGTACATTCAGTAGAAAGGGGGCCTATAATGCTAACTTTATGATTCCTTAGTGTATGCATCCACGGATATATATTAATCGGGTCCGACAGGTAGTAGGATGTGTGCTTTCCGCTTCATTTCCTGTTCCTTGTTTGGTTATGGGCTTAGAGCAGATTCACCTAGCCTACTATCTATCCGATCTTAGCTATATATATGTTCCGTATACACCAAGTAATCAAAAGGGGTACCAAGTATGGTCCAGGTCATAGGACACTATTTCAATGCACCGTTTTCTAGTACAAAACATTCTTTTCAATTAGAACTTTTAGTACACAAAACTAGAAACTTTCCCAGTACATGGTTTAATCCATTTTATTAAACCAGTGTAACTTAAAGGGCCTTAGGTGGTTAATTCCATAATACCTTAGTTTATACATCGAGGTTATATATAATTAACATCCGATAAGTAGTTGGATGTGTTCTTTCCGCCTCATTCCCTGTTCCTTGTTTGGTTGTGGGCTTAGGGCAGATTCACACAATTAACTACCTGTTTGATATTAGATTATATATAGCTAGTATAAACTAAGTGATTATAGAAGGAACCACTGTGGTTACCATTTTTATTATAAGAAATAAGGGTTTTCTTAAAGAATCTTTTCATCAATTATAAAGGACCTATTACAGTTAACTCCATGAGTCCCAAGTGAATACGCGAGGGTTATATACAACGATGATCTAACAATCAATGGGATGTGTGTCTTCCGCCTCATTTCTTGTTCCTTGTTTAGTTGTGGGCTTAGGTCAGATATACACAACCAATTGTTTGTTTACTCTGAGTTTTATATAACTTGTATCCATTTAGCACTCATAGAAAGGACTGTAGAGACATTTTTACTTATCTTTCAACAAAGCAGGAAATATAGGATTTTCTGGAGGAACAGGCGAAGTTTTCTAAACATAACTTACCACTTACTACAACTTTCTTACAACTTACTTACATCACTAAAATCTTATGAACTCACCAGCTTAAATGCTGATCTACGCTTTCAAAATAACTTGTATTCTCAGGAGACCAGTAGACAGGTGCGCGCACTGGGATTCAGAAGATGGAGCAGTATAGCTTCATGTCTTTTTGTTATTTGCTATGTATTCTATATTATGTGAATCACATAATTTGTAAATACTTTCTTTCTAATGAAATGGTTGTTTATTACTTGCTTACTATGATGCATGTCTTGTGATACTAAACATGACATCCTCCACCCCAGAACGTTTCCGCCGTTCCGGTTTTGGGGTGTGACAGATTGGTATCAGAGCATTGTTTATAGTGAACTAAGTATATTAACCGATAAAAGATATACAACTATAAATACAATGGAACCAAAGTGCTCTGGATAAGAATATATTTTAAATATATAATGATACCTTATAAAAGTATACATACATGCTTATACATATATACATACTAGAACAAGTATCACAACAAGAACAGAACAAAAGTATTTAAAGGTTGAACACTACGGTCAAAACTGGATAGTTATGTAATCGTAGCTAGGATTAATATAGCCTGATCAACTATATTCATCCGAGATGTGACCGACATGTGTTTGGGAGTGATGTGGTGTTGCAACAGTCTTAAAAACTTACCTAACTCTATCCAAGAGAATTCTAGATCAGAACATAAGGATAAGATACTATGGGAATATTTTATGATACTATAACACGATAACAAGTTTAAAACATACGAAGTTCATTACATTAAAATACTATAGGAGTATTTTAGGCACTAAATATATAACTTATGTGATAACTTAAAAGACCCTTACGGATAGGTCTATAATCTTGCAATGTATACTCCCAAGGTTATATATAATTGAGATTTTATAGACTTAGAATTTGTGATCTACGCTTCACTACCTGTTCCTTGTTTGGTTGTGGTTTTGGAGTAGGATCACTTATTCGAAGGTCTATTTCATCTTGAATTATATACAACTTGTATACGTTGTCAAATTATAGGAGGACTCTGTAAGGATCACCCCATAATATTTCACTTAAATCTCATAGATTCCTTAGTCACTTCCATTCTCGCATGACAAACCCAGATAGATGTAACCACTTCCTCATAGTAGACAACAGAAGAGTCAAGGAGGAACAAGGGCAAGTTCATGAGAAGCTTTCAAAGAAGGATCAGCTGAAGTAACCAAAACGTCTTATGCGTCACACTAATAAATAATAATCTTGTATAACTTAATGAGTTAGTGGAAACACTACTCACATTACGTGTTAGGATTATTTTCTTACATGCAACTGGTAACAGTTATTCAGGTAACAGATATTCATTCGAGGATAGCCATTCCAAATTCATAAAATTTATTAGGTATAGACTCTTTTATGAATTGTTTCCAGAACCCTGTGGAAGTCAGGACCCGATACACTCAGAACTAGGATAGCCTTGTCTTTTCAGCTTTCGGCTTATATCCACTGCTTTAGGCTTATTCCATCTCATCTTTGTATTCTTTTATCAAAGATGCCTCCTCGCAGATCAAACAGACACACTACTCCGATAACTCCAACTCCAAAGCCACAATCCGATCCTGCTGCTCTTCAAGCAGCGATATCCTCCACAGTGGCAACTGCCCTAGCTCACTTCGGCGAAGGTGGTACCTTCGGATCTGCTAGCGGTACCCACTTACCAACCCAGGAGTTACTCACGGACACCCAAGGGAGTGTTCGTATAAAGACTTCATGAACTGCAAACCTAATTCCTTCGATGGAAGTGGTGGAGTCATCGCTCTGATGCGATGGTTCGAGAAAACAGATTCGGTCTTCGAAATCTGTTCGTGCCCAGAAGGGAGCAAAGTGAAGTTTGCTGCCTGCACCTTCTCATACAGAGCCCTAACATGGTGGAATAGCCATGTTAAGTCACTGGCCCTATCAGTAGCTAACTCAATAGGTTGGGAGAACCTAAAAGAGTTAATGCCGGAAGAATACTGCCGGATGGGCGAAGTTCAAAAGCTAGAACAAGAACTGTAGGAGCTCACTATGGTCGGCTCAGACATAGTGGCCTACACTGACCGGTTCAGTGACCTAGCAGCACTATACCCCGGGATGGTTACCCCGGAGAGCAAGAAGATAGAAATATACATCTGGGGTCTAACTACCCCGATCCAAGGAGATGTACTGTCTTTTAGCCCAGCCACATTCGGAGTCCGCCATGGTGTAGAAGTCCGCGTTCCCGAGCCGTCAAAGGGAGAGGAATATAAACGAAAGTCGGGGAACAAGAGGAAGAAGAAGCGAACAACACAGGAACCCCCGCAGGAGGAACAAACGAGTACTATGTACGCCGCCACAACACCTGCTACTCCAGCACCTACCAGTCGATATGATAGAACTCTCCCGAAGTGTGGAAAGTGCCTTAGACCCTGTTGATATAGTGAGAAGAACTCGCCTCGAACGGCAGATAAATCCCACATTTGTTGCAGCTTTAATAATTACCCATGGCAAAACCACCCAACACTAATAATTACCCATGGCAAAACCACCCAACACTAATCCCACGAACTGAACCAAACAACCAAACCATTCTTTAGTAATTACCCATGGCAAAACCACCCAACACTAATCCCACAAATGGTCCAACTAACCAAACCCACAATTGGCCCAAGCCTATTCGGCCCAAACAAGGCCTAACAATATTGGGCCCACTAATGCCAATTCATCATCCAAGGCCCATAAGGGAAAGCCCAACAAGGCAAGCACAATCAAAAGTCCAATACTCTAAAATCCTTAGTCCATGATGAGCCCAAACCAAAAGATAAGTCCAACACCAAGCTAGCCAACAACCAAAGAGTCCAAAACTTGCACAGGAGCTCCTCACGTCCTGAGCACCTTATGCTCACGTTGTGAGGTCGTGATCTCAACCCGGAAACTTCCTCGAATACGCTCTCACATCGTGAGGCTTCATTCCTCACGTCCTGAGTCCAGATCTGACCAAAAATGAGCATTAAGCTCCTAATCCATTAAGACTTAACACGGGACAGTCTAAAGGGTCTTCCTTGACCCCAAGGACCATAAAAATCGAAGCTTTTCAGTCACATATGTCCAATACATGACTTAAACACCAACTTGGGTCAAAATGAAGGAAAAAGGGCCAAGATTCAAACTTGGAGTCCAAAACTTGCACCAAAATCCAGATCCAAGGGTTCTAACACAGAAAATGACTTAATGGTCCATAAAGTTGCTAACTTTATGGACCTCATGCATGATACTTCATAATCCCATGAAAAGAATGTAACCATAACCTAGATCTAGCAAGATTAGAAGAGAAAGGTGGGATCTTTGAGACTTACAAAGGCATATGAACTCAGAAGTGCCACTAGAAGGAGCTTATCTCGTCCAAAGGAACCTCCACAAGAGCTTCTTCTTCTTCTTCTTCTTCAAGGAAATTAGCCAGTATAGCACACCAATACCACCAACAATGGCTCAAGGGCTCAAGAAGGCCGAATCTAGGGTTTTTCAGTGACTTGGGAGTGAAAGAGGCTGAGGAGATACAACCCTAATCATCTCATACCTGTAAATACCCGAAAATTAAGGTTTTGGTGCATTAGACACTCCTCACGTCGTGAGCACTTCATGCTCACGTCGTGAGCCTTAAATGAGCTTGGTCAACAAGTCAACGATCACTCACCTGAACTACTCCAACTTCAAATGGCCATAACTTCTTTGTTTCAACTCCGTTTTGTTACGTTATTTATATCCACGGAAAGGTGGCGAGAAGCTCTACACATCTATCAACTTATCCTCACCTCAAAACCTTCCAAACGAAAATCCAAAATTCATAAATAGCTTGAACTGCCACTTTACCGATATACCCCTTGGCTCTAAGACACAACCCAAACTCCCAGATTACCTCAATTACATTTTTCGTACCTAAATGGGTCTAGACCTCTCTTTTCCAAAGGCCCTAAGCCTTATGATAACCTATGTTCAGGCTACATTCCTGAATTAGGAAAGCGATTCGAAACACTA
Organism: Lactuca virosa; assembly: GCF_052849685.1. NCBI lineage: Eukaryota > Viridiplantae > Streptophyta > Magnoliopsida > Asterales > Asteraceae > Lactuca > Lactuca virosa. The sequence continues at coordinate 192,534,524 of NC_136433.1, read as the reverse complement.
CGTTACAACTCTCCCCCACTTAAATTCGATTTCGTCCTCAAAATCATTCCTTACCATCCTTGGCACACCAAACAACCTGAGCGAAAGGTCACATACACAACCATGACGTACGACGATCTTCAAGGGAGACTAAACTTAACATAAAATTCCACCCCGAAGAAAATAAATCCATAATACCACGCAACCAATCAACCCTACTTCACCTGAAAATCTACATTCCGGAAACTTGAATTTGGCCCGAGTCCCCGACAATCCGCCTATACTAACCATCGCTAATTCCCTTCCCTTTATTCCCTACATGGACTACTCAACCCTGGAAACCCGAGGTTCCTACCAGAATACAGAACCACAGATCATACTCTACTACTGACAACTCTTTATTGGACAAAAGAGATTCCATAATCCTTCCAGAGAAAGCTAATGCTGATGACAAAATTTCCCAAGATATGATGAACAATGGGAGACAAACTGGGAGATGAACCTTTTTGTGCCGACCGACAATGCTTCCTTTAACTCCCGAACCACTATGCACATCACTGCTAGCTCATAAACACAAGCACCCATGACTGGCCCAATCAGCCTCGGGCTGGAATACCAACATATCGAATCCAATCAACCATCAGGTTGAAATTCTCGGGGTTTGTTGGCCTACCGCCTCAACCTTACCGCTCCTACTGAGCCTCCGTGCCTACGACTTACAGTCGGCCCGCACCGGGTATCTTGGCCTACTACATAGAGCAGTACCGCCTCAACCCTCCCAAATACAATGTGTCGCCATAGACAATCAGAAGAAAGGTTTAACTCGGTTCCCAGAACCTGAAAGACATGGACATTCTAACCCAACAACTCTCGTTCTCACCATCGTTGACATCACACCTTTCACCTGAAACTCATGACTCGCACCTCAAACCAAAAGATTCCCCACTTTCCTCACTAACTTCCAGAATGCATGCCTCAGACCGATACACTTGCGATTCCCAACGCAAGTTCCCCCTTATAATCCATCCCGAAATGGCCATCCATGAATCCACCCCAAGTTTCTGACTGAAGATACCACAATCATGCAGAAAAGATCCTCAACAGGTCGATAGCGAACCTCTCCCTATCCAAATTCATATGATACACCAAATCCTTAGTATAACCTTGACTCTCTGCCATGCCTTTACCAACCTCTGAACCGACGAAAGAAGATAATCAAACCAAGAACTTCCACATTTCATCCGATCCTAAACAACAACTTGCAAACAAACAGGAGTACAGGGAAACACAAGTCCACCTGGTGTTGGCCATTCCCACTTCTGAATAGGTTCACTGATTAACGCCTGTCCAACCACTATAGAATCCGTAATTCGAACAGCAACAGGCAAAACCTTCAATGCATGACGCTCAACTTGAGAATTCCCAATTCTCCCCCACTTAGGGTTGTAACTACCACCCACTGGTTAGAAATCAACCCACAACTCAAACCGGATCAACTAGGTACGATCATTCCTGACCTGACCATGGAATGAATAACGTTCGCAAAATGATCTCTCCCCGATACAGATCAATCGAAACCCAAAAGAAAATTGAATTTCAGCTGAAGACTTCCGGTATGCAGATTGGCATATAACGACTCTCAATAACCCAAAATAGCAAAAAGTCAACTCGGGATACAACTTACCCAATCCAGAAAAATTCCAACACAATACAATTCCCGATACCATCCCGAAGAATATAGGAGATGTCACACTCTCAAAGGCATTCGAAGAAATCCTGACTTCTTCCTCCTAAGTTACCCTGACCAACCTGAGGGCACGCAGGAAAACTCCCCTTCAATCCCAGGTGACATGAACTAATCCCTGTTTACAATCCAAATGAAAATATGGCACCCGGCCTACCCGAGAATATGGTACCTAACTTGTCTCGCAAGATAATCATGCCACCTCGACCCACCTGCGCTTACTAGCGCCGAAATAATGCCACCAACCCCTGCGACCAACTGACACCGAGCTGGAAATACAATCTGACCCTGGGGTCATAAGCCTGCTCACTCCTTCGAACTCGGAAAACTGAAAGGGCACAACCCTTGCCCTAGAAAACGAAATTCCAATCCATGCAACCACCTCATGAATACAATTACATGCAACGAGGATTAAATAATCCTTCGGCTAAAGGACCCAGCCCTACCTTGGTTGGACTCAGACGAGAGCTGCGCAATAGGTCCAAGTCCTTTATCCTAAGATTATTTAACCCTCAAAGCATGTAATTTTAATGTATTCATTTGATGGTTAGCTCCCATCAACATGGGTCCCACAAAGTACAAGCAAGCAGCAGTCGAACAGAGAAGCCGACTAGTACTAAGATGCAATAAAATCAAACAAATCCTCGATCTCATAATCCCAACACCTTGCGCACATCTTCTCCCTGCCCTCACTCTCTCGAGAGTGACTAATCCTTCCTCATGCCGACCCGCTATGAACTGCGCTCAACCAAGGAAACCACCTTCACCTCATCCAATAACGCTACTGGCCAGCTGACCCCACACAACTCATCCATACCATTCTTACCACACAACCCTCCATTGGTGCCAGATGACTATCGCATGAATACAATCACATACCCCATCGTTTAAACAATCTTAGGCTAAAAGATTCAATCCCACCACGGTTGGACTAGGACAAGAGCTGCGCAGCAGGATCAAACCTCTCAGCCTAAGATGCTTTAAATCATGCGGCATGTGACTTAACGTATCCACTCAATAGCCAATTCACACGCGAAAGAGTCACAGATCATCTCATGAAGAGAACTCTATAGGAACTAAGGCGTCACATAATCAGGCAATTCTACAATGCAATTCCTGAATATCCGTATCCTACCACTAGCATGTTGAAAATCATTCACACGAGTGTTCCTCCAATTCAATCAAACCAAGGCTCTGATACCAACTTGTAACATCCATAAAATTTCAATAAAATTTAAACTTTTGAAACATTTCAAAACCATCCATTGTTTACAGATTGTTTTCAAAATAGTTTCATATCAGAGTATCCCAGAAATCAAAGTCATAAAATGTGAGGAGGTGCACGATCAAGCCTTCGCCTTCCCACGATCATCCGAAGTACCTGAAACAAAATCAACAACTGTAAGCCCAAAGCTTAGTGAGTTCCCCCAAAATATCAACGCCACACAAACCAGAACAATATCATAACAAACAGCACGCATACTGAGTCATCAGTGTGACTAGACCACCTCGCAGGGCCTACAACCTATCTGGACCGCTCCCGAGCCTTCGGCACGTCTGGACCGCCTCGCAGGGCCAACAGCCTTTCCGGACCACTCGTCGGGCCTTTGGCCTGACTGGGCCGCCTCGCAGGGCCTTCGGCCTGACTGGACCGCCTCGTAGGGCCTTCAGTCTATCTGTACCGCCCTGGGTCTGTCATCCTTCAGCACAAAGCAGGACCGCCTCAACCCAAACACATACACATATGTCGACATATAACAATCAATCAGACAACCAGACAATCAGACAGATCATACAGATCACTAAGCATAGCATCATCCTATCTACCAGGATACCGATCTAACATATCATAATAGCATAACAACATCCTATCTACCAGGATACCAATCTAACGGATCATAATAGCATAACAACATCCTATCTACTGGGATAACAATCCAAAAAGGGTCGGCCTTGGTGCCTTAGACCCTGTTGATATAGTGAGAAGAACTCACCTCGAATGGTAGATAAATCCCACAATTGTTTCAGCTGCTACGAATCGGCTTCCACGAACTGAACCAAACAACCAAACCATTCTTTAATAATTACCCATGGCAAAACCACCCAACACTAATCCCATAAATGGTCCAACTAACCAAGCCCACAATTGGCCCAAACCCATTGGTCCCAAACAAAGCCTAACTACATTGGGCCCACTAAGGCCCAATTCATAATCCAAGGCCCATTAGGGCAAGCCCAATAAGAATTCCAATACTCTAAAATCCTTAGTCCATTATGAGCCCAAACCAAAACATAAGTCCAACACCAAGCTAGCCAAAAATCAAAGAGTCCAAAACTTGCACAGGAGCTGTTCACATCGTGAGCACCTTATGCTCACGTCGTGATCTCAACCCAGAAACTTCCTCGAATAAGGCCCAATTCATAATCCAAGGCCCATTAGGGCAAGCCCAACAAGGCAATCCCAATTAGAATTCCAATACTCTAAAATCCTTAGTCCATTATGAGCCCAAACCAAAACATAAGTCCAACACCAAGCTAGCCAAAAATCAAAGAGTCCAAAACTTGCACAGGAGCTGCTCACATCGTGAGCACCTTATGCTCACGTCTTGATCTCAACCCAAAAACTTCCTCGAATACGCTCTCACTTCGTGAGGCTTTATTCCTCACGTCGTGAGTCAATATCTGACCAAAAATGAGCATTAAGCTCCAAATCTATTAAGACTTAACATGGGACAGTCTAGAGGGTCTTCCTTGACCCCAAGGACCATAACAATCGAATCTTTCTAGTGACATATGTCCAATACATGACTTAAACACCAAATTGGGTCAAAATGAAGGAAAAAGGGCCAAGACTCAAACTTGGGGTCCAAAACTTGCACCAAAATCTAGATCCAAGGGTTCTAATACAACAATTGACTTAATGGTCCATAAAGTTGCTAACTTTATGGACCTCATGCATGATACTTCAAACTCCCATGCAAAGAAGGTAACCATAACCTAGACTAGCAAGATTAGAAGAGAAAGTGGGATCTTTGAGACTTATAGAGGCTTATGAAGTCAAAATTGCCACTAGAAGGAGCTTATCTCGTCCAAAGGAACCTTCACAAGAGCTTCTTCTTCTTCTTCTTCTTCTTCAAGGAAATCAACCGGTATTGTAACATCCCATTTTAAAGAGATTAATTAAACAATAAATCAGGAACCCCTGGAAGTAATTATTATTATTTTATATTGTTAGAGCTTAGAAATTAAATAATAATTAGTGGGGTGTTGGTTTCGGGAAGTCAAATGACAAGATTTGAACTCCAGGGGTTAAAGTGTAGTTGTTGGACTTAATTTGTAAATATTTTTAGAAGTCAAGGGGGTGTATGTTATTATTTGGACTTAATAAGTAAGAATTTATGGAAGTGGGGGTTAAAAAGTAAGTTATGGACCTAAGATGAAATGATTTTGGAAAGGCGGGGTCTAATTAGTAAATTTGGGATTTGTTTTGAAAAGAATATTGCAAAGAGGGACCATTTGTGTTATTATGGGAAAAGCTGGTGGGAACCGGGTATATATGCCTCATTACCGTCAAACCCTAACCCTAGAGCTCCTCTCATCAGCCGCAACCACCTTATGCCTCCCTCTTCACCCTCCAGCCGCCACCCTCATCGTGAACCACCTCCGGCTGCCGCCTAGTCGCGTCCGATCACCACCATGTCGCCTGTTCCGAGCAACCAAGACCAGCGAAGATATCCTCTATGACCGGAGGAACTGAAGACCACCGGGGGCTAGCGGACGATCCCCTGCAGTCGAGTACTTACCACCAGCCGCTACTGTGCCGTTGTTGTTGCTAACGGAGTTGCCGACGAGGTCAGCGAACCGTTGGCTCTTCGCTGCTGATGCGATTTCCTTCTTTTGTGTCGTCTTTTTCTCTTCTCTCTTCTTCGATCGACTGCCTCACGACACCACAGGGGGTGGCTAGAATTGGATGCTTCTTCCGTTAAGAAGCCATAGTGGTTAGAAGGGATGCAGATGTAGGTTCCGTTTGGCCAGAAAAGACTCGAGAAAAACCACCATGGCTGCCGGCCATGGTGGCTGTCGTAGATAGCGCTGTTGTTGTCCGCCACTCTGAGTCGCCGCTGCCGTCGTGTGCCACCAGGTGGGTGGATGGGTTCCGTTTTCAATCAGAATACATGTGGCTAGTTGATCGGATTTCACTAGAGGGCAACCACCACCACCGTGAGGTGGTGGCTAGCACCTCCGGCCACAACCTGCCGCTACAGTGCGGCTGTGTGTGTGTGTGTGTGAGTGTGTGTGTGTGTGTTACTTTGATTTTTAGCATTGTAATTGTAACAAAAGTGGAATAATAAAGACAAAAACCCAAACCACCACCGTAGGGTGGTGGTTGCCGCCACCGGCCGCCGTGTCGGGTGACGGTGTGTCTTGTTTGCATTTTTGGACTCGTTTGAGGAATGCTTGGCCAAAGTGGGCCCAATGAAGCCCTAATGGGCCCAAGGAAACCATAATTGATCTGATAAAACCCTAATGGGCCCAATAAGGCCCAATATGACCTAAAAGCCCAATAAATGGACTAATGGGCTAGTATTGGGTTGGAAAACCCTAATAGCATAAAACCCTAATTCTTGAGAATTAATCGGCAAACACACGAGATTATTTAATAACTTGAAATATTAAATAATTATTATTGGCAAATAACCTAAGGCAATATTGGACTTAATGAATTAAGTCCTTAGGGGATTAAGTCCTTAATGGGTTAAACAGGAACACTTAACCCTGGCCGTCATTTCATGTGAAAACCCTAATTTCACTTGGGCTTTGGGTTGGGCCTTCCTAGTGGGCTTTGCTGATTGGACTATTGATGGGTTGTCCAAGAACAAGTTAATGGACCAAAATAAGTAGATGGGCTTTAGGATAAGGCCCGTGTGAGGACTTCGGCCTAATTTGGAAAATTGGGCTATAATTGAGCCTTTATGACTATGTGATAATGGGCCATGGGAATTGGATTGGAATAATCGAATGGGCCTTAAGGAAAGACCATGTAGAGGTCTGGGCCCAATTTGGAAAATTAGGCCATATGTTGGGCTTTGGCCTATTATTTTACTTTTGGGCTTTTGTAGTGTGAGTTGGACCTTGGGCTTGGAACCCAATTATTAATTGGGTATTGTTTGATGTTGACAGTTCGGGAATCTGTCAACCAGCAGCTGGAGTTTTATCTGCGGGACTTCAGCAATGCCAGGTGAGTTATCCTCACTATACTAAGGGGTCTAAGGCAACAAGGTCGGCCCATTAGATATGATATCCTAGTAGTTGGAATTATGTTGAGTATGAGTTAGTTTTGCATGCTAGTTGATATGCTAGAGGGTAGATCTGTAGGACTACCTGTGATATTGCCTGTTTATCTATATGTGTACTTATCTGTTATATGTCGACATATTATGTGGGATGGGTTGAGGTGATCCTGCTCCGTGCGGTAACCAACAAACCCGAGAGCATTCCATATACGAGTTGAGGGCCAGGTGGGGCATTCCAGACTTGTAATGTGGGCTCAGGAGCATTCCAGATACGATCTGAGGGAGTCTCGTACTGTGGGCTCGATGGCAATCCAGATGTGAGCTGTGGGCCCGGAAGGCAATCGATACTCACACTGTGGGCCCAGGGGTAATCCAGTCTGTAAAGCTGTGGACCCAGTACATGCTGTTATTTGTATATGTGTTTATGTGCAGTGTATCGGTATTTTGGGGAACTCACTAAGCCTCGTGCTTATAGATTCTATTTATTGTTTCAGGTACATCAGGGGATCGCGGCAAGGCGAAGGCATGATCGTACAGCTCCTCATGTTTTATTTATGTTTCTAAGATGAACTATGATGTTAGACTATTTTGAAAATAGATTTGTAATAACTACTGGTTTTAAATGTCTTTGAAAAGTTTTAAATTGGCTTAAATTTTTATGGGTGTTACAAGTTGGTATCAGAGCCTTGGTTTGAGTGAATTGGAGGAAGACTCGTGTGAATCCAGTCCCAAATCAAGGAAGGGATTTTCAAAATGGTTTTAAAATGGTTTTCAAAATAAGTAAAGGATGATGCAGTGTGTACGATCAGCCGGAGCCAGTAAGTAGACCCCAAATTACCATACAAGTTATTTGATTATGTGATATGTTAGAGCAGCATGTTAGTACTAGGCTAGGGATCTTCAGGAATTGCATGATAGAATTTCCTGATTACATGATGCCTGCTAGCCTAGGGTTTCCTTTATATGAGATTGACATCATTAACGTAGTTGCTTAGTGTTGGGTTTTAAGCATTCTAACACTTCCTAAGTGTACATGCAACCCTATTAAACCTTGGATCTATGTTTGTCTAAGATACATGCAAAATATTATTTTCCAAGGTTTATAACCTATCTAGCATGGCATGGGGTACTTTTAACCATAAAAGAACTAGATGAATTACATACCTTTTGTTGATTGTTGATTCCTTGGAGTTTGAGAGCCAAGCACCAATAATGTGAATGCCTCAAATGGAAATCACAAATCACCACAAACTTGGAAAAAATGTATGAGAGAGTATACTAACTCTTGATTTTGGCCACCACACTTACACACACATTAGGGTGTTTTTCATGCAACATAAGCTTGTTTATATAGTGTACATGGTTAGGGTGAAACCCTAATAACCCATGTCTTTTCCTCTTCCAAGGATCCATGGGTAAAAGCTCCATGGATCATCCATGGACTTCCATATAAGCTTAGCCCATTCCCAAATGAGTGTTAGCCCACACCATATAAATATAATAGCCCATGATTTAATTAGTCTTCCTTTTAATCACTAAATTAATTCATAATTAATTCAAGATTAAAACTAATTAAGTAACATGACTTTATACTAATATATTATAACTTATAATATATTAATAAATCGTAAGTATACAACTCTCATAAAATTATCCATAACTAGTTTGGGTGAAGTGCAACCTAAATAGACCATGCCGGGTCGGGTCAAGTATATACCAAATAAGTTATGGACTTAGACACCTTATCCAACAGACTCCCACTTGGATAAGTCTAATAACTGTATTTGCCTATATTACTTCAGGAACCAACCGGCAATCGTAGCTCTCGAAAACTCTTGTGAACTATGAAGCGCCATTTTAGATAAGTGATCATATAATCCTCTGCTCTCATGATATCAGCCGGACAAATACACGGAACAATGTCTTACATATTGTCTAGCAGTTGTTTCTCGATTTCCAATTTGTTTGACAAAGAACTTAACTGAACACATCAATTTAGTTCTGACCGGGCCCGGTACATGGGTCAACATAAAATCATCGAGGGGCCCAGATATCGCTTCTATTTCTAGAAGGAACAGATAAACTTCGACTCATATGCTTGTTCTACTACTTATTGAATTGCACACAAAGGCACGTTTTATAACATCAAGTTACTGATGCGTTTACGTGCAATCAATGCACAACCAACTCATAGGTAACAACTCATATCTCTAGGTTTGAAGACTTATATGATATTACCGTCTCACGATCACTCGAGATAAATTCCATGAAGTGATACAAGTGAGCGTGGGTTTATTCCAATACTCATAACTTATGAGTACTCATGAATGTTGTAGCAACCATTGCTATGGCTAAACACCTTTAGTCATCTACAATCCCAATTCATGACAGTCTTGATTCATACCTACTTCCGACATATGACCGACTGTGGAGAGTTTGAATAAATTAATTATTCTGGAAGTCAAAACATGCAAAACTGAAACAATAGTAAGTAATTGACAATGATAGCAACACTTTACTCATAAATAAATCACAAATTTTATTCATCATCAAACGTCGATTACATTTTACAAGTTTCAGAAAAGGCTATCTAATCTGTAAAACTAATATCGTCCCTCAGCCCGATGCGCCTCGCATGCTGCAAATGCTTCACCCTCGTCAGTCCCTTCGTAAGGGGATCCGCAGGGTTCTCATCTGACGATACCCTCTTTGCCACGAGGAGTCCCTCTTCTATCTTGTGTCTTATGAAGTGATATTTTCTGTCAATGTGTCGGGATCTGCCATGATCTCTTGGTTCCTTGGCTAAGGCAACCGCACTATTGTTGTCACAGAAAATCTTCATAGGCTCCTTAATAGCTGGTACAACTCCAAGGTCTCCGATGAAGTTCCTCAGCCATATCGCCTCCTTTGCCGCTTCACTCGCTGCTATGTACTCTGATTCATAAGTCGAATCAGCTACAGTCTCCTGTTTGGAACTCTTCCAAGTGATTGCCCCTCCATTTAAGGTAAAGACCCAGCCCGACAGAGAGCGGAAGTTATCCCTATCAGTCTGAAAGCTAGCATCACTATACCCTACTACTCTCAAGTCATCACTCCCACCAAGGGTAAGGATCCAATCCTTAGTCCTCCGCAGGTACTTGAGAATATTCTTTACCGCAGTCCAATGAGCCTTGCCAGGGTTCCCCTGATATCTGATGACCATGCTCAAAGCGAAGGCCACATCAGGACGGGTACAAGTCATAACATACATGATCGAACCAACAGCGGAAGCATAAGGTAATCGACTCATCTCAGCTATCTCATCTTCTGTACTCGGGCTCTGAGCCTTGCTCAGTTTGGCATTGCTTTGGATCGGTAATTCTCCTTTCTTGGAATTCTGCATGTTGAACCTTTTCAACACCTTATCCAAGTAGATACTCTGACTAAGTCCAATTAGTCTTTTACTCCTTTCTCTTAATATCCTTATCCCTAGGATATAGGTAGCTTCTCCAAGGTCCTTCATAGCAAAGCACTTCCCAAGCCAGGACTTAACCTCCTGCAAGGTTGGGATGTCATTTCCTATGAGTAGTATGTCATCCACATACAGTACCAAAAAGCTAACTATACTCCCACTAGCTCTGACATACACGCAGGAGTCATCTTCACTTCTTGAGAAACCAAACTCTTTGACCTTTTCATCGAAACAAAGATTCCAACTTCGAGATGCTTGTTTCAATCCATAAATGGATTTCTCAAGCTTGCACACTCTATTGGGGTACTCTGCACTGACAAAACCTTCTGGATGATTCATGTAAACATCCTCAGCCAACTTTCCATTAAGGAAAGCGGTTTTGACATCCATTTGCCATATTTCATAATCATGAAATGCAGCAATGGCTAGCATAACCCTAATAGACTTAATCTTTGCTACTGGTGAAAAGGTTTCATCATAATCAACACCCTGAGTCTGAGTAAACCCCTTCGCAACCAGTCGAGCCTTATAAGTGTGCACCTTCCCATCCATGTCGGTCTTCTTCTTGAAGATCCATTTGCACCCGACTGTCTTACGGCCTGGTACATTGTCAACCAAGTTCCAAACTTGATTGTCATACATGGACTGTATCTCGCTGTCCATAGCCTCCTTCCATTTAGCAGACTCTGGGCCTGTCATGGCTTCCTTAACACTGTTAGGTTCATCCAGATTTACCAGTGTACTGTCACTGATAAATGTATCACCTTCCGTAGTAATATGAAATCCATAATAAAACTCAGGTGTGTTCCTAACCCTTGTGGAACGCCTCGGAAGTATAGACTCATCAGCTGGATCAACAGGAATTTCCTCCTCAAGTTGATTGCTAGTGTCTGAGGTTCCTTCACCAATTGAGTCTTGAATTTCTTCAAGGTCAATTTGCCTCCCACTGTCTCCTTGGTTTATAAATTCTCTCTCTCGAAAGACCCCTCTCCTAGCCACAAAGACCACATTCTCACTGGGTCTGTAGAAGAGGTAACCAAAGGATTTTTGTGGGTAGCCGATGAAAATACACCTTTCACTTCGAGGTTCGAGCTTGTCATGAGTTTCGCGCCTCACGAAAGCCTCGCAACCCCAAATCTTGATATGGTCCAAATTGGGAACTTTCCCAGTCCACATTTCATGAGGTGTTTTGGCAACCTTCTTTGTAGGGACTAGATTAAGGATGTGGGCGGCAGTCTCTAAGGCATACCCCCAAAAAGAGATTGGTAGCGAAGCTCGACTCATCATAGAGCGAACCATGTCCAACAAAGTTCGATTGCGCCTCTCAGCTACACCATTCAGCTGTGGTGTCCTGGGAGGTGTCAATTGTGAGACAATCCCACACTCCTTAAGATAGTCGAGGAACTCAGTACTAAGATACTCACCACCTCGATCGGATCGAAGCATCTTAATGTTCCTGCCCAATTGATTTTCTACTTCCTGTTTAAACTCTTTAAACCTTTCAAAAGTTTCTGACTTATGTTTGATTAAGTAGACATAACCATATCTACTAAAATCATCAATAAAAGTCACATAATAGCGATTAGCATCCCTTGTGGCGGTTTTGAATGGTCCACATACATCAGTATGTATAAGGTCCAACAAACCCTCACCCCTTGCACAAGTACCAGTGAAGGGTGATTTTGTCATTTTTCCAAGTAGACAAGAATCACAACTATCATCCGACTTGAGGTCGAACGACTCCAAGACTCCATCCTTTTGGAGCTGGCCTATGCGTTTCTTGCTTACATGTCCAAGACGACAATGCCACAAAGATGCTTTATCCAAGCTAGTAGAAGAATCAATACATAATACATTATTTCCTAAATTATCTACAACCGATACAGCTTCATACACACCATCACAAGGTAATGCTTTAAAATAAAGAACATTATTAAAGAAAGCATTAATACTACCAACTTCATTATCAAAAGAAAAGGTAAAACCTTGTTTGTACAAAGCATGAAAGGAAATAATATTCCTCGCCATTTCAGACGAGTACACACATTTATTCAAATCTAACTTTAACCCACTATCTAGCAACAAAGTATAAACTCCAATCTTGGTAACAGGTGCAACCTTCTTGTTCCCCATGATTAAGTTTATCTTTCCGTGCTCCACATCCTCACTTCTTCTTAGGCCCTGCAAGTCACAACAGATGTGAATACCACAACCTGTATCAAGAACCCAAGAATTAGAATATGGTGAGTTATTAGACAATATAGTGTAAATACCTGCATGGGATGGTTTCACTTTCCCATCCTTGACATCCTGCAAGTACTTTGGGCAGTTTCGCTTCCAGTGCCCCTTATTTTGACAGTAGAAGCATTCAGCATCCTTAGGGATGGCAGAAGGAGTGATAGAACCACCTTTGGTTCCAGATGAGGAGCCTTCAAGGGACTTTCCCTTGGTACCCTTCGAAGGGTGCTTCCTCTTCTTCCCTTTGCCTTGCCCGATAGCCAAAACAGGGGTAGTAGTAGGAGTAGGAGTAGCAACCGACTTACTCTTAAGACCACTTTCGGCAGTCTTCAGAAGTCCTTGAAGCTTACTGAGTGTGACTTCCTCCTTGTTCATGTGGTATGTCATACGAAATTGATCATAACACGATGGCAGGGAGTGCAAAATGATATCAATTGCCAACTCCTCAGGGAAGTTCACATTCAGTTTCATTAGACGGTCCACATACCTTTGCATTTTCTGCATGTGGCTCGTGATTGGTTCGCTATCCTTCATACGGGTAGTGATCATGGAGGAGATTATTTCACACCGCTCTTGACGAGCACTCTGATGGTACCTTTCCATCAGATCCTGATGCATCTCAAAAGGGTAATAGTCCTCATAGGACTTTTGGAGTTCAGCTGTCATGGTGGCCATCATGATGCATGCCACCTTGGTGGCATCTCTTTCATGTGTCTGATACTCAGCAACCTCCTCAGGAGTAGCAGTGGACTCATCAAGCTCCTTTAGCTCCTTATCGAGGACATATTCCTTGTCCTCGTAACGAGTAACCATCCTGATGTTCCGGATCCAATCCATGAAGTTGGAACCATCAAAGATGACCCTCCCACAAAGGTTCATGAGGGAAAAGGAGCCAGTAGGGTTAGAGCCCGAAGCTTTGTTGTTGGAAGACATCTGAAAAGAAGAAAACAAGTTTAGATTAGATATATCGAATCCTTAATAATACACCCAAATGTAATATTAAGGCTAGGATCCAACACAATATATTATAACTTAGAAGAGGGATGTTGTAATCTAAGCTATAATATATTTGAAGGTAGGTGAATGACGATTCACCAATTTCCACCATGAAAACGAAATGAATTATTAGTTTTAATTGGTTTTTTGAAATTCCTAGATTCTTTTGAGATTCATTGAACTTTTCAATGGCATGTTTCAATCTCGATTGTGCCCTTCAAGTTTTGTGACTGGGATGCCGAGGATCACAAAACAAGGTGTGAATAACCATGCAAATTCACTTGGTACCCTTAATATTATCACCTAATCAATGTGTCGGTTAACCACACACGCTCCACCGATCTATGATAAACATTAAGTCACCCTTCGTGATCCTTACTAGTCCAAGTTAGTGTGCCGGTTAACCACACACGCTCCACCAACGACTTGGTAAGGTACAAAGTGTGAATTTCATGGGTTAGCACCATATTCACATTTTCCTAAAATAACTAAGATTGGGAATTTATAAAAGGTTTAGTTACTTTATAATATTCATCATACTTTTAATGAGAATTTATAAGTCCTTGTCCTACCCGTTCGGCTAACGACCCTCCACCAGTCAAGCAAGCGGTGGGTGAGAGTGGACACCCATTAAGTTGCCATTTTATAGGCAACAACCTTATACCCACCTTATAGACTGGCTTCGTGAATGAGGCGTACTAGCGGTAAGACGACTTTGATCTTATACATATATATAATAATTAACCATTAATGTTATAAATAGTATCAGGGTTGAATTTTAACTTTTAAAACTCTAAGGGTTTGGAATTAAAGTATATTAAAGTGTGTGTAACTTTACAAATTCCAAAACTTGAGAACAAATTATGGACTCCAATAAAACACATAAATGATCAAGAATTAATCCTAAACAATTCAGCAAATAATTCCTATCATCTTCTAAATTCATAAGAACATGAACATGATTATCAAAGTTTCAAAAATTATATGAACACATACAATGCTATTGTAAATGGATTAGAACAACCATTACACCAACCAAAAACAAGTTTTAAAACACCAAAACAGTTTAGGGTAATGTTTCTAGTCCATTTCCAGCAGCAAAAGTCGAAAATCTGCATTCTGAGGCTCCTACTCGCCGAGTGCACGAACCTACTCGCCGAGTAGGATGAGTTTACTCATGAACTCGGCGAGTCCCCCCATGGACTCGGCGAGTTCATCAGGCACACAACAAAAAATTCGACTTTTTTCACTATTTTGCATCAAGTATCAAACAAACAAGCCTAGGCTCTGATACCACTGTTGGGTTTTGAGCATTCTAACACTTCCTAAGTGTACATGCAACCCTATTAAACCTTGGATCTATGTTTGTCTAAGATACATGCAAAATATTATTTTCCAAGGTTTATAACCTATCTAGCATGGCATGGGGTACTTTTAACCATAAAAGAACTAGATGAATTACATACCTTTTGTTGATTGTTGATTCCTTGGAGTTTGAGAGCCAAGCACCAATAATGTGAATGCCTCAAATAGAAATCACAAATCACCACAAACTTGGAAAAAATGTATGAGAGAGTATACTAATTCTTGATTTTGGCCACCACACTTACACACACATTAGGGTGTTTTTCATGCAACATAAGCTTGTTTATATAGTGTACATGGTTAGGGTGAAACCCTAATAACCCATGTCTTTTCCTCTTCCAAGGATCCATGGGTAAAAGCTCCATGGATCATCCATGGACTTCCATATAAGCTTAGCCCATTCCCAAATGAGTGTTAGCCCACACCATATAAATATAATAGCCCATGATTTAATTAGTCTTCCTTTTAATCACTAAATTAATTCATAATTAATTCAAGATTAAAACTAATTAAGTAACATGACTTTATACTAATATATTATAACTTATAATATATTAATAAATCGTAAGTATACAACTCTCATAAAATTATCCATAACTAGTTTGGGTGAAGTGCAACCCAAATGGACCATGCCGGGTCGGGTCAAGTATATACCAAATAAGTTATGGACTTAGACACCTTATCCAACACTTAGTGCATGCATCACGGTTATACATAATTAAGATCTTATAGCCTGAGAATGTTTGATTTCGCCTTATGTTCTGTTCTTGTTTGATTGGGAGCTTAGGGTAGGATTGGATATTCGAAAGTCTATAGGGTCCAACATTATGTACGGCTAGCATACACTAGTGCTGCAGGGTTGGTGGAAGCTTCATGGATGGATCGATTTTGTGAGACGGTAGGTCAGTTGTGAGACAGTTAGCCTTCCTCTAGGAGTGAGGATTGAGCGCTCGCCAGGTTATGTATACAGTTAAGGTGTTGTGGTGATACTTGAGACAAATATGGGTAGGTGTGGATGGTAGTATGGTTCCGTACTACTGAAAGCACATGACCCATACGCATGTCAACTAAGTCACAATCCCTAGGGTTGGGTAGGTTGTTGGTCCCCTATCATTATATGGATTATCAGAGACCTTTCTGGTGTCGTACCAGAATGAAGGTTGCGAGACGTCTTGAGACTGGATCCAGGTTAGGATCGGGAGCTGGCATCCAGGATAGGCCAGCATTATCAGAGGACCGTGTTAGTGAGATCATCTGGGAGGAGGTGATCGGGGTTGTCAGGGAACAGTTTCTGGGGATGTTTGGGTCTATCAAGACCGCCATGGTTGAGTAATTCGACGAGCGCTGTGCAGTCATTGCCGAGACGGTTGTCGCGGCAGCTATAGCAGCAGTAACGACGGAAAGGGGAGGAGCTGGTCGAGCTTTCTAGTACCAGGATTTAACTAGGACGTATCCTGATAAGCAGAGAGCTGCAGTTACTGGGGATCAGGGAGATATCCCGTACTCGATGCATTCCGCGGGTGAGCGGGAAATGCTGGCGCAAGGTTTCTAGATTTGAGGTTTCAGGTTTTTGCTCAGGACCGGAATGTGAGTCGTAGGCACTCCGGAAAGGAGTGGTGATTATGTTCAGTTGGGGTTTTGCAGCTGGAGGTAGAATGGTTAATTGATGGATATGAAAGTTGTTTTCCAGGGCAAGGATTGTGCCCTTTCAGCTTTTCGAGCTCGAAGGATTGAGCAGGTTTGTGGCCCAGGATCAGGTTGTGTTCCAGCTTGGGTCAGTTAGTCGTAGGGGTTGGCGACAGTATTTCAGCGCTGGTAAGCACAGGTGGGTCGATGTGGCATGAGTATCTCATGAGGCGTACGCGATTACCGTTCCGACCGGTAGGGGCTGAGATCGGATTTGCCTTGGATCTCTTGTATCGGGCGGTAAGGATTGATTGTGTGATCCATTGCACTCTCAGGAGTAGAGACTAAGTTTTGGGAGTAGTTTGTAGCCCGGTTAGGGCAGAGGTTGCTTCAGTTACTGCAGTTCAACTATGGACGATTGAGTTGGTAAGTGAGTCAGGGTGCGAGACCCTGAATGATATGATTTCTAGAGCTCGAGAGCGAGAGATTTGTTTGGAGCACTTGGGAAGAAGGGTATTATGTGGGAGGTTGCGGACAGAGTCTCATGGGATAGTTATTCGACATTTTCAGGATTCAGTGGTTTTTAGTAATCGTTATTGATTGGCGTATGAGAGCGCCAAGGGAAATAGCTTGTTGCTAAAGTATTAGTAGAGCATCTATTTTTGGACTTCAAGATTTGGGTGTGGGATCATTCAAGCATCGGGGGCTATCGGCTAAGTTATGTCGGGTTCCACACCAGTGGGTGTGGTTAGTGTTCTAAGTGGGGGAGAATTATCATGAGCTTCAGAAGCAGGAGCGGTTTTGAAAGTGGGATAAGTTTCGCATCGTTGTCAGAAAGGAAGACAACCCAAGTGGCTGATTGGTTTGAGGTTTGTGTGAGTTGGGAGTTCGGTAAAACTCCCCAGCGTGTGAATCGTGTCATCTCGGTGCTTGATAGCAGAATTGGGAATTTTCAGGTTGAGCATCAGCCATTAAAAGTTTTGTCTGTTGCTGTTGAGATTGCGGTTTCAAGAAGGGTCGGACAGGCGTTAATCGGTGAACCTCCCAGAAAGCGGGATTTTCTCCGAAGGAAATTCAAGAGGCGACAGTTTAGGAGCTAGGATCACGTCAACAATTTACTTGTGCAGTGTGCTTACATTTCCTAAGTCTTTGGGGTATGTTTCCCCTCAGTAGTGGAATAGACTTTTGATTCTTATCGGACTCGGATTTTCGGTAACCTTGGGAATAATTATGGAAGTTTTCTTGGACTAGCTTTGGTATTAGTAGAATCGGATCAGTCTCGATCCAGTATGGGCTTTGTGGCGAGTGAATGTGGAATTAGGGATTCCCAATTATGTACATGGTAGTGATTCTTCATGTGTAACGGCGGGTATACAAGGTGGCAATAGGATTGGTTCGGCTTACGTGCTTGATCAGGTTTGGGATGTAGTTTGCAATTGGATTCAGAGTTCGGCTATCATACTATTCTAGGGTCATGTGCGATCATGAGTTGTAGGAGTTTGCTTGGATAGCAACTTATTATATAAGTGAATCGTGCATGGTGGGATTTCAGCATCGTGGCACTGGTTGGTGTGTGAAGGACGTTGGTTAGGTTTTTCTTTTGGACAAGGTTGATAGTTTATCAGGAGCATTCCAGTCATGAGCTGAGGGCCAGATGGGGCATACCAGACTCATGTTGTGGGCTTAGAGGCAATCCAGACCTATGCTGAGGGCCTTGTAGGGATATTGCAGTCATAGGATGTGGGCCTAGTGATCCTAGTAGTTCATTCTTCTGTTGGAGCGCTTTCGGAATGGACACATTGTTGAGGTTCGGGCGAGCCATAATCGGCTGCGAGGAATCAGAAGTGTTTGTGTGAAATACACAAGTAGGTCCCTGAACCTCAAGTTGTGAGTGTAGACCAGAGTTCGTATATAGTGGTGTTATGATCTGGGGTATTCCATCCTGAGGATGACTGGACCTGTCGGGGACATGCCTGGTATTCCAGCCCGAGGCTGATTGGGCCAGGTATGAGTGTTTGAGCTTATGAGGCGGTCATTAGGTGTATGCGATTTAGGAACCAAAGGAAACATTGTTATGTTGACCCAAGAGGGTTCATCACCCAGTTTGCATCTCGTTGTTCATTATGTCGCTAGGAATTGGTTATCAGAACGAAATTATCTTGAAGGAGTACCTAATCTCTTGTCAAAAAGAGAATTACAGGTAGCAGTGTGGGATTTGTGATTCTGTTATCGGGTGGGAATCCCAGGTTCTTAGCAGTTGAGTAGCCAATTAGGAGTTAAGTGCAAGGAATTCCATCTCAAGAATTCAGATTTCAGATTGAGTACATGTCATCATAGTGCAAGGGATTCGTTTATTTCTAGGGTTATGCCCGTGATTGTAGCCAAGTAGTTCAAGTTGTTGGCGTGTAAAGGATGATAAGAAACGATTTCGAGGACGAAATCAAATTTAAGTGGGGGAGAGTTGTAACATCCCATTTTAAAGAGATTAATTAAACAATAAATCAGGAACCCCGGGAAGTAATTATTATTATTTTATATTGTTAGAGCTCAGAAATTAAATAATAATTAGTGGGGTGTTGGTTTCGGGAAGTCAAATGACAAGATTTGAACTCCAGGGGTTAAAGTGTAGTTGTGGGACTTAATTTGTAAAGATTTTTATAAGTCAAGGGGGTGTATGGTATTATTTGGACTTAATATGTAAGAATTTATGGAAGTGGGGGTTAAAAAGTAAATTATGGACCTAAGATGAAATGATTTTGGAAAGGCGGGGTCTAATTGGTAAATTTGGGATTTGTTTTGAAAAGAATATTGCAAGGAGGGACCATTTGTATTATTATGGGAAAAGCTGGTGGGAAACGGGTATATATGCCTCATTACCGTCAAACCCTAACCCTAGAGCTCCTCTCATCAGCCGCAACCACCTTATGCCTCCCTCTTCACTCTCCAGCCGCCACCCTCATCGTGAACCACCTCCGGCTGCCGCCTAGTTGCGTCCGATCACCACCATGTCGCCTGTTCCTAGAAACCAAGACCAGCGATGATATCCTCTATGACCGGAGGAACTGAAGACCACCGGGGGCTAGCGGACGATCCCCTGCAGTCGAGTCCTTACCACCAGCCGTTGTTGTGCCGTCGTTGTTGCTAACGGAGCTGCCGACGAGGTCAGCGAACCGTTGGCTCTTCGATGCTGCCACTGCTGATGCAATTTCCTTCTTCTGTGTCGTCTTTTTCTCTTCTCTCTTCTCCGATCGACTGCCTCACGACACCACAGGGGGTGGCTAGATTTGGATGCTTCTTCCGTTAAGAAGCCATAGTGGTTAGAAGGGATGCGGATGTAGGTTCCGTTTGGCCAGAAAATACTCGAGAAAAACCATCATGGCTGCCGGCCATGGTGGTTGTCGGAGATAGCGCTGCTGTTGTCCGCCACTTCGAGTCGCCGTTGCCACCGTGTGACACCAGGTGGGTGGATGGGTTCCGTTTTCAAGCAGAATACATGTGGCTAGTTGATCGGATTTCACTAGAGGGCAACCACCACCACCGTGAGGTGGTGGCTAGCACCTCCGGCCACCACCTGCCGCCACAGTGCGGCTGTGTGTGTGTGAGTGTGTGTTATTGTGTGTGTGTTACTTTGATTTTTAGCATTGTAATTGTAACAAAAGTGGAATAATGAAGAGAGAAACCCAAACCACCACCGTAGAGTGGTGGCTGCCGCCTCCTGCCACCACCGGCCGCCGTGTCGGGTGGCGGTGTGTCTCGTTTGCAGTTTTGGACTCGTTTGAGGAATGCTTGGCCAAAGTGGGCTCAATGAAGCCCTAATGGGCCCAAGGAAACCATAATTGATCTGATAAAACCCTAATGGGCCCAATAAGTCCCAATATGACCTAAAAGCCCAATCAATGGACTAATGGGCTAGTATTGGGTTGGAAAACCCTAATAGCATAAAACCCTAATTCTTGAGAATTAATGGGCACACACACGAGATTATTTAATAACTTGAAATATTAAATAATAATTATTGGCAAATTAACCTAAGGAAATATTTGACTTAATGAATTAAGTCCTTAATGGGTTAAGGAGGAACACTTAACCCTAGTCGTCATTTCATGTGAAAACCCTAATTTCACTTGGGCTTTGGGTTGGGCCTTCCTAGTGGGCTTTGCTGATTAGACTATTGATGGGTTGTCCAAGAACAAGTTAATGGACCAAAATAAGTAGATGGGCTTTAGGATAAGGCCCATGTGAGGACTTGGGCCCAATTTGGAAAATTGGGCCATAATTGAGCCTTTATGACTATGTGATAATGGGCCATGGGAATTGGATTGGAATAATCGAATGGGCCTTAAGGAAAGACCATGTAGAGGTCTGGGCCCAATTTGGAAAATTGGGCCATATGTTGGGCTTTGGCCCAATATTTTACTTTTGGGCTTTTGTAGTGTGAGTTGGACCTTGGGCTTGGAACCTAATTATTAATTGGGTATTGTTTGATGTTGACAGTTCGGGAATCTGTCAACCAGCAGCTGGAGTTTTATCTACGGGACTTCAGCAATATCAGATGAGTTATCCTCACTATACTAAGGGGTCTAAGGCAACAAGGCTGGCCCATTGGATATGATATCCTAGTAGTTGGTATTATGTTGAGTATGAGTTAGTTATGCATGCTAGTTGATATGCTAGAGGGTAGATATGTAGGACTACCTGTGATATTGCATGTTTATCTGTATGTGTACTTATCTGTTATATGTCGACATATTATGTGGGATGGGTTGAGGTGATCCTGCTCCGTGCGATAACCAACAAACCCGAGAGCATTCCAGATACGAGCTGAGGGCCAAATAGGGCATTCCAGACTCGTACTGTGGGCTCAGAAGCATTCCAGATACGAGCTGAGGGAGTCTCGTACTGTGGGCTCGATGGCAATCCAGATGTGAGCTGTGGGCCCGGAAGGCAATCCAGACTCATACTGTGGGCCCAAGGGTAATCTAGTCTGTAGATGTCACAACTAGAAATTCCGATGCTTTGTAAACAATTAACAAGGATAACATTGTAACTAAAACTTGAAAGCATGTATGATGCTTATTCAATGACAACAAAATTCCATCAAACACTCCATATAAACGCTCAAATAGTCTACAAAATGTTGGAAACCCTAGAAATCCCAGTTTAAGTCCATTATGGACTAGGATTTCCTTATTGGGCCTAATGGGCCAATAAACTTCCAATGTGACTATTTTAGGCTTAGAACTCTCAAATGGGCTCTCATAAGACTTAACCTTTTTGGGGCTTATAAGCCTAAAATGGACTAGTTTACCTTTAATGGGCCTTATTGGGCCATAGCAAATCCAAATAGCTTTAATAGACTCAAATCCATTCCTTTATGCTAAATTGGGCCGTGAACTACTCTAAAGGCCCAATGGGCCGAAAATTATCAAATTGGGCCTCATATTATGGACTTAAGCACAAAAGGCCCAAGCCATTCTCTTCTCTCTCTCTCGGCCCAAGTAGAAAACAAAAAAAGAGAAATTAAGGGAATTAAGGAGGGTTAGCCACATCCTTATTACATATTGGACTTCCATGCAAGTTCACATGTCTCCATGTATCCATCCCTTCACCTATCTCTCTCTTCTCTTTCTCTTCTTATTACTCACGGCCGAAGGTAGTAACACACAAACACATACCAAACTCCATTCCAATACTATCAAATTCTCTCAAGAACCTCTCCATTCTTCCTTCAAAATTTCGAGACTTGCTTACATGCCAAGAAGATCTTTCACTCATAACACAAATCTTTGGTAAGTGTTTACTTAAATCCAAAGTTTAACTTCTATATCTCACCAAAAATCATCTTCTAATTCATTCAAATTCATGATCATACTCCTTAGAAGCAATCTAAGCCCAAGGACTTCTAAAGAAGCTTTTTAGGCCGAAAGATCTCATCATTTTCATCCTTTCTTCTTCAAAACCGTGAACATCAAAGCAAGGTGAGTTCATACCCCTCTATTTTCGGTTTTCATATGATTTATGGGGGAGAATACAAGTAAAATGTGAAGATCTATGTGTATTTGTATGTTATGTGTGATTTCTTGTGTTTTTGTGGTAAATATGTGCTAAAAATGAAAGATATTTCGAGATCTATAGTTCAAGAAGGAAAAATATGTGATCTAGGTCATATTTCACTTAACATGTCAAGATAAACTACTATACAAGCTTTAAAATAACACACTACAACATAAAAATTTGTTATTGGACTATTTGTGATAAATAAACAAAAGATGGGAAAAAAATGTCATTCACGGTTTCTACAAGGATCAAAAGGTCAAAATAGCCAAAATAAGAGTTTTTATAAATATTAGGCTTTTTAAAGGACTAAAAATGTAAATTTTAGCCTAATGGGCTAAAATTTGGGCTTTTCGGTTATTTAGGCCCAAAAAGGCGAAAAATCAAATTCAAGGGGCTGAAATGGAAATTTTTCTCAAAACAGGGGCTATAAACGTGAATAAACCTATTTCAGGGGTTAAAATGGTCTTATCTATCAAAAGGGACTAAAAATGCAAAGATTTTGGATTTTGGGTAAAAATTGTAAAATTTGCGAAAAGTGTGGATTTAAATGCAAATCTTTTAACTAAGGGGCTGAAACTGTCCAAAATAAAATTTTGGGCTTAAAAGATTATTTAATTAAGTGTTTAGGCCAAAAATGTCAAGAAAAAGAATTCAAGGACCTAATATGTCATTTTTCATAAAAAGGGCTAAAAATTGCCAACTTTACCAAAATAAGGGGCTGAATAGGTCAAACTAATATTTTTGGTCAATTATGTTAATAATAAAATAATTGAGTCAAAATATACAAAACTTTATAACTTATGGGTTTTAAATAGAAAAATAACTATTTTTATAAATCTATGAATCGTTATAAAACAAATTGGTGATTTTTACGACATATCGATTAAACAACTTCGCAACACTAATACAATACAAAACAAGTAAACATTCTAATTGTTGGGCTTGAGAGATTTTAATCATGTTTATTGGGCCTTCGTGACACATTAACATGACTTTTGGGCCCAACATAAATAATACATGTTATTGGGCCTCTTGTGACTCAATTACATGCTTAAGGGACCCTCAATGGCTTTGACATGCTATTGGGCCTCAGTGGCCCATTAGCATTGCTAGTAAGGTCCAAATAAATCTTATGCGAAATGGGCCAACGCGACTTTCGTATACTCGACAGCCTTAAATAACATACGTAATTAGTAGGGCCTAGTAGCCCTCTTCTCTTCGTCTGTTCGGCTTACCTTCTTTTCAAGTAAACTAAAATCAGGTCATTAATCAAGGTTAATCAAATTCATGTGGATTAAGTGAGTAATATCGGGTGACACCAATAAGTGTCGGTCGTAGTCTGTAGTTGTAATCAAAGTCTCCTGGAGGGAGAGCTAGAGTTTGTGTATAGATCTATACGGGGGTGACTCCCTCACACCTAAGCTGTTCGCTACAGTTAGACTCGGCCAGTCTAGGGTGACAAAATCTTAAGATCAATTCCGATGTTCATTAGAATGCCAAGATAGACGAACTAGTCATTATCATGCATGGTTATAACGACTCACATAGAGATCCAATACCATCTAAGTAATCAGGGGAAATCATATTCATTCGCTGTGACGATACAATAATACAAAACAATCATAATATTTTATCGGAAAACATCGGGTTTTCCCGGGAAACCAATCTTACTCACTTGCACTTTCAAAAACTATAATGCAAAACTTCTCATTTATACACGTTTTGAAATCATTCACGCATATACTTACAGGATCATCACAACATTTTCATGAAAAATCTTATTACAGAAAATATCGGATTTTCTGGGTTTTGCGAATGACATAAACTATTTTACATCAAACATACTTATGAACTCACCAACATTATATATGTTGACCGTTTTCAAAATAACTTGTATTCTCAGGTAATCGTTAGAACGAGGAAGCATCCAGTGTGTTGAAAGTTTCTTTTGTAGTTGCTAATCACCAAACACTTTATATTTTGGGATCATGTAATGTAAACCATGTACTTGATGTAAACAATGACAGTTGTACTATGTAATCTTTGGTGATGAATGTTTTATGTTTCATGTATATTCATTGTGATGATATTTCAATTTAAGTCACGCGAGCCCTCGGACGTTTCCGCCGTCTGATTCGGGGGTGTGACAGTAAAGTTGTGGACCCAGTACATGTTGTTATTTGTATATGTGTGTTTATGTGCAGTGTATCAGTATTTTGGGGAACTCACTAAGCCTCGTGCTTACAGTTTCAGTTTATTGTTTCAGGTACATCAGGGGATCGCGGCAAGGAGAAGGCATAATCGTACAGCTCCTCATGTTTTATTTATGTTTCTGGGATGAACTCTGATGTTAGACTATTTTGAAAACAGATTTGTAATAACTATTGGCTTTAAATGTCTTTGAAAAGTTTTAAATTGGCTTAATTTTTTATGGGTGTTACAGGTATAGCACACCAATACCACCAACAATGGCTCAAGGGCTCAAGAAGGCCGAATCTAGGGTTTTTCGGTGACTTGGGAGTGAAAGAGGCTGAGGAGAAACAACCCTAATCATCTCATACCTTTAAATACCCGAAAATTAGGATTTTGGTGCTTCAAATACTCCTCACGCCGTGAGCCTTAAATGAGCTTGGTTAACAAGTCAACGATCACTCACCCCGAACTACTCCAACTTCAAACGGCCATAACTTCTTCGTTTCAACTCCGTTTTTGACGTTCTTTATATCCAAGTAAAGGTGGCGAGAAGCTCTATACATCTATCAACTTATCCTAACCTCAATACCTTTAAAACGAAAATCCCTTAGCTCTAAGACACAATTCATAAAGAGCTCGAACTGCCACTTTACCGATATACCCCTTAGCTCTAAGACACAACCCAAACTCCCAGATCACCTCAATTACATTATCCGTACCTAAATGGGTCTAGACCTCTCTTTTCCAAAGGCCCTAAGCCTTATGATAACCTATCTTCAGGCTACATTCCCGAATTAGGTAAGCGATTCAGAACAGGGCGTTACAACTGTGAAGCATCCGGGGGGCTACCTAGCAACACTTATATCATATATTTTCAATCAAAATGTTAGTTTTTATGCTTGTGTTCCACATATTTGTATTATTATGTTATTCTTAACACAAGTTTTTTAATACTACGTTTTCTATACAAACATTTATTTTTATTTTATATATTTAATAAAATAAATTAGTTGTCGGAAAACAATGAATAGTTTCATTTTAAATATGATTTTTTGAATATTAATATTGAAACTAAGACTCGAAATCAAACTCTTTAATTTTAAAAAAATTACACGATTAAAAATGATAAAATGAACATCTTATTATAAGTATGAGATAAAGTAAATAAATTAAGTAGGTGACTAATAGTTTAGAAAAACAAACGGTTAATAAAAAACTCGAATAAGTTATGTATTATGGGGGTGTTTGGCTTATCTTTTGAAAGGTCAAAAGTCATTTTTCAAAAAGTTACAAAAAGTCAGGTTTTTCTGATTTTTCCAAAAAGTCAGTTTTCATTCTATTCAAAATCCAAAAGTAGCTTTTAAAATGTTTTTGCCAAACATTTTTTACATTTTATCTTTTCCTAAAAGGATTTTTGTTCATTCAAAAGATAAGCCAAACACCCCTATAATGATTTTAGATATGTTAAATAATTATTTTAAATAATAAAAAACTATAAATAAACTTTGGACTTTTGGAGATGCTTAAAAAAATGTGAGCCGTGGCTTTGGCGTCGTGCCAATAAATTACCCTAATTTTCTGTGAATGTCCCAAAAGATAATGCCACCAGGTGTAGAGTATGCATCACCACATGTCATCATCGTTAGGTACTTAGGTGACTTTGTATAATTGCATAGTAATTTTTTTACCAACCTTTTATATATATATATATATATATATATATATATATATATATATATATATGACAAAATTGCAAAAATAATCGATGTGGTTGCCAAAAATTAGTGGTTTTTGTCCAACAATGTTTGGTGGTTTATCAGTAGTTTAATTTTGGATCTTTTTAATGATTTTGGTCTCTTTACACTTAAAAGGAAAAAATATGCCCTTATAATTTATATTTTCCATTTTATTTAATTGCTGAAATACATAATTTAATTTAATTTATTTTTATTAACTTAAAACAAAAAATAACTCAACCTCCCTCTCAGCTTTATGGAGGAGAGAAGCCCTTCATCACCACTTCCATCCTCCATAACCGGTGATGGGAACCTCCACCGACGGCCACAATTTTCACCGGAAAACATAAACCCTTCATCTCCCTCACATGGATGCTCTGATAAACTCTACCACATGATGAACCACCACTACAAAACCAGTTTCATCGGGAATCAGATCTATTAAAAGCGACTTCCACCTACCTCGTCTCTCTCTTTCTTTGATGAATTGTCTCGTCGATCTAGGAACGGAGGGGCGACGGATGCATGTGGCAACGAAGAAAGCAAACAGAGGTGGCGCTGGAGAACTTAGCCAATGACCATGTCACTGCTAATGATGATTATGCTAGTTAATTGATGATAATGATAGAGACATCACATGGTGAAATGCATTTGACTGGTAGAGTATAGATACGTAAATGATAAATCATTTTGCATTGAGAACCTGGTGCAGCAAATTGGAAGAAAAGTAACAGTTTAAAAAAATAGACATGACATGGAGATCAATTTAAATTTATATACATCCAGTGTTGTAAAACTCACCGAGTTGGCCGATTACTCCTCCGAGTACTCGCTACTCGGCCCCTTACCGAGGCGAGTTACAGAATCCCGAGTACTCCCTAATCGACCCCTTACTGAACTGAGTAGTGTTGTAAAGATCGGTCAAGTCGATGATTAATATGTATAATATACTTAATGATTTATTATTTAACACACACACATGTGATTATTACTACATATATATCTTAAATTTTTAGTAATTATTCACGAAGTGAGACCATTATGTGTTTTTTAGTTTTTGTGTATTTACATGTATCTAATTGTGTTATATATTTCAATCAATTTATGATTTTAACTTATGATTTTGACATATATAATTTCCCTAAAAATATTTCTACATGAATTACCGAATCCGAGTACTCCCCGAGTACTCCTGAGTACTCGCTACTCGGTAGTCAGCCGAACAGGTACCGAGTAACGAGTTCTACAACCTTGTATACATCACCTAACCTTTCGATTTGACTTGAGTGTTGGTGGTATTCTTTGGTGGCGACAGTTCCTTCCAATTTTTTGCTTTATTTTCTACAGAATATCATATCAAAACACAGTTGTAGTTGTATTTGTAGCTGCGGTGATTTAGCAATTAGGTTTCTATGAAACAAATAGGAAAAAAAAACAATGCATCAACCAAATGAATAAGATATTTTTTTTAAGTTTACTACAAATTAATAAATTTTCAGTCTTGCTTACGTTCAATCGCTTCAAATCAATAACAAAAATAAAATTTCAAGGATACTTTAAAAAATATAATAACTTATGCATTTGATTGATGCATTGTTTTTTTTTCTATTTGTTTTGCATTCAGTGCAAATTGTCCATCAACGTTGTTCTTCAGTATTTGTTCTAATCAGACTTGAAACTAAAGTAAATCAACAAAAGGGACTTGTGGTCAATTGAAGGGAGGAGTGGTTGGGGTCGATTAGAGAGGCTGAGAAAAGGAGATAACCTGCAATCGATCTTCGATCTCCAAGAGAGAAGAGGCTCTTTTGGGGTGGATGTCGATTCATTCTATGAATCGATTAAGATCGAGACGCAAGAAACAAAGATTTTTTTTCGTGTGGCTATCGAACAAAAGTAGGGAGCAAAAGAAAAAAGGATGCACAATTTGTTAGTTTATTAATAGGTTCATTGGTTCGCTCCTATAAAAAGAGTTCGTTGTTGAACTTGATTATATATATATATATATATATATATATATATATATATATATATATATATATATATATATATATATATATACCTTAATAAACATTTAGCCTCAAATGCTAAATTTTAAGAGGTACATCCCTTACTGCATCATCTACGATGACTTTATGCTGTGAAATCTAATCCGGTCAACAACATTTATGAAAAAGTATATTCGGTCAACA
The DNA here is from genome assembly GCF_052849685.1 of Lactuca virosa. Taxonomy (NCBI): domain Eukaryota; kingdom Viridiplantae; phylum Streptophyta; class Magnoliopsida; order Asterales; family Asteraceae; genus Lactuca; species Lactuca virosa. The sequence continues at coordinate 192,505,656 of NC_136433.1, read as the reverse complement.
AAGAATCAGGTGGACGTTTGAATTGGTATTCCTCACTTTCAGCAATACGAATCGGTTCCAAGCGCACACCTCACTTTCAACAATATGAATCGGTCCCAAGAGCACACCAGAAACCAATCATGACCATCGTCAGATCATGCACCATTCCCCGCCGTCTCCACCTTCACTCTCTGCTGGAAAAGAAGCGTAACTTGCTCTTTTTCAATTGCATTCCCACTTAATCCACCTATCATCCAAAAGAGATCACTTATATTGTTTCTTTAGGGGCTTCTTCTTTTTATTCTTCTTCTTCGCTCTCTCTCTCTCTCTCCCACTCTATCTCTCTCTCTCTCTCTCTCTCTCTCTCTCCATACATTTCGCCCATATTCTCCTCAAACCCTATATCGAAAGTGCTGGGAATGGCGTAAAAGAAAGGGAAAGGCATTTCGATGAATACACTCAGTAATATCAAATGCTCAACATTAATTTGAAGTAATCAATTAGCCTTCCTAGTCTTCTGTATACAGTTTCATAGCTCCGTATATTATGGGTTTTCTCTTTCTATTCTATTGTATATATATCTTGTATTTCTATGTACTCATAGACGATTCATATCAATACAAATACAACATCTCTTCTCTTTATGGTATCAGAGCTTGGCTATTTTTTCTAATTCATCGTTCTCTTCTCCTCCATGGCCAATTCCGGTCAGTCTCTTTTGGCCCATGCCACAGCCTTCTCCCTAAATCTCCAAATCCCGCCGATCAACATCAAACTCGATCGGGATAACTATTCCCTCTGGCACTCCACTATTATCTCTGCTCTAGAGACCTTTGACCTAGAATCATTCATCCTAAAACCGAACCCGCCACCGGAAACCTATATGCCCACAATCTCTGCCGACAATCCAGAAACAGAACGTATACCTCAGCCCAACCCCGATTTTATTACCTGGAAAAAGCGAGATCGCTTTGTGCTTCTTTGGATCAAATCTACCCTCTCTAAACGCGCCCTAGCCCTGGTTGTTCGGGCCTCCTCATCCCATATGGCCTGGACCTCGATTGAGAAGACCTTCCAATCTCAAATCCGAGCCCGTCGGATGGCGATGAAGTTACAACTACAGACGCTCACAAAAGGCTCCCTTTCGATGATCGAATACCTTGAACGCAAAAGGTCAATTGCAGACTCGTTAGCTGAACAACTTCAACCAATTCCAGAGGAGGATCTAATTGGTCATATTCTCAGTGATCTGGACTCATCTTATGCTGCCTTTTCCATTGCCTTCATGCTCAAATCAGATGTCACTACAGTTGATGATCTAGCCGGGTTTCTTCTTCAAGAAGAGGCAAGACTTGAACAAGAACATCATCGTTATGTCCCTGTCCTCACTTCAGCAACCACACCTACTTCACCTCTCTCAGGCTCCACTGCTCTTGCTGCTCATCGCTCTTCTACCCGGTTCTCACCCCATGGTGGCAGCTCCAACACTGCATCTCCAAATCGCAGCAATGATCCTCGTCGACGACGTCCCATGTGTCAACTGTGCACTAGACCCGGTCATGAGTCCATCGACTGTTGGCAGCGTAATAATCAAACTGATTATCCCTCCAGACGACCCAACCCACGTGATTCCACTCGTCAAGCCAATGTGGCTCAGGCTGCCACTTGCTCTACAGTCATGAATCCAACATGGTATTTTGACTCCGGAGCAACCGATCATGTCACCCCTGACATCCGTAAGCTTCAAATTACTGAGGAATATACTGGTGATGACAAAATAAAGGTCGGAAATGGTAATCATCTGTCTATTTCACATGTGGGTTTCAGTTCATTGCATAATCTTCGCTTGCCATCTGTTTTAGTAGTTCCAAATCTAACCAAAAATTTACTGAGCATTTCCAAATTAACTGCTGATAATCATGTTTACATGGAACTATGGCCCACTCACTGTTTTATTAAGAACTTTAAGGGAAAAACTCTGCTCCAGGGGGACGTTAACCAAGGCTTGTATCGGCTTCCAACCATTCCAAATAAAAGATGTTCCAAGATGGCTCTAACCGGTGTCCGCACCTCTGTTCATGGCTGGCATCAGCGCCTTGCTCACCCTCATGAGCCTCTTCTACGACGCCTCATCTCCTCTTTTCAGCTTCCTGTTTCCTCCAATAAGTTCCCGAATGTGTGTGATTCCTGCCAACTGGGAAAAAGTCATAGACTTCATCTTCACTCTACTCATGTTACTTTTAAATTTCCTTTTGATTTAGTGTACTCGGATATTTGGGGACCCTCTCCATTGTTTTCACTTAATGGAAGTCGTTATTTTTTGCTGTTTGTGGATGATTGCACTAAATTTGTCTGGATTTATTTTCTGTCACAAAAATCTCAAGTTTTTTCTACCTTTGTTCAATTCAAACAAATGATTAACACTCAGTTTAACCGTGACATTAAAGCACTACAAACTGATTGGGGTGGAGAGTTTCGCAATGTCTCCACCTTTCTTCATACCCATGGCATTCAACACCGCGTCTCGTGTCCTTATATACAGGAACAAAATGGTGCGGTAGAACGACGCAATCGCATAATTGTTGAGAAAGGTCTCACACTCTTAGCTCAATCCTCGCTTCCTCAAGTCTTTTGGGAGCACGCCTTTAAGACTGCCACTTACCTTCACAACCGCACACTCACTCCTATTCTCGACTTTAAATCACCGTATCAAATGCTCTATAATAAAAATCCGGATTATACCTTTCTCAAAACTTTTGGTTGCTTATGTTATCCGTTTCTTCGACCTTATAACAATCATAAAATTGATTTTCGTTCTCTTCCTTGTATATTTATTGGCTACAGCACGACACACAAAGGATATCTTTGCTTTCATCAACCTTCTTCTAGGATTTATGTATCTCGCCATGTGGTATTCAATGAAGAAGTATTTCCATATTTGACACCCTCATCCAACCCTACTTCAACCATTCCTCCCTCCCCTCCTGCTACTACTTCTACCTTACTTTCTCAGGCAAGTACACTCTCCTCTGTGACACCACCATTCACTCCTCCTCAATCTCTACCTTCGTTCTCATCTTCATCGTCTTCTGCCCCATCTACTCATGTTCAATACACACCTACCACTCCTATGTACCAACAATCTACCATAAGCTCTCGTGCCAAACAACATCAGCCCTCTACCTCCCATTATCGCGCTGCCACAAATAATACTCATGCAATGGTAACTCGCGCACACACTAACTCTTTAAAACCAAAGGTTTTTCACACCTCCGTCTCCCCTACATCTGACTTTCAACCTCACACTTTTCTACAAGCTACTAAACATCCCTACTAGCAGCAAGCAATGCAAAATGAATATGATGCTCTCATACGAAATAACACATGGTCTATTGTTTCTTGTCCTACTAATGTCAATGTTGTTGGTTGTAAGTGGATATACAGGATTAAAAGAAGTGCTGAGGGCAAGATTGAGCGATATAAAGCTCAATTGGTGGCTCAAGGTTTCAGTCAAGAGGCAAATATTGATTATTTTGACACATTCAGCCCTGTCATTAAACCAACCACCATTCGTCTAGTCCTATCAATCGCTCTTTCTCATGGTTGGTGCATTCGACAACTTGACATCAACAATGCCTTCCTCAATGGCGATCTTAAAGAAGTTGTGTACATGAAACAACCCTGTGGCTTTGAAGATCCCTCTCGCCCGAATCATGTGTGTCGTCTCCATAAAGCCATCTACGACCTCAAACAAGCTCCGAGAGCTTGGTTTAACAAACTCAAACAATATCTAGTTGATCAAGGATTCAAAGCTTGTCAAGCTGATACTTCATTGTTTGTGTACATTCGCTCAACTTCCATCATTTACCTTCTTGTCTACGTTGATGATGTTATAATCACAGGTAGCAATGTTCCTCAGATTCAACAATTTATACAACAGCTCAATAAGGTTTTTGCTCTAAAGGACCTTGGTAAACTCCATCATTTTTTGGGTTTAAAAATCACTGCCACCACTACTGGGCTTGCTCTGTCTCAACAGTGTTACATTGAAGACATACTTCACCGCAGCAAGATGCAAGATTCCACACCCATCTCTACACCAGCTGATCCTAATTCTCGGCTTACACATAATGGTGAACCATTTCATGATCCAACATTATTTCGCCAGATTATGGGGTCCCTTCAATATGCCACAATTACCCGTCCTGATATAGCTTATGCAGTAAACCGGGTGTGTCAGTTTATGCACTCTCCAACAACACATCATTGGCAGGCTACCAAACGCATCCTACGATACTTAAAAGGCACTTCTCATCATTGCTTACAGTTCAAACCAACTACAGCCAATTACCTCCTTGCATACTCTGATGTCGGGTGGATATCAAACAAAGAAGATAGTCGCTCTCAATATGGTTATGCCATTTTCCATGGTTCAAATCTGATCAGCTGGACCTCTCGAAAGCAACGGGTTGTGGCACGCTCAAGTACCGAATCTGAATATCGGTCCTTAGCCTATACTACTGCAGAACTGTTGTGGTTACAACAGTTAATCCATGAATTACATGCTCCTATAACAAAGCAACCTATGCTTCTTTGTGACAATGTCGGAGCTATTTTCATGAGCAAAAACCCTGTCATAAACACTCGTTCAAAGCATATTGCCTTAGACTTCCACTTCATCCGAGAAAATGTCGAGAATGGTGCACTCAAAATCTGTTACGTTTCCTCTGTTGACCAGCTAGCAGATATCTTCACCAAACCATTATCAAAGGATCGTGTTATCTCTCTTCGTACCAAGCTGCAAGTGCGTCTCGTCCTTGAGCTTGCCGGTGGCTAATATCAAAGTACACGTGCTCAACATTAATTTGAAGTATTCAATTAGCCTTCCTAGTCTTCTGTATACAGTTTCATAGCTCCGTATATTATGGGTTTTCTCTTTCTATTCTACTGTATATATATCTTGAATTTGTATTTCTATGTACTCATAGACGATTCATATCAATACAAATACAACATCTCTTCTCTTTACTCAATAACAAACGAGGTAAGATTTTAACCCTTAAAATCATTATTTTTTTCATTTTTCTATTTCATTTGAGTGGGCACGGGAGAGGAATTGGGCATATGGGTAGTTTGATTCTTGGTTTAATTGGTTCTATTTTATATTTTTGTCACCACCATCTCTCTCTGATATATCTTTAATGATTCCTCTCTTTTGCTTTCACATATATGTTCCAGATCTTTGAAAATAAGGTGATTTACAATTTGTTTAACCCATATTCTCTCTCATTTTTTTCTCTCCTTCAGACTACGACGGCTAGAAAGGTTAAGGTTGGATTTTGATTAATATGACATGGGTCGCTCCTTTGTAGCATCGAGTGGGAAATCCTGGGGTAGTTTGTTCAGAGCTGAAATCGTAAATTGAAACATCTTGACCCGATTTCTGATTTGAAATCTTGCAATGTTTGGCACTATCGAAGCTTAGTGTTTCAGGATATGTCTTTTCTCACTTGAAAAGCTACAAGGAGACTAATAACAATTTGCATCCGGGTAAAACAAATATCATTTTGTTTGAATTTTCTAATTCCTTTATGAAACTTAGTATCCAATATTTATCCACCGTTTTATTTGATTTTGCTTTCAATAGTATTGTTCTTGAGTGATTTTTCAAGTTATCCATGTTGAAATTTCTGACTTCTCGCCATCTTTTCTTTTTGTTGTACAAGTGTTCCATATATGCAGAACAGAATGCCATATACGACTTATGGATCACACAATCCTATCTTAATTCCCTCTACCTCATTCATATGGTTATATATTTGGAAAATGTGTAATTGGTATGATTTATTGTATGAAGTGCAAATGATGATATGTGTTTAAAGAATTTCATTTTTGGTCTAAGATGTTAGCGTTGCTTTTGTAGGTAACATCGATATTATAGTCTTAAGCTCTTCCCTTTGTAGAGTCACAAGTACATGACTCAAAAATTGTATGAAAGTAAGCTTTACACCTTTGATATAGTTTGATGCTCTAAAATATCATATATGCTCCCTTTTTATAATTTTGTATTTGCTTTAGTTTCAAGAATTTTAGATTGTAGGTCCGAGCGAAAAGGGAACTGATAAGACTAGGTATGAATATAGATGTACTTCCAGTTATTGAGGTGAAGTTATAACAAAGGGTAGGCCAAAACGAAGAAGTCACTCAAATTTATTTAGGCAAGTTATATAAACGGTTATTCTCTATTCAGGTTCATAAAATTCATGTGTGTGTGTTTTTATACAGATAGTAGTGTACACAACCTAAACCAATACATTAACATAAACTCGGGAAGATGGAGCTTTTTTTTTAATTTGATAAGATGGACTAAAGCCCTTAGGTGATGTTATTTATCACATTCAAAAGTGTTAAATGTAAGAAATAACAACTTGCTAGCTTTACTTTTGAGGTTTTGTGTACTGTTATAGCTTGTATGAAATTCCATTAATGTTTTTTAGGTGTCTTAGTGTAGGCTAAAAGCTCAATTATCTGGAATCCATGAGAGGGTAAGCAATGATAATAGGAATAATAATTAATACTTAATCATATATTTCTTCATTTCTTCATGTGGAACTGGTAAGCATTGATGCACTGGGTATGATTCTTGCATTATTCATTTCATGTATAGTTTCAATTTTTCTTACCCTTTTATTATTTTTTTGGCTAGCAGGTTGAGAGCTCTTTTATGAGCAGTCTTTTACATTTGCTTCTTCTTGGAATGGATAGATTAAATGAGTCATTATATTTCATGACCATGTTTTTTTCATATCAGCCATCCGTCGTCATGGGTTAAACCCAAATGTTTCAGTACTATCCAGGTATTATCTCATTCTCTTTTGTTTTTTTTTTCATTTTAATTGTTTATTTGATCTTGCTTTTGTTTGTTGCAAGAAAATTGTTTCTACATGGATACAGGTGATTGTGGTTGCCGAGTGGAGGCCATTTAGGTACTTTTTTCTACTTCACTTTCTATTTTCCTGTTTTTTTTCGTTAATAGTTGGGACATTTTTCGATCAAATTTATTTTAAAAATGGTGCCAATGTTAGTGATATCGGGGGGAGGGGTTATGTACTATGTGAGCGTAATACATTACAGATTGAAAATAAGGCACCCACTGTGGTCTCTATCGCAACATCTATAATGACATAGAGACATAAGAAGTCATATAGCCGATTGATCTTAACCAAAAGGTGTGAATCGTGTCATTCGATCTGATTTTACTGTAAATTTCACTCATCTCAAACCTTTCATGCATGACCCATTTGTGGATTTTATAGATCTGGGCGATTCTGATGCTGGTCTTTTTCCTGGTATGAGCTTGACTTCAAATGCAAATGTTTTTAATGTTCTCTCAAGACAGTTTTCTATTTTTATCCATTGGGTGCAAAGTCAATTACAAGTTTAATTGTGTATTTGTCTCCGTGGGTCTATTTTTGTTAACCGGTGTAGAATAACCCCAAATTACACATTGTCAAAATATTAAAGAGCCTTTAAATTGTTTTAAATGATCTTTTTGATGTTTTGATTTGTAGTATGAAAGCAAAAAAGGGAAGAAAAGGAAAGGATCTAGATGGGTTGAAGGCTGAACAGAAAAATGCAAAATAAGGGTAGATGTGTCTTCTTTCCTACTTGCTGGATTTAGCAATTGCTTCATAGCCAATGGAGATATATGATCTTGCTATAGTTGGTAAGTAAACATTCTACAATTTAGGTGTACATCATCATAATGTTTTCTTTGGCATGTAATTTAAGTTACATGTTATTTCTTGCATTTTCAACATATCATATTTTGTACGACATCACAGTATATATTTTTATGACATTGCCTACACTACTTGATCCTATTCGTTTGGTTTTGATAGGTCAACGTTATTTATAGTGTCAGAAAAAAAAAATCAAAGAATAAGGGGTGGTCAATTTTAAAAATAAGGTAAGCTACTTCTCTATAGCCTTCTTTATAAGCCATATTTTCTATAGCATTCCTTTTTAAAAGCCTCTCGAGTCAAGTATTTTGGATGTTAGGAAAAAGATAAAGTATATCATACATATATCTCCTTTTCATGTATTATTTCCTTTTGTTGTTGTTTCTTTGTAAGTCCTTCTGATCCGGATCTGTATATAGGTGAATTTCTGATTAAATTGTAGTATTGAAAAATAGACCACACCACTGGGTCAGCAACATCATAAAGACATAGTATTAAAGACAACAACAGCTTCAAAAAGCAATGTACTTTAAGGTAATTACCATAAAGAGCATTAAACTTTTGAACTTTGGCGAAGGCAATCTACTTTAGTGACCATCATGTGCCAATATGTTATATGTACCAATCCCTTTTAAATTTGTGATCCTTATACTTGGTTAGTAAATTATGTTCCTGTACACATATATGTTCAATAATATGTGGATTTTGATGGAAATGAAACAAATAAGACAAAAATATTAAATAGAAAAGAAGTTGTAATTTTTTTAGTGGAAACAAATTTCAAATTCCTATGTGGTTATGTTCATTGAAAATAGTAATATATAATGAAAATCAAAATTTCGGAATAATTTGTACAAAACTTCAACACAAAATGGCCAAAATGCTGTCAAAACTTATAGAAAAATAATAAAATTTATGTTATTTTCTACATAGTATTATTTTTTGTCTGATTTTTGTTTAATTATCAAACGATTTGTTCTTCAATATTGAATATATGAAAAACAAATGACACAAAATATTGAGTTTTATAAGACAACCCACATTTAAATTATGAATAATTAATTTTTTCATAATAAATTATTATTCTACATAATTTTTCCAAAATAAGCATAAATTTTAAAATTAAATAAATATCAATGGTCAAAGACGGTCAACATCGGTCTAGATTGACCAATGTTTTCAATTTTTTAAAAATTTCAAATTTCCAAATAATACAACAAAATTTTCAAATTTTCAAATATTACACTAGAGTATTAAAAAATATTCAAATTTTCAAATTTTAAAATTAAAAATATTTATTTTCTTAGGATATATAAAATTTTGAATTTTTCTAAAAATAAATTCTAACTAAATTAAGAGTTTCCGTATAAACGTCAATTAGTTGTTTGACCTATGTCGATCGCTTAGACCGGCTCTATGCTTATGCTATGATAAAGATTTATCGTTTAACCGTTTGTTGTAATCTTAGTAATTTACAATTTTGTGTCAACAATTCTAATTTTACTACTATGGTCCTTCAAGTATTGATCACTTGATATATTTGTAGACATGGATAATTGGATATGATTTAGTGATTGAAACTTTTAAAATTCTTTATATATAGAAAAACAAAACCAAATAAATGGTCAAATAACGTTGTTTTCATTGGTCATTAACCTCAAGTATGGTCAAATAAAATTATTTAATATCGGTTTGAAAAGTTGGTTTTCAAACCCATAAAAAATTGATTTTTGTATATTAAATAAATATTGTTTTCATTAATTGTTTCTTCGGTTTGTTGTTTATACAAAGTTTGAGAGGTTTCCGAAGACTAATTTTCACCCCTTGTATTATCTCGGATGGCCGAAAAATATTTTTCTATATAATAAGTTAAAAAAATACCGTTTTGAACCCCATAAACTGTCCTAAATGCCCAGAAAATACATTTGTTTATGGTGTATCCATGAGTTTTACTTATTTACCCACCTATTGTAAGAATATAAACCTAGCTAGAAACTATCTAACACAAAACAATCAGTCAAAATGCCGCAAGAAACTAGCTCACGCCTAAAGGAAAATAATCACCTCTAGAAACTAATTTATAAAAAAAAAAATTTATATCCGTCGTTTGGCGCGGATAAACGTCTACTCTAGTGTGTGTATATATATATATATATATATATATATATATATATATATATATATATATATATATATATATATATATATATTTCACATAATTAATTATAGATTGGTTAAAATTGAAAAAGATACTTAAATAAAAAACCTGTGGTTATTCGTCTTAGTTAAACTAAAAATTTAGAAATTCTAAATTGTTAAATTATTTTTTCATGCATAACCATTAAAGACGCCCTTTCATTTTATAAAAATATAAAGAAATTAAACATAGGGAATATGACTTATTAAGCTAATTAACTTTTCGGTATGTTTACATCTGAGTAACTATCTTTTTTTTGTACACATTTAGGTAACAAACTTGTTGGAAGTGTTCACATATGACCATTATGACCTGCTATAGCAGATAAATTCCTAGATGTGAACGCTTTCAACAAGTTCATTACCTAGATGTGTACAAAAAAAATAGTTACCCAAATATGAAAAAAACAAAAAGTAAAAATTAAATTACACGAATGGTCCCTGTGGTTCGGGGGAATTTGTGTTTTTGTCCCTAACTTATTTTTTTAACTTGGATGGTCCCTACTGTGTATTTTTGTTGCGCGTTTGGTCCATGTCTTACCTAAAAAGACTATTTTGCCCTTATTAATTTATTTTTTAATTAATTTTCTTATTTATGTATTTATTTTTTATATATTTAAAAAATTAATATACCCCACATATCATTCGTGTAGTTTAATTTTTACTTTTAGGTAATCTTAGGGGTTGTTTGATAGTCTTTTTAGGTAAAACATGGACCAAACGCGTAATAAAAAAAAACAGTATGGACCATCCGAGTTAACAAAATAAATTAATTAAAAAATAAACAGTAAGGATCATCCGAAGAGATACAAATATGTGCGGTCTATTAATTTTTTTAAATATGTAAAAAATAAATGCATAAATAAAAAAATTAATTAAAAAATAAATTAATAAGGGCACAATAGTCTTTTTAAGTAAGACGATGACCAAACACGCAACAAAAATAAACAATAGGGACCATCCAAGTTAAAAAATTAAGTTAGGGACCCAAAACACAAATTCCCCCAACCACAGGGACCTAATTTAATTTTTACTTTTCGTTTTGTTCATATTTGGGTAATTATTTTTTTTGTACACATTTAGATAACGAATTTGTTGAAAGCGTTCACATCTATGATTTAACCTGCTATAACAGGTCATAATGGTCATATGTGAACACTTCCAACAAGTTTGTTATCTAGATGTGTATAAAAAAAAGATAGTTACCCAGATATAAACTTACCGAAAAGTTAATAACCTTAATAAGTCATATTCCCTTAAACATATGTAATTAATTGTCTTGTCCGTGTTAAATAATAAAATATGTAACAAGTACGTATGAATACTTTGCTTGAGACTTATTTTCTTTCAAAAGAAAATATATGTAACGCATCACACATACGACATAAATTGATCGAAAACATTTTTTTATATATTATAAAAACAATTGAAACTAGTGGCTGCATGTAGTCGAATAAACAAATGGGTTCACCTACCCCTCCCACTCTTACCTACGCCACCAATATCTTTGCCCTACTTTCCCTTACAAATTATAACTAGAGAAAAACATTAAAAATATAACAAAATGGGAGAAGTTTGAAGAAATGGTCATATTCTTTTATTTACTTTTCAATAGTCGAAACAAATGTGCAATTATCCTGTCGCTAAGGCTTGACGGTGTCGAATTCGGCAAAGCTCAGCATATCCGAGCTAATCTTGGTAGATACCGTACCACAAAATCATGTCGAGTTTGTTGATCGAACTCGATGGCTTATTGCTGATGAGAGAGAAAGAGAGATATATTCAAAATTTAAAATTTGTTGTCGTTTTTTTAGGAAGTATACCGCTTTTTTTTTTAAATTAATCCACTTTTCAACCTATATAAATCCAATTCAGTACATTATTTTATACTACATTACAATCTTCCATTTTTCATTCAAGCGTTCATCGTATTTATGAAAAAAGGCTTCCCTTCCAACCCTAAAACTAGCAAGAAAAATAACGAAAGCACAAACTCAATCCCACATTCATCACTTACCTTCATCCAAAATCAAAGTGATCTCCCTAGTTATTCACCTCCAAGTTACCATTATCCCGGTGCATACTACCCATATCCTATCCATACACAACCACAATTCCAATCTTAATCTCAATCTAAACCCAATTTCAATTCCAATCTCAAGTGCAATCCCAACTGGAAAATGAGTTCAACCCATTTGACCACCTTCTCGACATGCAATTCCAGTTCCAATACCAAACCCAAACCCAATTTGAAACTCACTCACAACCTGAAGTCATACTCGAAACGGATTTTGATTCGGAAGAGATTCAACGTCAACGGGAACCCAAGAAAAAAGGAAAGGTACCTTCCAAGCAGTGGACATCGGAGAAAGAAACGGTGTTGGGTTGTGCATGGGTAGATGTTTTGTAACTTCCCAAAAATCATAGCAAGATTTACATTTATAAAACCCTTTTAATAATCCATAAATCATACAAAAATATTGTTTCCAAGAGCATAATCATAAATCAGAGTATCCCAAAATCATTTATCAATAAAATATTCAAGGATGTTGTGAAAAATCACGCATTCACCTTGCGTCGATCCTCTAATGTACCTGAAACCATGAAATCAAACTATAAGCCAAAGAATAGTGAATCCCCCCCCCACCCCCACACCCACCCTTAGAACCAGAAGTACCTGAAACACCCAACAAAATTGTAAGCATACGCTTAGTGAGTTTCCAAAAATACACAAAACACATAACCATATAATGTCATGCACATATACACATAAATCTGCCATGGAGTCCCTCCATGGTCTTCAACCGAGATGTCATGGGCTACCCCCATGGTCTTATACCCGAGGGTCATGGGCTCCCCCTCATGGTCTTACCAAGTATCATGGGCTCCCCTATGGTCTTCACATAAATCAACACATACCAAATAACAAACTGTATATTACACTATAGAAATCACTTATCAAGTAATGGGCCGGCATTGGTGTCTTCGACCCATTGGTATAGTGAGAAGACTCACCTCAGTCTGCTGAAACAGACACTACTTAACTACCAGCCAAAAATCTCACACTGAACAAATATACAAATACCCTAATTAGGATTATAATTCACCCTAATTAAAAAGCACATAAATCTAAGTCCAAGTTCCTTCATAGCGGCCCAAAGGTCATTTCTTCACTAATGGGCCTAGCATCCAAAGTCCGCAACCATTATGGGCCACAAGGCCCCAAAGTCCCAACTAAGCTACTAATGATCCAATAATGAATTCCAGGGCCCAACTGATCCAAAACCTCAGGGCCAAGGTCAAAAACCCAAAATCCATATAAGGCCCAAAGATTTGAGCCCAACGCCTAACAAGGTTGCCTAAGCCATACGCCCAGCGTACACACTGGTACACGCAGCGTACCTCAGCCGGAGGCAGTACGCACGACGTACACACCAATTATACAAAAATCCATGCAAGGACTTAATGCATTAAGATTTTACGTCCAAAACTCAGATCTTGACCCATTAAGACCTCTAGGGCTATAAAGTTGCCAACTTTAAGCCCTTGCATGGCTACAATAAGTCCAAAAACAAAGATCAAGTCTCTTAAGCCCTTTCCTATGTCTTATCTCAAGAATGGGGACCAAACCACCTCAAAGCTTGCAAGTTTAAGCATTGAGACACTAGAACATAACTAGAAATGCAACTAAAAGGCTTGGGAGTAGCTAATACACACCAAGATCTAACCTTTTTGGGTTAAAAGGGGAAATCTAGCCTCAACCAAGAACTTAAGAAAACACAAGCAAAGGTTTGAGATTTATGCCTCCATGTGGTGCCAAATGGGTAGCAAATGTTGGATCTAAAGTCTTGGAGACAAAGCTTTCTTCTTGCACCACATTCTTCACCACCAAAGAAGCTCAAAATCTCATTACAAAGCTCAAGAGGTTCAAAAATGGCTAGGGTTAGCTAAGAGGGCCGAAATGATAGTGGAGGCTGAGGTGAGGGAAGGTCTTGGGGTCATAATGGGGTTTAAATAGTGCATAAACCCTAATCACTAGGGTTTTGGTATGAGCCACGTACGCCCAGCGTACGAGATATACGCGCAGCGTACGCACCCGGAGACCCCTATGCCCAGGGTAATAAGAGTTACGCGCCGCGTACTAAAAAAGTTCAATATTCCAATCTCGGGGACCATTAATGCCATAAACTCAAATTCCAAATGTTAAAAAAAACCAACCTGATCAATCTTGGATGTTACAACTCTCCCCTACTTGGCCTAGACTTCGTTCCCGAAGTCCGCTGGTGCAAATAGATTCGGGTAATGTTATCGTATCTCATCCTCCGACTCCCAAGTCCATTTGGAACCCTTCTGGTGTTGCCATTGCACCTTTACTAGCTTCACTACTTTATTTCGAAGAGCTTTAGTTTTTCTATACATAACTGCAATGGGATTCTCAACATAGTTCAGGCTCTCATCCACCTGAATATCATCCAAAGAAATGACTGTAGCCTCATCTGATACACACTTCCGAAACTGAGACACATGAAAGGTGTTATGGATCTGACTCAGCTCGTCTGGGAGATCCAATTGATACACAACCTTGCCAACTCGGGCAGAAATCCTGAATGGGCCAATAAATCGGGGTCCCAACTCGCCCCTCTTCTGGAAGCGGATGACACCCTTCCAGGGTGACACCTTTAGCAACACAAAATCTCCTACCTGAATCTCAAGATCCGACCGACGTCGTTCATCATAACTTTTCTGACGGCTCTGCGTAATCTGCAGTCTATCCCGCACCTGTGGAATTAATTCAGTGGTCTTAAGCACCACTTCGGTGCTTCCCATGACTCGATGTCCAACATCCCCCCAACAGACTGGAGTCTTACACCTCCGACCATACAACATCTCAAACGGAGGTCGGTCAATACTAGCATGATAACTATTGTTGTATGAGAACTCTACTAGTGGAAGATAAGTATCCTAACTCCCTCCAAAGTGTAATACATATTCCCGAAGCATATCCTCGAGCGTCTGGAGGTTCCACTCGCTCTGACCATCAATCTGGGGGTGGTAAGCAATGCAGAAATGCAGCTGGGTACCCAACTCCTCATGAAACGTCCACCAGAATCTGGAGGTGAATCGAACATCATGGTACGAGATCACAGATACCGGCACTTCGTGCATGACCACCACCTCCCGCAAATTAATATCTTCTAATTTCTCGGCGGAGATACTCTCGAAAATAGGAATAAAATGAATACTCTTGGTCAACCTGTCCACAATAACCCAAATGGAATCAACACCCCGCGTCGTCCTAGGTAGCTTTGTGATAAAGTCCATGGTGATCTCCTCCTATTTACACATGGGGATGGGTAACGGCTGAACCTTGATGTGAGGCCTCTGATGCTCGGCTTTGACCTTCTTGCAGGTCAAACACCGCTCGACAAACCATGCAACCACCCGCTTCATGCAGGGCCACCAATAGCTCGATCTCAGGTCTCGGTACATCTTCATGGCCCCAGGGTGGATAGAAAACTTGGACTTATGCGCCTCCTCCAAGATCTTTTGCCTCACACCCCCAAAAGCTGAAACCCAAATCCTGCAACACTGAGTCAATAATCCCCAACCGTCTCGAACAAACAATGGAATTTTCCCTCGAATTCGCTCAGTCTTCCAATTCTCCTTTTCAACCCATCTACCTGTGCCCCCTTGATCATATCCATCAAAGGTGAGGTGACCATCATCCTCAAGCAAACATATTGAATCAGAGCACTGTCCGTTTTACGGCTCAAAGCATCGACCACCATATTGGCCTTCCCGGGATGATATAAAATCTCACAGTTATAATCTTTCATGAAATCTAACCATCTCCTCTGCCACATATTCAAATTCTGCTTATCCATCAAATACTTCAAACTCTTGTGATCAGTGAAGATGGTGCATCGAACTCCATATAAATAATGCCTCCAAATCTTGAGGGCAAACACCACCGCCCCCACTTCCAAGTCATGAGTGGGGTAATTCGCCTCATGAGGCTTCATCTGCCTCGAGGCGTAAGAAATCACATACCCCCTCTGCAACAGAACAGCTCTCAACCCTGAGATAGAAGTGTCACAATACATTACAAAATCATCCAATCCCTTAGGTAGGGCCAGAATCAGGGCCTCGTATAATTTCTGTCTCAAGGTCTCAAATGCCAAATGCTGATCTGGACCCCACCG
The DNA here is from genome assembly GCF_052849685.1 of Lactuca virosa. Lineage (NCBI taxonomy): Eukaryota > Viridiplantae > Streptophyta > Magnoliopsida > Asterales > Asteraceae > Lactuca > Lactuca virosa. Next base: position 192,489,536 of record NC_136433.1, on the reverse strand, counting down.
AAAGGTCACACTCTTCTTGGTCAAACGGGTCAGAGGTACAACAATCTTGGAGAAATCCTGGATAATTCTTCAATAGTACCCCGCTAAACCCAAGAAACTTCGGATCTGGGATGCGTTCTTCGGAACCTCCCAACACATTACCCCCTCAATCTTGGCCGGATCTACCAAGATACCCTCTTGGTTGATGATGTGCCCCAGAAACTGCACCTCACGCAACCGAAACTCACATTTGGAGAATTTGACATATAGCCTCTCCCTCCTCAAGGTCTCCAACACCTCCCTCAAATTCTGCTCGTGATGCTCCTTGGTCTTAGAATAGACCAAGATATCATCAATGAAAACTATCACAGACCGATCCATCATCGGCCTGCAAACCCGGTTCATGAGATCCATGAACGTTGTTGGAGCATCGGTGAGCCCAAATGGCGTCACCACAAACTCGTAATGACCATAACGAGTTCCGAACGCCGTCTTCGGTATATCCTCATCCCTGATCCTCATTTGATGATACCCCGACCGAAGATCAATCATGAAAAACCAAGATGCAACCTGAAGCTGATCAAATAAGTCATCAATCCTCGAAAGTGGATAATGGTTCTTCACCGTTAGCTTGTTCAGCTCCCGATAATCAATGCACATCCTGTGTGACCCATCCTTCTTTTTCACGAACAGGATCGGTGTTCCCCACGGGGAGCTGCTCAGACGAATAAATCCCTCGTCTAGTAGCTCCTGGAGCTGCGTGGACAACTCCTGCATCTCAGGAGGAGCTAGACAATACAACGCCTTGGCTATCGGAGCCGCACCAGGCATCAAATCAATATGGAACTCCACCTGCCTCTCGGGAGGCACCTTAGGCAACTCCTCTGGAAACACATCAGGAAAATCTCGCGTAATAGGTACCCTACTCATCTCTGACGTGGCCTCCACCCTTGTATCCGAGACATAAGCCAAAAACCCAGAAGAACCCTGTTGAAGGAGTCTCCTAGCCCTCGCATCCGAACAGAGGGTTGGCCCATGTGAGGGTCTCTCTCTATGGATAATCAGTTCTCCCCCACTTGGGGTTCGAACTCTCACCAGCTGACGTTCGCAATCTATCATGGCCCCATTGGGCTCCAACCAGTCCATCCCGATGATTACTTTCAATCCTCGCAAAGGAATCGGGACAAAATCTATAGGAAACCTCTGGCCGAACAAATTCAGAACATTTCCCTGAAATACCCTCGCAACGCTCACAGTGCGGTCATCCGCAATCTCCACCTCGAGCGGGGAATCCAAGGTCCCCAGGGCATCTCGAAACTTCTTGCTGAGCATAAGAGATACAAGTGATCGGGTAGCCCCTGAATCGAAAAGAACATGAGCCGACAATCCATTGACCAAAAAGGTCCCTATACAAGATCATAACAACATAAGTGTAATAATAAAATAAATAAGACACAAATAAATCACATATCAGTCACGACGTCTAGTGCTGCTCGGGCCTCCTCTGTGGTAAGCTGAAATGCACGGCTCTTCACCGTAGGAGCCTCCGCCTTGACAGGGCAGTCATCAGTAATCCTCATTATGGCGGGCGCAGGCGCCGCCACTGCTCCTCCTGCCAACCTCGGACAATCGGCCTTTTATGGCTGATCTGGTTGCAGTGAAAACAAATCAGGCCCTTCTAGGGGCAATCCCTGCTCATGTGGCCTGGCTAGCCTCAAGCATAACATGTCGAGCCTGCCATCCGACAGGCTCTACTGTGTGGCTTACCGCACTTGGCACATCGGCCCCAGCCCTGCTGGCCCCTACTGGGAGGATCGGAGGTCTTAGGCTTTTTAGCCTGACCCACTGCTGTCTGAACCATCTCCAACTTCCGTTTCGTCCGGAGCTCCAACTCAATTTCTCGTTCCCGGGCCTTCTCCACCATGTCATTCAGGGTCTTGCACCCCGAAAAGCTCAAAAACTCACGGATATCATCCCTCAGTATGGAATGACGCCACGTCTTCTTCATCTCCTCATCTGCAGCGTACTGCGGAACGAATAGTGCCATCTCCCGAAACATAGCGGTGATATCCGCCACAGTCTCTGTATTCTTCTACAAATCCTGGAACTTTCTCACCAAACGATGCACCACCCATCAATGGCTGGTGCAAACTCCTGATCAAACCTCCTCACAAACTCCTCCCAAGTTATCTCAGTCACACCTGCTGATCCCACTTTACGGGTAACCTCCTCCCACCAATCTCATGCTCGGTCCCTCTGTTGGATTTGGTGTCTAAGCCCATAACTATAATTGGTATGTACTTGACACGATTGTAGCATGGTCCTTTTGGGTTACCTTTACCAGTGCAATTTGATAGGATGAATTTTGAGAATAAGGTTATTTATGGTTTATTAATATATTACAAGCATAATATATTAATACGGAATTATTTAATTAATATTGATCAAGAATTAATTTATTAATTTTGTGATCAAAAGAGACTAATTAAATTTATGGGGATTGATTATGTAAATCAATCATTCTTGTAGTGTGGGCTAATGATCCATGATTATGGGCTAAACTAATCCATGGATAGTCCATGGAGGTTAAAGCCATGGAGCATGAGAATGTGGAAAGTCATGGGTTATTAGGGTTTACCAAGTGTAACCCTAGCATGTCCAACACTATAAATAGAACCCTCCATAGACCAAAATCGGTTGCCTCTTCTCCTTGAGATATATAGATTATTCTCTTAAATCATCCTCTTGCATATTAGTGTTTGTGAACCATTAGAGGCATCACACTTGAAGTTCTCAAACTTTCAAGGGTCAAGAACTACAAGTCCTTCAAAAGGTATGTCATCTATCTAGGTGTTTTATTCAACTGGCAATTTGTATGCTAGTTACGACAATGCTTTGGAAAAATTGAAAATATGCATGTATAACAGAGAAAACATAGATCCAAAGCATTTAGGGTTACATGTGCACCATAGGAGTGTTATAGTGCTTAAAACCCAACAGTGGTATCAGAGCCTAGGTTTGTTTTCTAATATATTTGATGCTTACTAGTTTTTCAAAGCTGAAAAAGTCGAAATTTTTGCCTCTGACTGGTGAAATTGCCGAGTACATGAACAGACTCGACGAGTCCACTCAGTAACAGAGCAAATCGTCGAGTCCAGTTCATGTACTCGACGAGTTGAAGGTTCTGTGTGCAGAATTTCAAGTTTCTTGGCCTGGTTTGGATTTGGAACACTACCACAAACTATTTTGGATCATTGGAAATGTTTTTTATGATATGGTAGTGCTTGTACTTATCCAACCACAAGATAATTTCCAAAGTTTTAAAATAATTGTTGTTTTTATATGATAAACAAAATTGCTTTCAAATTGTTGACTTGAGATTATCTTGATTATGAGTTTAGTTAGATCATAGATTATGTGATAATTTTAGTTGTTAGAATAATGATCTAAATGCATTTTAATAACCTCCATAACTTGTCCTCGGGTTATAGAAAATGAAAGGTCTCTTCATTAAAATCAAATTAAACTCATAGGTTATGAATGTGAAGAGTTTTGACAAGTTTCAAAACTTTCCCTCAAGTTTTGGAATTTGCAAAGTCTCATTAAATGAAACTTTAATTCCAAACCCTAGAGTTTTAAAAGTTAAAATTCAACCCTTATACTTTATAATATTACAAGGTTAATAATATATATGTATAAGACAAAGTCGGTCTTACCGTTAGTAGGCCTCATTCACGAAGCCGGTCTATAAGGGGGGTATAAGGTTACTGCCTATAAAATGGTAGTTTAATGGGTGTCCACTCTCACCCACTGCTTCCTTGACTGGTGGAGGGTCGTTAGCCGAACGGGTAGGATAGGACATTAATTCTCCCTCATTAAAAGTATAATGATAAAAATATAAAGTAACTAAACTTTTATTAAATTCCCAATCTTAGTTACTTTAGGAAAAATGTGAAATGGTGCTAATCCATGAAATTACACTTTGCACCTTGTTTAGTCGTTAGTGGAGCATGTGTGGTTAACCGGCACACTAATCTGGGACTGACAATGTGTGGCAAAGGGTAACTTGGTGTTAATCATAGATCAATGGAGCGTGTGTGGTTAACCGGCACATTGATTAGGTGATTTGTAACATTGGGTGTACCAAGCTAATTTGCATGGTTATTCACTCCTTGTGTGTGATCCTCGGCATCCCAGTCACAGACTTGAAGGGCACAATCGAGATTTAAACATGCCATTGAAAAAGGTTCAATGAATCTCAAAGGTCTAGGAATTTCAAATCCAATTAAAACTTAATAATCTATTTCGTTTTTCATGGTGGAAATTGGTAAATCGTCATTTACCTACCATCAAATATTTTACAATTGGATTACGGCATCCCTCTTCGCAATTGTAGAATATTGTGTTGGGTCCTAGCTTTAATATTTCATGTTGGGTGTAATATTAAGGATTCATCTAAACTAAACTTTGTTCTTCTTCTTTTACAAATGTCTATCCCAAACAATGCTTCCAACCCAATCCCTTCAGGCTCTTTCTCCCTCATGAACCTATGTGGGAGGGTCATTTTCGATGGCTCGAATTTCAATGACTGGATTCGAAACATCAGGATGGCTATTCGTTATGAGGACAAAGAATATGTCCTAGATAAAGAGCTCAAAGAGATTGATGTCACCACTGCTACTCCTGAACAAATTGTTGAACACACTACTCATGAGAGGGATGCGACTAAGGTGTCGCATCTAATGATTGCAACCATGAATGCTGAGCTGCAGAAGTCCTATGAGGACTACTACCCCTTTGAAATGTATCATGATTTGATGGAAAAATACCATCAAAGTGCTCGGCAGGAGAGGTATGAGATCATTGCCTCCATGATCACAACCAAAATGAAGGATGGTGAACCCATCACTGCCCACTTGCAAAAGATGCAGAGATTCATGGACCGCTTGCTTAAATTAAATGTCAATTTTGATTAAGAGTTGGCCATAGATATTATTTTACACTCGTTACCTCCTTTTTATGATCACTTTCGTATGACTTATCATATGAACAAGGAGGATGTCACTCTTAGCAAGCTTCAAGGCCTTCTTAGGATTGCAGAGAGCAATCTGAAAGGCAAGTCGGTTGTGTCTACTCCTTCTATTACTTTTTCCCCTGTTCTGGCAATCGGACATGGGAAGGGAAAGAAAAGGAAGGCTCCCTACAAGAGCCGCAAGGGAAAGTCTCTTGATGGATCCTCTTCAAGTGGGACCAAAGTTGGTTCCGCTAATCCCTCTTCCAATCCGAAGGAAGCAAAGTGCTTCTACTGTCATGAAAAAGGGCACTGGAAACGAAGCTGCCCCAAGTACTTGCAAGACATAAAGGATGGCAAGATCAAGCCCTCCTTTGCAGGTATTTACACTATTCAATCTAATAACTCATCACATGCTAATTATTGGGTCCTTAATACAGGTTATGGTATTCACATTTGTTCTGATTTGCAGGGACTAAAAAGAAGTAGGAATGTGGAGCACAGGAAGATAAACTTAATCATGGGAAATAGGAAAGTGTCGCATGTGACCAAGATTGGAGTTTATTCTTTATTGCTTAGTAACGGTTTAAATTTAGATTTGAATAATTGTTGTTACTCGACCGATATGGCGAGAAATGTTATTTCCTTTCATAGTTTGTATAAACAAGGTTTTACCTTTTCCTTTAATAATGAAAATGGCGGTATTTATTCTTATTGTAATGGTGTATTTTATTTTGAAACATTACCTTGCAATGGTATATATGAAACTGTGATGATTGTAGATAACTTAGGAAATAATGTGTTAAATATTGATTCTTCCAATGAATTGGATAAAGCATGCTTATGGCATTGTCATCTTGGACATGTCAACAAGAAGCGCATAGCCCAACTCCAAAAGGATGGAGTTTTGGAGTCATTGAACTTAAAGTCGGATGACACTTGCGAATCTTGTTTACTTGGAAAGATGACCAAGTCATCTTTCACTCGTATGTAACACCGTAAAATTCCAAATAAAAATTTCATTTAAAATCGCACAATTCTCATAACACATTTCACAAAAAATCTCATTTATTTAATTTACAAATCGTAACTCCATAATTGTTTGATTAAAATTCAGGATCTTCAAAACATAACTCTTTCACTGGTGTGTACAATCAAGTCGGTGCCTTCCCGCGATCCTGAGAAAACCTGAAACACATAACACATAACACGGTAAGCACGAAGCTTAGTGAGTTCCCCAAAATACCACACACACAACTCATTAGCCACTCGAGGATATATCACTGTAAGACCCTCCGGTCAATGTGTCTTAGTGGGACCCTCCAGTCCCATAACTCTGGTGGACCCTCCGATCCTAACTCTGTAAACTCTGAGTAACACACAACATAAATCACAAAGAAATAATGCAGGATATCACAATACACAGATAAACACATAAAACAGCTCAATCACGTAAAGATACCACTCTTGGTAAGTATAGTGAGAAGACTCACCTCGCAAGCTAGCCAGTAACAGCCTCGTACTCGGAAATCCCGAACTAGCCTCCTCCTAACACATAGGATAACACCTCTAATTAATACTCTATTCATGCTCAAATACACCAAAGGCTATTCTCTTGCTCTGCCTAACTCTTGAAGTGGATAAAAGACCATTTTACCCCACCATGGTCTCCATTACTCATGATTGACCCAACCCTAAAGTCAACAAAAGTCAAACTCGAGTCAACAGTCCATGTTTGACCCGACTCGTCGAGTGCACGCTTGCGACTCGTCGAGTCCCCTCGTTTCCTCAGAAGTCTCAAGAAAGTCCAGCTCAACTCGTCGAGTTGACCCCCAACTCGCCGAGTTATCACACAATCAAACCCATCGGGACAAACCCTCACCGACTCGTCGATTCAGGCCGTGGACTCGGCGAGTCGATTCAGACTCATATCTCATTCAATCGTTTTCAAGGCAGAGAACCTTTCCAAATTCTAGATCTGCACTCCTAAGGATCATCAATCACGTAAAGTCACATGCTTTACGTTTATACATGGCATTTTGAGCTTAAAATGCCAAAACACACCTCAAAAAGGGTTTCTCACACAAGATCACTATTATGGTTGGATAAAGCAGGGAGTTTTGGACTCTAGGGACCTCACATGGTCCATATCTGTAGTTCAACCCTCTCAATGAACATAAAACACTCAAGGTCCTCACATTTGGGTGGGAAAACCCTAGATTCATAAAATCATGAGATCTATACAAAATAATGAGAAAGGTGCAAGCTTTATACCTTTCCCAAAAGCTCTGAAGAGAAACCATCTCAGATCTAGCAGCACCTTCTTGACTCCTGGCTTGGAATTCTTCTCTCCTCTTCACAAGATGCACCAAACACTCACAATTAGCCAAGCACTCTCTCTCAAAGCTCAAAGGTTGTCTAGGGTTTGTTCCCATGGAAGTGTATCCACAAATGAGGATATAAGTGGCTTTAAATAGGCCCCAACCCCTGGAAATTAGAGTTTCTCTGTCCAGCACCTACTCGGTGAGTCAGCTCTCTGACTCGTCGAGTTCACTCATTAAATCCACGCTGGCAACTCGGCCCTACTCGACAAGTCGGACTCATGACTTATCGAGTCACTCTATAATTCTCAAGGTTAAACACACATTTAATGTATTTGAAAATCCAGATGTTACAATTCTCCCCCACTTGAATTAGATTTCGCCATCGAAATTGCTTCTCAACGCCACATAGATTGAACCCAACAACCCGAAAAGTACCACCAAAGGATCTCATACCACACAACTAACTTCCTCCATAGACACGTGAAACCCAACAGGAACTACCAAACCCGGAAGAGGACATATCCTTCTGCCGCTACAATACCCCTTTTGACTCACCAGAATCTGAAAACTCTAGTGGCCTATCTCACTGCCCGACCGCCCTCTCAAGCTATCATCATGTTATTCGCTCCTCGAATAACGGACCCTGAAAACTCATTGCCCCTATGATTCTCTCGTAGCGACTGATAGAAACAACTCAAAGCCCAAATATTTGCCAACGATCGCTCATACCAGACATACTAAGCGCTCCAATCATACTCCAAGGAGCGAAAGGGTCACATTACACCAGAGACCCATCCACTGTACTGCAATCGAAATCCCATCTGAACAAATAATTGTCAACACCCTGCCCTCAACACAAGAAAATGATCATGCTTGCTTAAAAGCATCCTCTGACATCTAACAATCATAATTCTCAGCTCCCTCTCAGATATCCCTTTTAACACTGAGCACCAAGTCAACTCTCTTCCCCACAATTAAACCTTCAAAGGTTACCCATTGCTTGTCCCAAACGTCTCACTAACTTCCTTTTCACAACAACTATCTCAGCCCATTGTGACATACAAGTCACGAAGTTCGTGTTACCTCAAGCGATTACGAAATTCGTCTCACCCCTACCTCTATCGTCTACTACTCATTAGTTCCACGCGCCTCGCGGTCCTTTCCATACAAGCGAACTGAACCACTCAGGTCTAAGACATCAAATGACACCCAATACTCCTCAAAATGAAACCCATCTCTGAATCCGGAATCTCATTCGACTGCCCAATTCACCACCCAAGCCAAACTCAAACTCAAGCGTCTGGTCCGACACAGAATTGGAACCAATCGTCCCAATGAAGCACTCAGCTCATGACCCATGACCCGCAACCCACGCGTACATCACTCCTCCAATTCCTCTCGATTGCGATAACCACAACTTAACTCAGAATATAACAATCCCCGACAAGCATGGAGACCCCAGTCTCGCCCCTGGTGCGACCACCAGATTCCCAAAACTCAAAGAATAAGGCTACCCAAGCCTAAATAAAACTCTTCTGCATCATGCTCTGACTAGCGAATACTACGGCTCCCCATAGTACCATAACATTCCCTCATACTATCTCGTGAAGGCTACGACTCTCCGCAGGCCTACGACACTCTCTCACTAACTCATGAATTCTATGGCTCCCCGTAGTACCACAACACTCTCTCGCTGACTGGTGAACACTACGGCTCCCCGTAGTATCACAACACTCTCTCTCACTGACTCGCCATGGGCTCACTCCATGGTTTTCCCCAGATAATCCGAAGTGATTACTCCCACTCGGATCCACTCACCCTCTTATCCCTCTTAATCTCATCCTAGAGTCATCACCCCACTGAGTTCACTATCGAATACTCCACGGCTCAACATAGATAGGTACACACACTCACCCAGGTTAATCATCACCACTCCTGGCGACAACCGTTGTGACCAACACTTTTCTTGCTGCAATTTACACTCTAGAATACTTCCGCTTGATGACAGATAGCTGAAGGGCTCACACTGGATCCGTCGTCACTTGATACTCCACTTGCCATCTCATGACTCAAGTCTCAAAATAATCTGAAATTTTAGGGTCTCAACTCAAATACCTCGGTACGCCGTCACAGAACCTCACGATGCATTGCATCAACCACAGCTCCGCCACCCATGGCATCATATTCGGATACCGCAATGTATCCTCCCAGAATCTCACAATATCTCGGCTCCACCACCGATCTTCCTCTCGCACAACTCACAACTTCGAAATACTCCAACCCTCAACTTGAAACACAGAGGAATCGTCAATGACTCGGAACACGTTGACGACAATTCAAAACTCCCTCCTCTATTGCTCAAGACCTATGCAAGAATACTCATACCGACCCTGAAGTTGGTTGCCCAAAACTGATGGGTTTTGAGCATTCTAACACTCCTATAGTGTACATGCAACCCTATAAACCTTGGATCTATTTTTTCTCTTTTATACATGCAAATATTCAATATTCCAAGGTTTCATCCTAACTAGCATAATATTGAGCAACTATACTACAAAAGCCTAGTTAAATGACATACCTTTTGATGGAGCTTGAAGTCTTGGTCTTTAAGAGCTTAGCCCCAATAGTGTGGATTCCTCAAGTGGAATCACAAATCACCAAAAACACCTTGGAAAACTTGAGAGAATAGCTAGCACTTCTAGAAATCGGCCCACCCTTTGTTCTCACACACTAGTGCAAATTTCAAGTGCCAAGGACCTATTTATATAGTATGGAGGATTAGTGTTACATTCATGTAAACCCTAATACCCATGACCTTTCATTTCCATAGGATCCATGGGTTAAACACTCCATGGACTATCCATGAATGCTTAGCCCAACCTAAATGAACTTGGCCCATTCCATATATATATATATATATATATATATATATATATATATATATATATATATATATATATATATATATATATATATATATATATATATATATATATATATATATATAAGCGTCCATATTTAATTAGTTCCTTTTGATCACTAAATTAATTCTAAATTAATTCTTGATCAATACTAATTAAATAATATGATTCCATATTAATATATTAGAACTGATAATATATTAATATAAATCACAAACATACTATTCTCAAAAGACTATCCATATTAAAATTGTTCCGATGAAGTGCAACCCAAATGGACCATGCCAAGTCGGGTCGAATACATACCAATTATAGTTATGGACTTAGACGCTAATCCAAAAGTCTCCCGCTTGGATACGTCTAAAACTATTATTGCGTATGACTCCAAAACCCAACTAGCAGTCGTAGCTCTTAAAGCCGCTGTTGAACTCTGACCTTAGTTAATGACTTATCCATTAGATAAGGGATCATATATTCCTCCATTCTAGATATCATATGGATTGAGACATGGATTATAATCACTCTCTCTGTGCATTTGTTGTTTCCCGATTTCCGATTTATGACGACCGACTAATTGAACAAATCCAATCAGTCCAGGATTGGCCAAGCACTTCGGGGTGTCATCACTAAATCATCGAGGGGCCCACAGATATCGCTTTTATCCCTTTAAGGATAAAAGGAATGGATAAACTTCGACTCATATTCTTGTTCTACTACTTGTTGAATCATACACAAAGGCACGTTTTATAACATCGAGTTACCAATGCGTTTTCGTACAATCAATGTATAACCAACTCATAGGCAACAACTCACATCTCTAGGTTTGAAGAATATAAGATATTATCATCCCATGATCACTCGTGATAAAATCCACGAAGTGAGTCAAATGAGCGTGGGTTTAATCCAATACTCAGAACTTATGAGCACCCATGAATGTTGTAGCAACTCTTGCTATGTCCAATACCTTAGACATCTACAAACCAACTTCATGACAGTCTTGCCTTAATACCTACTTCTAACGTATTATCGACTGTGGATGGTTTGAATAACTTAGTCATTCAGGAAGAATGACCTAGTTATTCTGGAAGTCAAAACATGCAAAGTGAAACACAAGAATAATCGAATCCAATATGGTCTCAGAACTTATGAATATAAATAGAACACCTTTTATTTATCACCATATTGATTACACATTATTCATTGTATAATGTTTCAAATTTATAAACTTAATACTTGAATTAAAACAATAGTTGCCCCATGCTCCAAGCCTGTACACTATGTTTTCTGAACACTAGTCATGCCATACACCAAGTATGTACACTATGTTTGTCTATGATCATTACTTTGTGGAATAGATCGATTGAACATAATTCCAATGATTCTCATTTCACAATCCCAACTCCTTACCGTAAATGCAAGAGTTCCAAATTCCTGCCATTTACCGAAATCTGTTAGATTTTAAACTTATATGCATTGATCCTCTGTAATGATTATGCACAAAGTCACAAAGACTTGTCACCAGACATTACAGAGTATTCCAATGGAGATCAACTCCATGGGAACGAAGTCTTATATTCAAAGTACATTGCGTTGAACATCCTTCTTGCATTAAGTTTTCTAATCTTACACAGATTGAATAGTTTCCACCCATGGAGACATTTCCATATTCCCATTTTGACTATCACTTCTGAACAAGAGTTGCCTCCTTTCAGAATATGCCAATATGGTCCTTCTAAAATTTACACTATACTTCTAACTGTCCCTGAGCAACCAAACTTTGGTAAACCTTAGATTGTCCTTGACAATTGCTTAATCATTGTAGTCATATCCAATTCTAGACCTTTTCCCCTCTTAATGCCCCCAGGCATTTGGAAAATTTTGAAAGGATAAATATTATAGCACATGCAATCGATCCAATACCCGAAGCATATATGGGACACGATTCATGATGTCTCACATAAAGACATGATTCTAGACCAGTCTTTTGCTACAATATTTTTATTTGCCATGTTTTCATAATTCGACTATGAAGAGGGATGCCGTAATCATAATCGAATTTTGATAACGCAATATATATAGAATTTCCTCAAGTTGAGCCATTCCAACATAAAATTCATATATATATATATATATATATATATATATATATATATATATATATATATATATATATATATATATATATATATATATCCTTGACTAAAGATGATTAAAATCTCAATCTAAGCTTTTAGAATTGAAATGAAGTATAATTTCCTCTCCCTTAATTATAGCAAAACAACTTTTCCCAATTGAAACTTTTGTTTTCTATAATTAATATTGCTAACTTGCAACACTTATCATAATTATCATGCACCTACTAACATGATGATTATTAGCATAACACGTATGCTCCCACTAGCTTTGACATGTACTCAAAAATCAGCTGGACTTCTAAAGATCAATACTTTATTGACTTTCTTACCAAAGTTCAGATTTCTGATACGAGATGCTTTGATAAAACTTTATCAGAATCATACACCTTTCCTTAGATAGCAAACATGTGTGTCTAAACAATTTCAGAACTATGAAAAGGGATGTTGTAATCATAGTCTCAATTGTTTAGACCTTTGCCATTCCTCACAAGTCCATGTTAGTGTGTCGGTTAACCACACACGCTCCACTAACGAATTTGAGAATGAAAATATCACAATTGCTATCTACTTAAAACCTCTTAGTGAAAGCGTTTCCTCACCATCATTTTCATGAATTGGAGAGAAACCCTATGACACTTAGATTTTATGGTGTATGTGTTCCTATCTATGTGAATTTGTCAAGACCATAATCACAAGACACGGTTAGTGACAAATTCATATGGACTGAACTTGTGCAGTCTTAACTTCTTGCCACCTGGCTGCACAAGGGCCTGTCATTGCTTCCAAGTTGTTATTCAACCAATTGAGAACTCTCAGAACTCATATGCAAAGCTAACTTTAACTAGAATGGGCACAGAAATAGGAATATGTCAACACGATAGGTTATAGACCTCAAGTCGTGTGCTAGTGATAAACTACATGTTTTATTGTTGATTAGACTCTTTTAAGATCTTTTAGACTCCCACTGTCCTCTTGACATATAAGACTCTCTTGCCAAGACCAATTCCTTGACAAACAAATATTCAAGAGATAATGCGGATTCTTATCAAGACAAACACTTCACACAATTGGCCTAAGTTGGTCTCTATTTTATCCAAAACATCACAACTTACCAATTTCAAATGTACAAGAGTAGGATACATTTTACTCTTACATTTGACAAGTGTTAATAAACCTTCTTTAAGATGTGTCACTCAAATTACAATCTTGGAGTATGACTCTAAGACTTGTTTTGGAACGGAGTATGTATCACCTTCTTGATTTAACCATTTCAATAATTCATGACTCCTCTTCTTAGCCACAAGAATGCACTAAGATGTCCCTAGAGGATGAATTGTGATATGTTCTCACAATCATTAAGATGATCATAAAACATGATACTAAAGTACTCTCCCATCTTTTCAGATTTGAGAAACTTTTATCTTTCTGCCAAATTTGATTCTTCTCATTCGTTCTGCCATACATCGTAACTTTTCCAATGTTTCAGAATTATACTTAAACTTGTAGTATAACCATATTTACTAAACTTTGGTAAATCATGACGAATAGTCTTATCGATCTTTTGTGGTGGACTTAACCAGTGCACAAGAATGTGTACTCGATCCCTTAGTCATTCACTTGACTCACATATACATGTGAACAAGGAATTAGTCTTAATTTTCCAAAGATGAAAATTCTCATTCATCATACGATACAACTTGCATGATTCCAAATTTATGTCCAACTGAAACTTGGGTGATGAGAATCTTTCATTATTTGGTAAATTTAGACACTACCACAAAAGAAAGAATCAAATTCACATTTCCATTATTGATAGAAACATACAAACATCAATTTTCCATAAATGTCATTGCAAGGAGATATAAAATAAAACAAAATTTTATTTATTTATTAAAAAGAATGCGGAAAAAACTTTTTCCTTACAATGCAACAATGCTATTACATATTTTCTAGCAATCTATCATAACTCCTAAGTAGTAGCTCAAGAATCCGATCTTCGAACCATGCGATTGCAATCCATCTTCACGATCAGATTCAGCATACTCTTTCTTTAAGTTTCCTTCCCTTTGCTTGATCCTGAAGCAGAGTAAAACTTTTTTGACTTGACCTTCTCTCATATCTTTCAGGTAGTTAGGGCAGCTTCGCAACCAATGCCCCTTCCTTTGGCAATAGAACCATATTGACTCTTTGGTAATGGGACATGGGACTATCTCAGACTTAGCCTTTCTCTTTACCATTTGGTCAACCGAGTTGACTATGGCCGATCCCTTTCCATTGGGAAGAGAAAGCTTTTCTGGATATCCAATGTTACCATTGTCAATTTCCATGGAAGTTTGGGAAGTTGATCTTTTAATCAAATTTGCTTTACCAGTCCTCCAAATCATTGCTGATTCAGCAGTACCAAGCAAATAGATAAGATCATTAAGTGTCATGTCATAGTCTGTTTCATAGTAGTCTTAAAGGAAACTCACTATGTGACTTATAAAGTGATTGAACAGCGAACTTTCTCAAGACTTTGACACCCAACTCTCCCGGCTTGTCAATATGTGACTTCATCTTCAAGATGTGAGCACACATAGACCTTGCTTACCAATAGGGCTTGAGTGACCTTGAACTATTCAAGAACTTGTGGGATAGGGAGAATAATTGGAGGAGGTGGAGGAAGAGAAGTATGATTTCCATTATCCGACCATGGAACATCATATTCATTAGGAAATCTTGTTCCAAGGGATTTGGAAAGATCATAGATGTCTAAACCAAACATCTAATATGGGAGAAATTCAAGTCAGTTGATTTAAGTCCTTAATATAACACCCAATATGAAATATTAAGGCTAGGACCCAACACAATATTTTATAACTTGGAAGAGGGACGTCGTAATCCAAGCTATAAAATATTTGAAGGTAGGCGAATGACGATTCACCCATTTCCACCATGAAAAACGAAATTATTTATTAGGTTTTAATTGGATTTGAAATTCCTAGATCTTTTGAGATTCATTAAACTTTTCAATGGGATGTTTCAATCTCGATTGTGCCCTCTCAAGTTTTGTGACTGGGATGCCGAAGATCACAAAACAAGGTGTGAATAACCATGAAAATATACTTGGTACCCTTAATATTTATCATTTAATCGATGTGCCGGTTAACCACACGCGCTCCACCGATCCTATGATAAACATTAAGTTACATTTTGCCTACCTTGTTAAATCCAGGTTAGTGTGCCGGTTAACCACACACGCTCCACTAACGACTTAAGTAAAGTGCAAAGTGTAATTTCATGGGTTAGCACCAAATTCACATTTTCCTAAAGTAACTAAGATTGGGAATTTATAAAAGGTTTAGTTACTTTATATTTATCATTATACTTATAATGAAGGGAGAATTATAGTCATTGTCCTACCCGTTCGGCTAACGACCCTCCACCAGTCAAGGAAGCGGTGGGTGAGAGTGGACACCCATTAAGCTACCATTTTATAGGCAACAACCTTATACCCCCCTTATAGATCGGCTTCGTGAATAAGGCCTACTAACGGTAATACTGACTTGCTCTTATAGATATATATATTATTAACTTATAATACTATAAAGTATAAGGGTTGAATTTTAACTTTGAAAACTCTAGGGTTTGGAATTAAAGTGTGTGTGAGACTTTACAAATTCCAAAACTTGAGGGAAAGTTTTGAACTATTCAAAAACTTTTGGATTTTCATAACTTATGAGTTTAATTAAGGTTTTAAAAACTTTAATGAAGAGACTCTTGAACATCCATAACTTGAGGACAAGTTATGGAGTTCATAAAACAAAAAGACTCTTCAATTTTGTAACTTATGCATTTTAATGGATCTTTAAAAGAAATGACTTTTGGTAATCCATAACTTGAGGACAAATTATGGACTCCATTAAAACACATTTAGATCAAGAATTAAGTAACAAACAATTTTGCAAATAATTCTTATGATCTACCAAAACTCATAAGTGTATGAACAATCATATCAACAATTTCAAGAACTTAGCTAATCACATAAACTAAAACAAGTCTTGAAACTTTGACAATTATCCTTTATTTTGGATGAGAATAAACATTACCATAACATCAAAATCAAATTTTATGAACAAAAACACTTTGTGGTAATGATTCTAATCTAAAACAGGCCAAAAAACTAATTTTTTTTCACTGAGCAGTCACCACCTCGTGGTAAATTTTACCACCTCGTGGTGAACTGGCAGATTCCAAAAAAATGATATTTCTTGCAAATAGCCTCAAGTATAATTGAAAACAAGCCTAGGCTCTGATACCACTGATGGGTTTTGAGCATTCTAACACTCATATGGTGTACATGCAACCCTATAAACCTTGGATCTATGTTTTCTCTATTATACATGCAAATATTCCAAAATTCCAAGGTTTCATCCTAACTAGCATAATATGGAGCAACTATACTACAAAAGCCTAGTTAGATGACATACCTTTTGATGGAGCTTGAAGTCTTGGTCTTTAAGAGCTTAGCCCCAATAGTGTGGAAGCCACAAGTGGAATCACAAATCACCAAAAACACATTGGAAAACTTGAGAGAATAGCTAGCACTTCTAGAAATCGCCCCACCCTTTGTTCTCACAAACTAGTGCAAATTTCAAGTGCCAAGGACCTCTTTATAAAGTATGGAGGATTAGGGTTACATTCATGTAAACCCTAATACCCATGACCTTTCATTTCCATAGGATCCATGGGTTAAACACTCCATGGACTATCCATGAAAGCTTAGTCCAACCTAAATGAACTTGGCCCATTCCATATATATATATATATATATATATATATATATATATATATATATATATATATATATATATATATATATATATATATATATATATATAAGCGTCCATATTTAATTAGTTCCTTTTGATCACTAAATTAATTCTAAATTAATTCTTGATCAATACTAATTAAATAATATGATTCCATATTAATATATTAGAACTTATAATATATTAATATAAATCACAAACATACTATTCTCAAAAGACTATCCATATTAAAATTGTTTCGGTGAAGTGCAACCCAAATGGACCATGCCAAGTCGGGTCGAATACATACCAATTATAGTTATGGACTAAGACACTAATCCAACAAAAACAACTGCTATCCTTCCCGAAATGCAGATAACAATCCATACATCAAACTGATACTTCGACATTCGACTCCAAACCTCAATGACCCATCCGCCTTGAACCCAAACATTTGCAATCCGGAAAAATTCTTGACCTCAATAGATTTCCTTGGTTGGCGGCCACCTTCCGTGGATACACCCATCCTTTCATGAACATGTGCATCATGCATTACCTTGCTCCGCACTTCGCCTCGACCGCCAATAAACCTGATCTCATGCATTCGCACTGCGAGTCTCGATATCCAGTTCTCTAACCGCCCCTCAAAAAATCTCTGATCCTTTCAATAAAATACTAGGATTTTCCCCCACTCAGGGTTCGAACCATCACCGCAGGCATACCAACAATCTACTACAGATACTGTTTCACCAGGTATACTACACTTGACCCTTGAAACGAACCTCGCAATTGTTTAATGATCTTCCCGATGGGAACCAAGCAACCCCAAATATCCCGCGTCTCAGACAAAACCTCAGAATCCTCCCAACGTGACTGCCACTAGTCATCTTGACTGCCTCAGACCGACACACTGCCGGATACTCCGACTGTCCCGACACAGTCCTGACTCTCAATATGGAAATAATGCACCATCACGCACCTCGTTTCTGATTCCCCGACCAGTCTCCCAATGTCATTCCAATCTCATACTGACACACTACCAAACATCTCAACTATCAAGTAGTAGTCACAATTCTCAGTCTGAAAATTAATGAACTATCACACTCCTCATTTTCGACTTCCCAACCAACGTCCCATCATGAGAGCAAAGACCTTTACTCCCACACTCGATATCCATCATAGACGTTGAGGGACACCGCCCCGATATACTCCTCTTGATCACCTGACACTGCTGCTAACATATGCCCTATTATCCTCAATTAGGGTATATCCTTGTCCTTGACCATCTCAGTCCCCAATGATGACTCTCTCATGATATAATATTACCTTGCGGCAAACATACTGCCCAGATACTCAGGTGAAAGATCGTAACCAACGCTACCCCACATGGTTTACCTCCAAGCTCAGAAACTGGAAGCTCAATATCTCTTCTGCTTCTCACAGAAAAGAGCACAACTATGGTCACAAAAAGTGACATCTCCACTATCGGTCGATTGCTCAACTCAGACCGTAATCCTCCATAAAGCACCATATCTACTCATCCCTGAGTCTTGCGAGTCTAACTGTCATCTCACCAAAAATCTCTTAGAAACTAACTCAATTTCCCTCTCACGGTATGCTCCATTGAAACTCGTTCTACAAGGCCCTCTGGCCCCACACTCTATCACATCTGATCTCAGTCTAATCACTCTCAATGGGATAACTGGTAAAACCAGAAGCACTAACCGCCACGAATCATGGTACTCGAACCATGTGACCACCTCCCGATCTGCTATGAATCATGGTACCCAAACCATGTTATCTCCTCTCAATCTGCTACTTAGAACCTCTGGAACTCTCCCTACTTCGAGTACAGGTCCTCTGCTTTCAGTAGTACGGGCCCATACTACCTGCCACATCTACCCATACTTTCCACACGGATCATCCCAGATTTCCTAAGTGGCTGCTCAACCTTCTCGATCACCAATCCCGTTAAACCTGGTCGCTCCCCAGCGAATACTCTAATCTATCAGCGTACTCCTCTGACTAAGGTCACTCCCTAGGCTCTCCCTAGGTTCTCACATTTCTCTTCCATCAACTGCTGAAAAACTTCTTATGATGCCAGCCATCTACCTCCTGAATATCGTCATATTCACTCAGTAGCTGACTCCCATCATCGAGAGTTCCACAAAGCACGAAGCAAGCAGCATTCGGGCTTCGAATAATCTCCATTAGCACACAAAACCACTCTAGGTTACAACTCTATTTGCTCTACTCACAATCAAAAGGTGTCACCAAACTCAAGCAACTCTACCCCATGCGGGTATCTAACTACTCTCTCAGCAGGCAACTCCAATGCTCCTCTAGGTATCTCTCCTAGATTACTCCTCTACTCAAAGCTCTATCTCTGAAATATTCCTGCTGGATACTCTTACTCCGCACATACTCAAAGCACATCATAGATAGCAAAATTCCTAGGCTAAGGCATCACAAATCAGGCAGCTCTAGCCCTAAAATATGAAATACCTAACCTATCTCCTAGCATGCATCACTAATATCTCAATAATAACTCATAACACAAATAAGTAAGGGTATTTTAGGAAATCACCGTTCGGGCTCTGGCTAATTGTACACACTGTTCCTTCTCGTTTTCTCTTGGAAACTCTTGCTCGTTTTAGAAAAATTTATTTCTTTTGAAATTTTTTCTCAAATCCCCAGTTTGAGTCCAGACATACCCGAAGGTGTATCCGAATCCCTCAAACCAAGGCTTTGATACCAACTTGTAACACCGTAAATTTTCAAATAAATTTTTCATTAAAAATCGCACAATTCTCATATCACATTTCACAAAAAATCTCATTTATTTAATTTACAAATCGTACCTCCATAATTGTTTGATTAAAATCCAGGATCTTCAAAACATAACTCTTTCACTGGTGTGTACAATCAAGTCGGTGCCTTCCCGCGATCCTGAGAAAATCTGAAACACATAACACAAAACACGGTAAGCACGAAGCTTAGTGAGTTCCCCAAAATACCACACACACAGCTCATTAGCCACTCGGGGCTATATCACTGTAAGACCATCCGGTAAATGTGTCTCAGTGGGACCCTCCAGTCCCACAACTCTGGTCGACCCTCCGATCCTAACTCTGTAAATTCTGAGTAACACACAACATAAATCACAAAGAAATAATGCAGGATATCACAATACACAGATAAACACATAAAACAACTCAATCACGTAAAGATACCACTCTTGGTAAGTATAGTGAGGAGACTCACCTCGCAAGCTAGCCAATAACAACCTCGTACTCGGAAATCCCGAACTAGCCTCCGCCTAACACATAGGATAACACCTCTAATTAATACTTTATTCATGCTCAAATACACCAAAGACTATTCTCTTTCTCTGCCTAACTCTTGAAGTGGATAAAAGACCATTTTACCCCTCCATGGTCTCCATTACTCATAATTGACCCAACCCTAAAGTCAACAGAAGTCAAACTCGAGTCAACAATCCATGTTTAACCCGACTCGTCGAGTGCACTCTTGCGACTCGTCGAGTCCCCTCGTTTCCTCAGAAGTCTCAAGAAAGTCCAGCTCAACTCGTCGAGTTGACCCCCAACTCGCCGAGTTATCGCACAATCAAACCCATCGGGACAAACCCTCATCGACTCGTCGAGTCAGGCCGTGGACTCGGTGAGTCCATTCAGACTCATATCTCATTCAGTCATTTTCAAGGCAGAGAACCATCCCAAATTCTAGATCTGCGCTCCTAAGGCTCATCAATCACGTAAAGTCACAGGCTTTACGTTCTTACATGGCATTTTGAGCTTAAAATGCCAAAACACACCTCAAAAAGGGGTTTTCACTCAAGATCACTATTATGGTTGGATAAAGCAGGGACTTTTGGACTCTAGGGACCTCACATGGTCCAGATCTGTAGTTCAACCCTCTCAATGAACATAAAACACTCAAGGTCCTTATATTTGGGTGTAAAAACCCTAGATTCATAAAATCATGAGCTCTATACAAAATAATGAGAAAGGTGCAAGCTTTATACCTTTCCCAGAAGCTCTGAAGAGAAACCATCTCAGATCTAGAAGCACCTTCTTGACCCTTGGCTTGGAATTCTTCTCTCCTCTTCACAAGATGCACCAAACACTCACAATTAGCCAATCACTCTCTCTCAAAGCTCAAAGGTCGTCTAGGGTTTGTTCTCGGGGAAGCGTAGCCGCAAATGAGGCTATAAGTGCCTTTAAATAGGCCCCAACCTCCAGAAATTAGGGTTTCTCTGCCCAACACCTACTCGGCGAGTCAGCTCTCTGACTCGTCGAGTCCACTCATTAAATCACGCTGGCAACTCGGCCCTACTCGGTGAGTCGGACTCACGACTCGTCGAGTCACTCTATAATTCTCAAGGTTAAACACACATTTAATGTATCCAAAAATCCGGATGTTACATGGTACTTGTGAGAGGGGTGAAGGTCTGTTGGATCTCACACACACTGATGTGTGTGGACCATTCAGAACCGCCACAAGGGATGCTAACCGCTTCTATGTGACTTTTACTAATGATTATAGTATATATTGGTATATTTACTTAATCAAGCATAGGTCAGAAACCTTTGAAAAGTTCAAAGAGTTTAAGCAAGAAGTGGAGAATCAATTGGGCAGGAAGATAAAGATGTTACGATCCGATCGTGGATGAGAGTATCTTAGTATCGAGTTCCTTGACTATCTTAAGGAATGTAGAATTATTTCACAATTGACTCCACCTAGGACACCACAACTTAATGGTGTGGCTGAGAGGCACAATAGAACATTGCTAGGCATGGTTCGTTCCAAGATGAGTCGAGCTTCATTAACTATCTCATTCTGGGGGTATGCCTTAGAGACTGCCGCCCATATCCTTAATTTAGTCCTTACCAAAAAGGTTTCCAAAACACCTCACGAGATGTTGACTAGGAAAGTTCCCATATTAGATCACATCAAAGTTTGGGGTTGTGAGGCTTTTGTGAGAAAAGAAACTCACGAAAAGCTCGAACCTTGGAGTGAGCGATGTATTTTCATCGGCTACCCACAGAAATCCTTTGGATATCTCTTCTATAGACCGAGTGACAATGTTGTGTTCGTTGCGAGGAGAGGAGTCTTTCGCGAGAGAGAACTCATAGGCCAAGGAAACAGTGGGAGGCAAATTGAACTTGAAGAGCTTCAAGAGTCAAGAGGTGAAGGAACCTCAAACACTAGCAATCAGCCTGAGGAGGAAACTCCAGTTGATGCAATTGACGAGTCCTTACCTCTGAGGCGTTCAAGTAGAGTTAGAAATACACTTGAGTTTTATGGTTTCCATATTACTATTGAAGGTGATACATTTATCAGTGATAGCACACTGGTAAATTTGGATGAACCTAACAACTACAAGGAAGCCATGGCAGGCCCCGAGTCTGCAAAATGGAAAGAGGCTATGGACAACGAGATTCAGTCCATGTATGACAATCAAGTTTGGAACTTGGTTGAGAATGTACCGGGTCGAAAGACAGTCGGATGCAAATGGATCTTCAAGAAGAAGACCGACATGATGGGAATGTACACATATATAAGGCGCGACTGGTTTTGAAGGGCTTTACTCAAACTCCGAGAGTTGACTATGATGAGACCTTCTCACCAGTAGCGAAGATTAAATCTATAAGGGTTATGTTGGCCATAGCTGCATTTCGTGATTATGAAATATGGAAAATGGATGTCAAAACCGCTTTCCTTAATGGAAAGTTGGCTGAAGATGTTTACATGAGTCAGCCAGAGGGTTTTGTCAGTGCAGAGTACCCTAATAGAGTGTGTAAGCTTGAGAAATCCATTTATGGATTGAAACAAGCACCTCGCAGATGGAATCTTTGTTTTGATGAGAAAGTCGAAGAGTTTGGATTTTCGAGAAGCGAGGATGAGTCCTGTGTGTACGTCAAGGCTAGTGGGAGTACAATTAGCTGCAGAGGACTAAGGATTGGATCCTTACCCTCGGTGGGAGTGATGACTTGAGAGTAATAGGGTATAGCGACGCCAACTTTCAAACCGATAGAGATAATTTCCGCTCTCAGTCGGGCTGGATATTTACTCGGAATGGAGGAGCAGTGACATGGAAAATTTCCAAGTAGGAGACTGTAGCTGACTCAACGTGAATCAGAATACATATCAACAAGCAAAGCAGCGAAGGAGGAGATAAGGTTGAAAAACATCATCGGAGACCTTGGAGTAATTCCATCCATAAAGGAGCCTGTGGATATTTTCTACGATAATGAAGGGGCGGTTTCCTTAACCAAGGAACCGAGAGATCATGGAAGATCCAGGCATATCAACATAAAATACCACTTCATAATACATCAAGTAGAATAAGGACACCTCGTGGTGAAGAGGATATCGTCAAAGGACAACCCAGCAGATCCTCTCACAAAAGGACTGACTAGGGTTAAGCACTTGCAGCATGCGAGGAGCATTGGGCTAAAAACGATATTAGTTTTAGTAATTAGATAAATCGAAACTTGTAATAGCTAAATTGTAATTGACATTTGATGATGAATAAAAGGAGTTTTATTTACAAGTAAAGTTACTGTCTTGTGTCAATTATTTACTATTGTTTCACTTTGCATGTTTTGACTTCCAGAATAATAAAATTATGATTATTATTATTCAAACTATCCACAGTCGATCATACGTTGGAAGTAAGTATGAAATAAGATTGTCATGAGTTGGCTTGTAAGATTGTCTTAGGAGTTAGGCATAGCAACATGTTTGCTACACCATTCATGAGTGCTCCTGAAATAAGATTTCAGTATTGGATTCAACCCACGCTCACCTGAATTACTTCATGGAATTTATCACGAGTAATTGTGAGATGATAATATCATATAATCTTCAAACCAAGATATATAAGTTGTTGACTATAAGTTAGTTGTGCATTGATGGCATGAAAACGCATCAGTAACTTGATGTTATAAAACGTGTCATTGTGCATGATTTGATGAGTAGTCAGTACAAGCATATAATGTCGAAGTTTATCTGTTCATTTTATCCTACGAGGATTAAAAGCGATATCTTGGGCCCTCGATGATTCTGTTATGACTTATGTGTCGGGCCCGGTCAGAACTAAATTGATGTGTTCGGTTATGTTCTATGTTAGACGGATCAGAAATCGGGAAACAAATTGCAGGACAATAAGTATGACTATGTTCCATGTGTTTGTCCGCATAGATATCTTGAGAACAAAGGAGTATATGATCACTTATCTGAAGGACATGTCACTAACTAGGTCAGAGTTCGACAACGGCTTTTGAAAGCTTATGATTGCTAAGTCAGATCCTGAAGTGCATAAGCAGTAATAGTTATTAGACTTATCCAAGTGGGAGACTGTTGGATTTTGTGTCTAAGCCCATAACTATAATTGGTATGTACTTGACCCGATTGTAGCATGGTCCTTTTGGGTTGCCTTCACCAGTGCAATTTGATAGGATGAATTTTGAGAATAAGGTTATTTATGGTTTATTAATATATTACAAGCATAATATATTAATACAGAATTATTTAATTAGTATTGACCAAGAATTAATTTATTAATTTTGTGATCAAAAGAGACTAATTAAATTTATGTGAATTGATTATGTAAATCAATCATTCTTGTAGTGTGGGCTAATGATCCATGATTATGGGCTAAACTAATCCATGGATAGTTCATGGAGGTTAAACCCATGGAGCATGAGAATGTGGAAAGTCATGGGTTATTAGAGTTTACCAAGTGTAACCCTAGCATGTCCAACACTATAAATGGAACCCTCCATAGACCAAAATCGGTTGCCTCTTCTCCTTGAGATAAATAGATTATTCTCTTAAATCATCCTCTTGCATATTGGTGTTTGTGAACCATTAGAGGCATCACAGTTGAGGTGATCAAGCTTTCAAGGGTCAAGAACTACAAGTCCTTCAAAAGGTATGTCATTTATCTAGATGTTTTATTCAATTGGCAATTTGTATGCTAGTTAGGACAATGCTTTGGAAAAATTGAAAATATGCATGTATAATAGAGAAAACATAGATCCAAAGCATTTAGGGTTGCATGTGCACCATAGGAATGTTATAGTGCTTAAAACCCAACACCCTCGGCATACAAGATGCGAACCCCACCTTTTCCGCCTCGGGGCAAAAGCTCGTGCGTTGGACATTCTCCATGTCTGCCACCCAGTGTCGACTAGTAATGGGGTCCCTGACCCCAAAGAACTCAGGCGCACCACACGCCTTGAACTCCCTAAACGAGGGAGCTCGGGCCCCAATTTGGCATGCAGCAATATCGGCTGGAAAAGACTTGAACCGCTCCTCCATGATCTCCATGATTCCCTCATTGACGATACCAAAGATCACCGGCGTAGCGTCAAGGATGCCACGAGTAACCTCGGCCGCGATTAGATCGCACAGCCTCTCATCAATGGGCTCTGCACCAGAGCCCGGACCTGATCCTGGTCCCGATCCTGAAGTCGAACCTCGCGTGATCATCACCATCCTAAACTGAAAAAGAATACCATATAATATAAATTGATAAGGAAGTTCGAGAGGATTCCTCCTTACCGGACTCCTTAGAGCTTCCCGGTCTGTCCTTGTTTCGGGTACAGGTCCTGTGCTTTCAGTAGTACGGGCCCAATACTACCTTCCACACCTACCTGCACCTTCCCCAAGGTCATACCTGATACCTGTAATTCACCCAAATAAAATAACATGACCCACATAATACATCATAAACTCAAATCCTAGACTATTCTAGGATTTCTCAATCCTTACCGAACCAGAAACTTAAGTCAATTATAGCAGGTTTCCATATGCATACAAGTTATACACAAATAAAATCACATAGACTATCAAATAAAGCTTCTACCCTAAACCACAACCAAACAAGGAACATGTATAAGGCAAAATTCATCATTCTAGGGCTATGCAATCCAAGACGTATACAACTTTGAAAGCATACACTTAACAAATAATCAAATCAACAACAATTTCCAAACATAACTATATCATGGCTAATACATTGGGAATACTTACTTGAGCTCGACTGATTACGCGCATTGCACTCTCCCCTTTTTACTTACGAAAACCGTTTACAAGAAAACTTTAAATTTTGGTTTCTTTTGAAAAAGGGGTTTACCATTTCCTCAGTTCGAGCTCTGACACTGTGACAACCGTCAAATTTCGCTCAAGTCAAAGTCAAACAAAGTCAACAAGTCAAACCGGTCAACTCCATTAACCCTTGTATGTTAGGGTTTACATTATACAATTCGCTATTTCAATGAGAAAACATCATTTGAAAAATTCATGTGTTTGATTTTCCTTAGCCTTAACAGTGCTAAACAACAAACCAAAGCGATAAAACACTATTGCACAATCATCGGGATTGTGTAAGACACTAAATCATGGCTTAACGGGGTTTATGGACCTTTCGTTGCGAAGCCGAACACTCAAAAAGATCACAAACGAAACCTCTCACAATCTCTTTCACTCAACCTCTCTCTATTAAAATCTCTCCCAAATCTCTCTCAAAAGTTCCTTTAATTTTTTGTAATCATTCGGGCCATCCCGACCCTTAACTGGGTCAAAAACCACTTGAAACGGGGTAAAAACGGGTAAAATAGGCTTAAGGACCCAAAACTGAAGCTTCAGGACCGAAGTCCCTGTCATAAAGGAAGACGACACACATTTTGTCTGTCGTAACCTTACGACTCGCGTGTTGATGACACGCAATGAGTATCAAGGAAGCCCCTGTCATAAAAGAAGACGACATGCATGTTTGCGTGTCATAATTTGTCCGGTTTTTCGACTACGACTTCGTTTTAACTCCGTTTTTCATTATTTTAACGTGGGATTTTCACCCAAAACTTTATTTTATAAACTAAGGCCCCAAAATATATAAATCTCCAGGTTTTTTATAAAAAATGTATTAAAAGAATTGGTGGTTGGACTAATTATTGAGGGAATATTTGCTTTTCCTTATTTTATGACAAAAGCAAGCCACCACCACCTCACTCTATGATCATCCACTCTTTCTCACTACTCCTTGTCACCTTAGTGGACCTTTACACCCAATCTCCAGCTCTTCCCATGTTCTAAGAGCTGGAGGATTGATCCTCTCTCCTCATTCTCCATAAAGTTCTTTCATTCTACACTTAGCAACCAAAGGACACTCTCCAAAATTCTCTCATCTTTTCTCTCAATTTCAAGAACTTCAAGGCTTTCTCCAGGGATTTCTTCCTTCAATTAGTAAGTATCTTTATCATTCACATAATTATTAAACTCCATTCTACTCAAATCATTGATATCTTACACAAATTCCATCTTATTCGGTGTTAGATTCTCGAATCATCAAGACATCTTCTTAGTGTTCTTGGGTTGAACACTTCCTCTATCTCACTTTCATCTACTGAAATCACATAAGGTGAGTTCATACCCCTACATTTACATGTTTTTCTTAAGTTTTAAGGGGGGAATACAAGTAAAATCATCAAGAACACAATTAAACTTTTTCTAACAGATTACATCAGAAAATATGGACGTTAATCACGGACTGTTTTGGTCAACTTAAATATTTTAGTTTTCAAAACTGTTACAGGTGCAAGTAGTTCAAACTCTTAGCTTTAAAATGGCTACTTGCACATCTCCATATGATTTTTCTACAATTTATGGTGATTTTTACAAAACTGCCTGTCATTTCAGAGGCAAACCCGGACCAGTCTGTGATTATGAACATTTTCACCTCTGTTAGAGATCATTAAAAATCATGGTAAAATTTACGAACAAACTAGACTCATATTCCAAACTCTCAAAATTTGCGGATTTGGATTTAGAGCTTTGATGATTTTTTTATAAATTTTCTAAGAACAGTAACAGAAACTGTTTTTCAACGAAAAGTTGCTGTTAATTTCATTTCACCTTGTAACATGTTGAGCAAGGTGTATATCTTTATGTGATTATATGTTATTGCAATATATGACATTTTATCTTAATATTTAGACACACATCAGTTTACAAATGGATTTGGTCATATAAAATATAAAGAATAACAAGTGATTATAATCAAAGTACAATCGATACATTCAAACATTTAATAAACTATTTTGAATATAGTTTGCATACATTACCACGTACTACCCTTGGTTGATAAACTATAATAGGTATAGTTTATGATACATTACATAACAAATACATTTAAAAAGGGTACATTTATACAAAGGATATTTTCATTAAGCAAGGTACGGCCATACGGTACCAAGTTTTCATAACACGTAATTCCGTTAATGACTTTGTGAGACATTTACTTCAAATTACCATTAAGTCCTGTATTGTAACCAGAGTCTCCTTGAGGGAGAGCGTGATACTTGTGTATAGATCTATATTGGGTTTGACAAACCCACACCTAAGCTGCATGCAACAGCTAGACCGGCAGGTCTGGGGTGACAAATGTCATAACATTTCCGACGCCTGAAGAACGTCGTTTCAGGCCAACTAGGTCATAGCATGGTTATAATAACTCACATAAAGTATTAATAAACGTTGGAATTTACGGAAACTTCATTAAAATTTAACGAGTTTATGTCGATTTAAACTTGCATTGTTTTACTATAAATATGACAAATTACTTGTACATTTCGGTCTTTGGGTTTTAAGACTACATTTACACATTAAGGAAAATATTGGATTTTCTAACACAAATACTACTTTCACAAACGAAAGGCTTTTAATAATACCAAACAAAAGCTTATGAACTCACCAACCTTTGTGTTGACACTTTTTCAAACAACTTGTATTCTCAGGAAATCATTAAACAGGTAATCAAGTGCTTTTGAGGATGGGACGCTAAGGCGTCTACTATTTCATATTTTGTCAACATATTGTAATTGATTCGTAAACATGTAATTCATACAATGATGTAACTTTTTCAATTATATATATGTTGGTTGTGTTTGCTTGAATTACTATTACAATTGTTGTTATGATACTATACATGAAGTCCTCCACCCCCGGACGTTTCCGCCATCCTTGGTTTGGGGGTGTGACAGATTGGTATCAGAGCACAGTTTATAGTGAATTAAGTATATCAAACCACATAAGATATACAAACTATAAACACAATTGGGACTAATAGTCTCTGATTTGTGCATTTTTCAAATAAATATACTTTTAGAAAATAAATGATTTTTATTAAAAGTATAAATACATGCATACATGCTCATATAGTGTCATAACTAGAAGAACATAAAATAAAAGAAGAGGAGTTGTACATTATGGGTATGCCTTGGTATATGTAAATCAAGTCTGGGAAGGATATAGCCTGATCAACTATATCTGTCCGAGGATTGACTTGCATATACTGGGGGATAGTCATAATGGGCAACAAATCTATCAACCTAACTACACCCTACAGAGAATACTTTAAGAATCGAATCTAAACAGCTAAAAATACTATAGGAGTATTTGGTGATACTATAACCAACTTATGTGA
This sequence comes from Lactuca virosa, assembly GCF_052849685.1. Lineage (NCBI taxonomy): Eukaryota > Viridiplantae > Streptophyta > Magnoliopsida > Asterales > Asteraceae > Lactuca > Lactuca virosa. The sequence goes on along the minus strand of NC_136433.1, from coordinate 192,459,862 downwards.
AAACTAAAGACCTCTTTTAGTAGGCCTATGATAACTGAGTGCATACGCCAAGGTTATACATAATTAAAGATATTATAGACTCAGAATCTATGACTATTGCTCTACTTCCTGTTCCTTGTTTGGTTGTGGACTTAGAGTAGAGTCATTTATTCGAAAGTCTATTCTATCTCAAATTATGTATAACTGATATGCACTACGTGATTATAGACGTAACTAATAAGGATCACCCCTATAAGTAATTATAGGATTAGGCGTCTATTAATTATCTCTTCTACCCCTATTCTCGCAGGAGCAACATGATGTGTAAATTTTAACGCCCGTACAAAACCTACTTCTACCCACTACCATAACTCCATCTCCAAGACGTTAACAGGAACACCAAGAATAGTTCACTAAAGTGCGAAAATATACATGTGTATATAAATGGTAAGGATATTTACTAAAAGGTTTATCAATGAAATAGGCATGCATTTTATTTCATTGAATCTCACTACTTGGTATTACAAACAATTTACAACTGGTAACTCTAAGATTCTTTAGGTGTACCTCGAAGTTATGTGTAATTAAGGAATGATTGACCTAGAAATGGTGAGTCCGCCTTAGGACCTGTTCCTTGTTTGGTTGTGGACTTAGGGTAGACTCATTAGGATCAACAGTCTAATAAAATTTTAATTACACATAACTGGGGGCATGTCAAGAGAATCTTAGGAGTGGATCAGACATGGAACAAATCACAAGATTATAATCAAGTTATTCCTACTAAATTCATAAGTCTATTTATATAGACCTCTGGTATAGAGTCGTCGGCGTAGTCGTGTCGGCAATCTAAAATATGGCTAAATACATAATACAAACTATAATACCCAAATTATACAAAATTTTTTGCATTAAAAATCAATAGACAAATACATAAAATGAAACTAAAAAAAAAGTATCAAACTATCAAGAGAAAAACACATACAATGTAGATTAAAATCCACTAATGATAACAAAATGGCTAAAAGAAAAGGTAAGGACTAAGGATTGTTAAGTCCTCTCTTCTTATAAATAGCTTTGAAGCAAGCTAGCCTAAGCTTCTTTGTTCTTTCTGTCAGTTCCATACCTGGCAATTTCTCCATCATCTTCTTGTGCCCTGCTAACGTCTCTACCTCCTCCTTTAATCCCAACTCCTAGTTTTTTTAGGTAGATGCAATATATTTTTCGTGTGAGTTCATAAAATTTACAATGAGTTAAGTTTATGTAAATATAAATCAGAAATCGTAGTAAAACAATTGATTCGATGTGGCATATGCCTAGGGCCTATGTTTATGTTATAAAGAAACTAATAATTAAAATTTTAGAAAATACCAAAACTACTTTGGTTACCAAGTGCATGCATACATGCATGAGTAATGTATAGAAGGTTATTATCGTAGTTTACCTTGGCATTTTGAATGAGGGATTGAAGGCTCTTAAGTTTTCTATGAGGCCATCTGTTTATGTTTAGCTCTCTGCATCTTTTCTTCAACAATGTTGACCCTATCCCTAGTTCCTTTGCTGCCATGATTATCGGCATCTCAAAGTACTTCGCTATCTCTTCAAACTCCAATGGTCTCAATCTATTTGCCACCTTCCGGCCACCGTGATCAGTGGTGGCAGCACTAGAACTACCTGTAGCCTCACCACCGGATTTACAGTCTTCACTGAAACTAACCAATGGTAAATTACCATCCTCCCAACAATCCCATAAGCTTATGTCTTCAAGGGGATCAAGATCATGAAACTCATTTCTAGAAATGATGTTTTGATCTTTGTTAAGTACTGTGGAAACATTCTGATCGAGCACTTCATGCGATTTTTCCGACAACTCGAAATCCTGATGGTTGAGCAGGTCACCACTGCAAAAATCAAACCATGTTTTGATCAATATAAACAAAATCACTTTTCTGTGCGAAAGATGGTGTAATGAGTGACATTTATATATACCTGAACAGATCCTGATGATCAAAGTACTGAAACCGATCGAGGTCATCTATGGGGTTTTGATGATCTGCAGGCGGATCCATTTGTGAGGGAGAAGTTAAAGAGTCGCGGTAAGAATGTGCTGATTTATATAAGGGAAGTGGGAGAAGTAACGAATAACAAATAAAGAGGAAATGAATGGTCTTTGAGCCATAACCTTCTTCTGTGATGATTTATATAAGGTAAGTGGGAGGAGTAATAAAAAAAATAAAATAAAGAGGAAATGAATGGTCTTTGAGCCGTAACCTTCTTCTTCAATTCACACACATATACGTATATGTTGCTGCAAATTAGGACTTTTGTGCCTCATGCATTTAATGCATCACATGCCTACTGCATATTCTTGACTTTGAAGCTACGTACCAGTTTCGAATTTCCCCAGTAGCACACTTTTCATTAGAAAGTACTCCAAGTCTTCTCACATGCAAATTATGACTTGAGTGTCGCTATAGGTAACTAATAAAACTTTTTTTTTTAACCCCTTAAATATCAGTACAAGCATCTAACATCGACATTTAAATTCTAAATTTCTTTTTATTACTAAAACTAGCATATATTCAAGTCTATAAACCATGAATCTTGGGAACACGGCAAAACCCAAATAAGTCTTATCATCTATGTAAAAACTCAGGGTTTTTACCAGTGAATCTATCAGTAGCGGAGCTTGAACAATTAACTTGGGGGAGGGGGCCGAAAATATTATAAACTGAAATTAACAAAAAAAAAAAAAAATCAAAATCAAAATTTGAGCAATAACCAAATCTATAAGTTCATAACTTGTAAATCAAATTGGAAAATCGCCAAATCACAAATGACAGCCAAATTAAAAAGAAACTCAGTAAGACAATAGTAACGCATAAATAGGCAACGGATTGACTGAAAACAGCAGCAACAGTGCAATACGCCAACACCAACAATCAACAATCTTACAATCAGAAAGGAAAGAACAGCTGAACAGGATATGGGTCTCGGGATTACATACCTGATTTCTGTGAGGTGTGAATAGGGATTTGGGCATTAGGCGATGGCGATTGGCGAGAGTGAGACCAGGCGACTGACTTAGCGAGACAGCGAGAAACGAACAGCAGGCGAGATAGGCAGCGAATTGGGCAAATAGGGATGAATCGATTTTGATTTCTTGATATCGGGCTTGGTAACACTTGCCTATAACCCAAGTGGGGTAACAAAGTGGATGTTCATTTGAGTTGGCCCAGTAGGCAATGTGGGCCTGAAGAGCCGAGGCATGTTATCTATCCACTGTCGAGAGAGAAGAGTTTTTGCAGCTCTGTGAAGCCAGCCTGATGCATTGCCTCTTTTTCTAAGGCCCAAGCCTAAGCTCAAGCCACATGAATCAACTCTCGACTTGGATCGGGCAAGAGTATTGGACCATTCTGATTAGGAATCGGGAGGGGCCAAAGCCCAAGTTTGAAGATAGCAGGCTTATAACAATTTTATTTTGAACTACAATTCCTACTCCTGGCCCCAATAATACTACGCCCCTGGAATCTATGATGGCTAGTGTCAACGTTATGGTCATATATCATTAAGATTCTATGGACTTAGAATGTGTGATTCCGCCTCATTCCCTGCTCCTTGTTTGGTTGTGGGCTTAAGGCGGGGTCACCCATCCAAAATGCCCTTGCAATCTTAATGATATACGACTAGTTTACGCCAATCGACTATAAAAGAACTAATAGGACTTATAATGCAAATTTCGTCAAAAATTGTTGAAACATTCGTAATGATGGAACTCGCTAACTATAAAATATTCATAGTGGTAATACCAAGGATAAAACAGGGAGTATAAAAGCACACATAGAATACTCTATCATCCTAAAACAATAAACTCCTTTTAAATTGACTCAGCTCAAGTTACAATAAGAAATTTCCAAGGTCGTCATGTGACATCAGGCAGGTTGTTCCTAGCCATAATCAATTTCTTGTACTACGAGAAGTTTTCCACATCTTTTTCCAAACTCTTGAAGTCCCTGTCAAAATGCAAATTTCGGGACGAAATTCCCTCTAACGGGGGGATGATGTGACAACCGTCAAATTTCGCTCAAGTCAAAGTCAAACAAAGTCAACAAGTCAAACCGGTCAACTCCATTAACCCTTGTATGTTAGGGTTTACATTATACAATTCGCTATTTCAATGAGAAAACATCATTTGAAAAATTCATGTGTTTGATTTTCCTTAGCCTTAACAGTGCTAAACAACAAACCAAAGCGATAAAACACTATTGCACAATCATCGGGATTGTGTAAGACACTAAATCATGGCTTAACGGGGTTTATGGACCTTTCGTTGCGAAGCCGAACACTCAAAAAGATCACAAACGAAACCTCTCACAATCTCTTTCACTCAACCTCTCTCTATTAAAATCTCTCCCAAATCTCTCTCAAAAGTTCCTTTAATTTTTTGTAATCATTCGGGCCATCCCGACCCTTAACTGGGTCAAAAACCACTTGAAACGGGGTAAAAACGGGTAAAATAGGCTTAAGGACCCAAAACTGAAGCTTCAGGACCGAAGTCCCTGTCATAAAGGAAGACGACACACATTTTGTCTGTCGTAACCTTACGACTCGCGTGTTGATGACACGCAATGAGTATCAAGGAAGCCCCTGTCATAAAAGAAGACGACATGCATGTTTGCGTGTCATAATTTGTCCGGTTTTTCGACTACGACTTCGTTTTAACTCCGTTTTTCATTATTTTAACGTGGGATTTTCACCCAAAACTTTATTTTATAAACTAAGGCCCCAAAATATATAAATCTCCAGGTTTTTTATAAAAAATGTATTAAAAGAATTGGTGGTTGGACTAATTATTGAGGGAATATTTGCTTTTCCTTATTTTATGACAAAAGCAAGCCACCACCACCTCACTCTATGATCATCCACTCTTTCCCACTACTCCTTGTCACCTTAGTGGACCTTTACACCCAATCTCCAGCTCTTCCCATGTTCTAAGAGCTGGAGGATTGATCATCTCTCCTCATTCTCCATAAAGTTCTTTCATTCTACACTTAGCAACCAAAGGACACTCTCCAAAATTCTCTCATCTTTTCTCTCAATTTCAAGAACTTCAAGGCTTTCTCCAGGGATTTCTTCCTTCAATTAGTAAGTATCTTCATCATTCACATAATTATTAAACTCCATTCTACTCAAATCATTGATATCTTACACAAATTCCATCTTATTCGGTGTTAGATTCTCGAATCATCAAGACATCTTCTTAGTGTTCTTGGGTTGAACACTTCCTCTATCTCACTTTCATCTACTGAAATCACATAAGGTGAGTTCATACCCCTACATTTACATGTTTTTCTTAAGTTTTAAGGGGGGAATACAAGTAAAATCATCAAGAACACAATTAAACTTTTTCTAACAGATTACATCAGAAAATATGGACGTTAATCACGGACTGTTTTGGTCAACTTAAATATTTTAGTTTTCAAAACTGTTACAGGTGCAAGTAGTTCAAACTCTTAGCTTTAAAATGGCTACTTGCACATCTCCATATGATTTTTCTACAATTTATGGTGATTTTTACAAAACTGCCTGTCATTTCAGAGGCAAACCCGGACCAGTCTGTGATTATGAACATTTTCACCTCTGTTAGAGATCATTAAAAATCATGGTAAAATTTACGAACAAACTAGACTCATATTCCAAACTCTCAAAATTTGCGGATTTGGATTTAGAGCTTTGATGATTTTTTTATAAATTTTCTAAGAACAGTAACAGAAACTGTTTTTCAACGAAAAGTTGCTGTTAATTTCATTTCACCTTGTAACATGTTGAGCAAGGTGTATATCTTTATGTGATTATATGTTATTGCAATATATGACATTTTATCTTAATATTTAGACACACATCAGTTTACAAATGGATTTGGTCATATAAAATATAAAGAATAACAAGTGATTATAATCAAAGTACAATCGATACATTCAAACATTTAATAAACTATTTTGAATATAGTTTGCATACATTACCACGTACTACCCTTGGTTGATAAACTATAATAGGTATAGTTTATGATACATTACATAACAAATACATTTAAAAAGGGTACATTTATACAAAGGATATTTTCATTAAGCAAGGTACGGCCATACGGTACCAAGTTTTCATAACACGTAATTCCGTTAATGACTTTGTGAGACATTTACTTCAAATTACCATTAAGTCCTGTATTGTAACCAGAGTCTCCTTGAGGGAGAGCGTGATACTTGTGTATAGATCTATATTGGGTTTGACAAACCCACACCTAAGCTGCATGCAACAGCTAGACCGGCAGGTCTGGGGTGACAAATGTCATAACATTTCCGACGCCTGAAGAACGTCGTTTCAGGCCAACTAGGTCATAGCATGGTTATAATAACTCACATAAAGTATTAATAAACGTTGGAATTTACGGGAACTTCATTAAAATTTAACGAGTTTATGTCGATTTAAACTTGCATTGTTTTACTATAAATATGACAAATTACTTGTACATTTCGGTCTTTGGGTTTTAAGACTACATTTACACATTAAGGAAAATATTGGATTTTCTAACACAAATACTACTTTCACAAACGAAAGGCTTTTAATAATACCAAACAAAAGCTTATGAACTCACCAACCTTTGTGTTGACACTTTTTCAAACAACTTGTATTCTCAGGAAATCATTAAACAGGTAATCAAGTGCTTTTGAGGATGGGACGCTAAGGCGTCTACTATTTCATATTTTGTCAACATATTGTAATTGATTCGTAAACATGTAATTCATACAATGATGTAACTTTTTCAATTATATATATGTTGGTTGTGTTTGCTTGAATTACTATTACAATTGTTGTTATGATACTATACATGAAGTCCTCCACCCCCGGACGTTTCCGCCATCCTTGGTTTGGGGGTGTGACAGACACACTCGAGAGTGTGCCCGAATACCTCAAACCAAGGCTCTGATACTAACTTGTAACAACCCAAAACTTCAAATAAAATTTTCATTTAATAATTAGAAATCTCATTCATATTTGTTTCTCCAATGTTCCATTACATAAAAATATTAATCCAGATCTGAGTTTTCAAAACAACTAATGCGGAAATTGATGGGTTTTGAGCATACCAACAAATCTTATGTGTACATGCAACCCTAATGCGTGGATCTAGGTTTTCTCTAAATGAACATGCAAACTTGAACACAAAAGGAGAAACCCTAGGAAGTGTCTACAATATTCTAAATCTATATAAAACTAGGGTTTGGTTACATACCTTGATTGTTATATTGTAATAACAATAATTCCCATGTAGACCTTGAAGCTTGAGAGTTTAGTGTCACAAGTGTAACACCTCTAATGGCTCAGAAACACACAATTCAAGAGAATGATATGAAAGAGGGGGAAAGTATCAAAGTTTCAGTTTCTTCTTCTTAAAAAGAGTGGCCGAAAATCAAAGGGTTAGGGACCCTATTTATAGTGCACCAGGGATGTTATGGATTAACCTAATCTGAATAAAATATCATTATCTCAAATATGATAATTATCCACCTCCTTTGATTACCCATATGCGATAAGATATTCTAGAAACTCTAGAATAATCTTATACATACATCAATTTTATCCATCGCCTTCCCTAGGAAGGTTCTGGACTCTTTTTGCTCAACTATTGAACAATTGCACTTTTAGTCCCTACACTTTCAATTAATTCCTTTAATCCCAAAATTAGTTCCAAATTAATTTCTTATTAAATATTAATTAATAATATGATTACTAATTAATATATTATTTCCATAACATATTAATAAATCATCTATTCCAATTTATTAATCAAATTAATAACTCTTCCTCAATTAAGCATCCTGTCTAGTTGCAAGTGTGAAGGCAACCCAAAAGGACCATACCAATTATAGTTATGGGCTTAGACACCTAATCCAACAGTTTCCCACTTGGATAAGTCTAATAACTATAGTTGCAAGTATAACTTCAAAAACTGACAAGTAATCGTAGCTCCCAAAGCTCCTGTCAACTCTGACCTAGCCAGTTGTGTGTCCTAAGATAAGTGATCAAATATTCATCCGTTCTACAAGATATGTATGGACATGAGACATGGATTATAATCAATCTCTCTGTGAAAAATTTGTTTCCTGATTTCTGATTTATGACGACTGATATCAGACTACTAATTTAACACATCAATTCAGTCCAGGCTTGGCCAAGCTCTTTAGATGTCATCATCAAATCATCGAGGGGCCCACAGATATCGTTTTTCCTGTTAGGGCAAAAGGAACGGATAAACTTCGAATTATATTCTTGCAATATTCACTCATCAAATCATGCACAACAATATGTTTTATAACATCAAGTTACTGATGCGTTTACGTATTATCAATGCACAAACGACTTGTAAACAACAACTCATATATCTCTGTTTCAAGAATATAAGATATTATCGTCTCAAAATTACTCGTGATAAAATTCATGAAGTAATTCTTTGAGCGTGGGTTAATCCAATACTTAAATCCCCATTTCAAAAGTACTGATGAACATTGCAGCAAAACCATTGTCATGTCTAAACCCTTAGACAATGTACAATTCAATTCATGACAATATTAATTCGCTACTTACTTCCAAAAGTACGAGTGACTTTGGATGTTTTTAATAATCCAAATATTGAGGAAGTAAAACATGCGAAGTGAAACACAATAATAACCTAATTAACTATGGTCTCAAAACTATTGAATATAAATAAAACACTTATTATTTAATCCCCATATTAACTAGACTTTATTAATTGTCTAATGTTTCGATTAATCAACTAAACACTTGAATTAAACATCAGTCATGCCATGTTATAAACATGCATACTATGTCTCTCTATGGTCATTCCTTTGTGAACAGGTCAATTGGACATAATTCCAAAACCTTATTATAAGTGTAAGAATTCCAATTTTTTTCATTTAATGTGTTAAAGTTCAACCTTGCATGCAGTATCCTTTTGTGATGACGTGGTGTCAAAGTCACTGAGACTTAGCCTACGATGTCACAAAATTCTCCATTGAAACTTTGTTACTTAAACAATTTCATGGTAATGAAGTATCAAATTCAAGATACAATTCTTGAACACCTTCTATGCGTTAAGTTTTCTAACTCCCGTGTAGATTTCAATAACCAACTCCTACTATGAAAATATTTCCATGTTCCCATATGACCATCAATTCTGAACAAGAATCACATCCATTCAGAATTATGTCAATATGGTCCGTCCAAATTAATACTATACTTCTAATTGTCCAAAAGCAACCAATCTTTTGGTAAACCTCAGACTGTTCTTGACAGTTGTTTAACAACTCTAGTCACATCTTGTTCTAGTCGTTTTTCCCTCTCAATGCCCTAAGCATTTGGAAAAATCAGAGTAAGTGAATATTATAGCATATTTAATCAATCCTATATCTGAAGCATATAAGACTTGATTCATAATGTCTTATACAAATACCTGATATCTGTTCAGTCTCTTGCTATAATATTTCCATATATATTGAATTTCCTACATTGAATCATTTCAATATGCTATTCATATATATATATATATATATATATATATATATATATATATATATATATATATATATATATATATATATATATATATATATATGTGTGTATATATATATATATATATATATATATATATATATATATATATGTATATATATGTATATATATATATATATATATATATATATATATATATATATATATGTATATATATATATATATATATATATATATATATATATATATATATATATTCTGTATATATACATATATACACACACCCATCACCAAGTTCTTTCAAATCCTTTTTCAAACCAAACTATTATATTTGAAATGAAGTATGAGTGCCCTCTCCCCTAAATCCTTTTGTAGCGAAACAATTCCCAACTTTGCAATTTTCAAATTTGTAAACTTTTTTTTCCTACAAATAGTATTGCCAACTTGCAACACTTAGCATAACAATTATACTCTTGCTATCACAACATTTATGCTCTCACTAGCATAATAATTATGCTTCTGTCTGCATAACAATTATGCTCCTACTAGCATAACACTTATGCTTCTATCTGCGTAACAATTATGCTCCCACTAGCTTTGACATGTACCCAGAAATCAACTGGACTCCCAAAAATCAATACTTTTTGACTTTCTTACTAAAGTGCAGATTTCTGATACGTAATGTTTTGATAATTCTTCAGTGAGACTTCTCAAGCTCATACACCTTCATTAGATAGCTTATGTGTGTGTTTAAACCCTTTCAGAACTTATAGCTATAAGTCCTGAATGTTCAAACTATTTCTTGCCATTTCTCACAATTCGAACTATGAAAAGGGATGCCGTAATCATATGCGTATTTGAGAATGCAATTATCACAACTACTAACCATAATGATATTTATCAAATCTAAAATCTACTAGCAAAAGTGTTTCCTCTTAATCATGTTCATGAATTAGAGTGAAACCTTTTGTCACCTAGATCTCATGGTGTATACGTTCCTATCCATGTGAATTTATCAATTCCAACCTACAATCATAGGATAAGGTTGAGGAAAAAACCAAAATCAATTTTATGTTTTTTCCTTTCATGGAACGAACTTGCTTGTTCTTAATTTCTTGCCTTCTAGTAGCACAGGGGCCTACCAATGCTGCCAAGTTGTTATGTAGGTCACCCATATTGATCAATGTACTATCATTGACCAACGTGCTCTTCTTTTTGTAGTCAAATGAGAACCATAGAACTCATAAGCTTTGCCAACACAACAAGAAAGTACACAGAAACAAGAATGTGTCAACTTAACACGATAGGTTATCAACCTTAAGTCGTGTGCCTATGATAACTAAAAGTTTTATTCTCAATTGACTCCTGAAACTCTTTAGGATCAATAAGACTCCCACTAACTTCTTGACATATAAGTTTCTCTCTCAAGGAGCATTCCTTGACGAGCAAAAACTAATATTCAAAAGTTTGTGTAAATTCTTGACAAGCAAACAATTCATGTAATTGGTCTTAGTTTATCCTTTGTTTTAACCAAAACATCACAACTACCAATTTCAAATTTTCCAGAGTAAAAAAACATTTATACTCCACATTTCATGAGGTGTTATAAACCTACTTATTTTGTATTGAGCTTCAAGTTACAATTTATAGTTACTAGAGTAGGACTCTAAAACTTGATTGGAAACGAAGTATGACTCATCTTTCGATTGAACCATTTCAACAATATCGGATTCCTCTTCTTAGTCATACAAATGCATTAATATGTTCTTCAAGGATCAATTGTGACATGGTTCCACAATCAGTAAGACGATCATAAAACACGATACCAAAGTACTCTCATTTCCTTTTAGATTGGAGAAACCATTATCTTTCTGCCTAACAGATTTTTCTTATTTGTTCTATTACACTTTGAAAACTTTTCAAGTGTTAGAATTATGTTTAATCTTACAACCATGTTTACTGAAACATCGGTAAACCATGACGAATAGAGTTATCGTTCTTTGTGGTGGATCTAAATAGTCCACATCAATGTGTACTAGAACCTTTAGTCCTTCACTTGACTCACACAAACATGTGATCAGCGAATTAGTCATGATCTTCTAATGATCAAGATTCTTATACATCACACAATTCAAATTGTATGACTCCAAGTTTCTATCCAATTGAAACTTGGGTGATGAGAATTCCTTTTCACTTGGTTGATTATGACATTTCCACAAACGACACAATTAAGAATCAAATCCATATTTAATATTGCTAATAATGGAAATATAACCACCAATTCTCATAAATGCCATTGCAAGGAATTACAAAGTAAATAAATCAAAAAATTCACTTTATTGATAATATGTGGAAAAATTTGTCCTTACAATGAAAAATTATGAAAACTATGTTTCTAGATATTTCCTAAGCAATATATTAATCTATCACAACTCCTATGCAGCAGCTTCCAAAATCTGATCATCGAAACATGCGACCGAAATCCATCTTTCATGATCAGATTCAACTTACTCTTCTCAAGCTTCCATTTTTCTCTTAGATCCTGCAAAAGACATCAAAATGTGACTATCACATCATGTATTAAGAATCTATGAATAGGAACTTAATAAAATAGAGTTAGATAGTGGATGTGCCTAAAGTAGAGTTATACGATTTGACTTTACTATCTCTGAGATCTTTCAGGTATTCTGGGCAGCTTCGTATCGACTTCCATCATTGTTTCCAACACTTATGTTTTGAGAAAATCGATTTTGAGATTTTTATTTTTGAGAAAACCTTGTTTGTTGATTAGAAGAAAATCGTTGTGTTGTTGATTGATTTTGAACACTCGTTGATTTGGTTTTGTTATCTTTGGAAAATGATGAGTGTGAAACTTTCGAAGAATTTATTTTTGGATGATATTCAGATTTAGTTTTATTTGTTTGAGCGAGATTTTTCTTTTGATCTGAACGAATTGGTGAATTTGAAAACTTGTTTTCAACAAATTTAGACTTTGTGTTTTCAGTTGTTTTTAATGACAAACCATTTTGTTGCTTTCGTAACTCCACGGTTTGCCAGAAAATCTTCTTTCGAGCTTGTCTTTTTGAAATTGCATTTTCTTTTGAAAATTTGTCAATTTGTTTGTTAAATTCTTTGGAATTTAATTTGACAACAGTTTCATTTTCCACAACAACTTCTTTTGTAACTTCTTTCACAATTTTCGATTTTTCAACCCATTTGCGTTGTGGTTTTTGTCTTTGAAAAACATACGAATTATTTGTTAAGGTATTTTCGACTGTGCTTTGATTTGAAAAGAATCTTTCGTCTGTTGTCTTCTTGTTGTCATCTTCGACCATTTTGTTGAATTCTGGTTTAATGTTCTCAACAGTTCCAGTAGTAACAAACACTTGATTTGGAAAGACAACATCATCAGTACACTTGAAATTAGGATACACCACTTGATTTGTTTCCAAATAATGGGCTCCTTTTTCAGACAACACTTTGTCGAAATTTTCAGTGCCCCCAAATACTTGATCAACAATAACACGAGGAATTTCTTTTTCTGTCGAATCTTTGTTTGATGAGACCTTTTTATCCGAATTGTCATCATTATTTTCATCATCACTGCTATCCGTTTGACTATCTCGGATATCCACAAAATCACAATCTTTCGAAGTAGAAGGTTTGTCAGTGTCAATCTTAACTTCCAAATCCTTAAGTTTTTCTTTTCCTTTAGATTTTGATGCGACATTAATGACAGACAACTGAGAACAATCAACATCCTCAATATCACTAATTTTGCTAATATTGTCGGAGTTATCTTCAATATCGGCAAAATTAGATTGAGAATCAGATGTCGAATTCTCAGTCTTTTTCAAAATTTTGATTTGTTCTAATTTAGATAAAGTATCATTCACTATATCAACTAATGCATTCGTATCCAGACATTCATTAATTTTGACAATTCCATATGCATATCTATCATCTGGGATTTTGTCAAACTCAGCAATAGTTTTCTCACAATCATACGAAATATTATCAACCTTCTCTCTCTCAAAAGCTAGAAAAGGCAATAATTTTCTATGTTGCTCTATGCTTATTTCACACGAATGATGTAAATCAGTTAATTTTCCATAGAGTCGTTTAGCAGTATTACAGTAGATATTACGTTGTACTAACAGAAGTTTTACATCACTAGTTAAAGAATCTATATCGCACATGATGTTTGTGATTTGTAATTCTAAACACTCAACGTTACTTATTTTCGAATCTAAACGCTTCTGGGTCTCTAACAACTGCATTGACAATTTCTTAGCCTTATTGCTAACAGACACAACAATTGAGTCATAATAAGTAACAGTTTCATCAAAAGATACTAATTCAGAGTCATAAGCACTTATTGGAATATTAAAAGATTCAAGAATAGAACATACCTTTGTTGTCATTGGAGACTTGTCAGCAGATTTTGTTACGAAGCATCGTCATGTCACCTTATTCTCCTCTTCATCCGAATCTTCCTCATACTTCGCATACATAGCACCATGCGTTGGGTTATGCATTTCATCATCATCTGATTCCGAAGACCATATTTGATAAGTGCCATCTTCTTCCTGCTCTCCTTTTGCCACCAAAGACAAATTCTTAGCTTTAGCCCTTACCTCCTCCAGCCTTTCGACATAGTACGCTTCATCCTTGACTTTGTTCTTCTTTTCTTCTTTCTTACGAAATATACAATCATTCAATAAATGATTTGCTCCATTGCAGTAGTGACAATCCACCCCCGAATCTCCTTTTAACTTTTTCTCATTCTTCACCTCAGTAACTTTTGCATCATTCTTCTCAAACTTCTTCTTCTCCTCACCAACAGCTTTACTCATAAAACCTCCTTTTCCCTCATTTTGCTTGAACTTCGGATTAAACGGCTTCTTGAAAAACTTTTTGACACGATTGTTTGAGTAAAAAGCTATTGCCTCATCGTCCGAATTCATTATCAAACCTTCTTCCTCCTCAGAATCATCTTTTTCGAATGTTTCTTTCTCAGATACTTTGGAGACAAGCGCTAACAGACCTCCCAGACTGAGCTTCAACTCCTCAGCCATTTCATTCACCTCACTTTCGTGAGTTTTCAATTGATTGTACAAATCATTGAGAGTTGAAGTATCGAAACTCTGCTGATTCTTCACCATCATACTCACGCTTCTCCATTCTTTACGAAGACCAATTATGAAAATGAGATTGAATTCCATCGCTGTCCTAGTGATTCCATAACGATTACAGCGATAAATCAACTCATTCAGACGATCGTAATAAACTTTAATTGTTTCAACCTCCTTTTGTCTGAAATCCTTCAACTCCACCAAACATTGCTTAACAGAATTGATTTTAGTCTTCTCGCTTCCTTGAAACTTTTCTTTCAGATTATTCCAGATCTCTTTGGCAATTGTACAACTCCTAACATAGTTGTACACAACTGGAGGCAATGCACCTCGCAATTCTCTCATGCATCTTTTCTCCAGTTTCTTCAAACGATCAGATTGATTTTCAACACTAGAAGTTCCAGAAGATGATCCAATTGGTTGAACATTTGCAGGAGGAATGATATTTCCAGATATGCAAGACCACAACTCTTCATCGAGTCCATTTAGGTAATCCTGCATGCGATCAGCCCATTGAGCATAGTATTCAGGAATAAGCATCAAAATCTTAGTAGAAGATCCGAGCAGATGAGAGAAAGAAGTCATTGAATTGAGATTGAAGTTCGCC
The DNA here is from genome assembly GCF_052849685.1 of Lactuca virosa. Classification (NCBI taxonomy): domain Eukaryota; kingdom Viridiplantae; phylum Streptophyta; class Magnoliopsida; order Asterales; family Asteraceae; genus Lactuca; species Lactuca virosa. Next base: position 192,444,574 of record NC_136433.1, on the reverse strand, counting down.
ATTGATGTACGAATGTTGATTTTTGAGATTTTTGAGAATTCAATGAAAATTTGAAAGCAAATAGCTGAATTGAATCGAGATTACAAACAGAACACTCGATTCAACAATTCAATTGTAGAATCGAATTACAACTAACGATCTAGAACGAATTTTCACTTCAAAAAGCGCGGAAACTTTTTGAACCAAAAATGATTCAAATTTTTTTTTGAAACGACGTGAAAATCAGATCACAGGTTGTGATTCCTGCTCTGATACCAATTGATGAATCGTGGAATCAAGTATTAATCAAAATCAGAGTAAAACGAATGAAGATTGAACAAACGATGTAAATAAGATCTGGTTTCTGCTCATTTATGCTTTCAACGTTTACAGAGAAAAATAGACAGGTTCTGTAAAGTACTCTTATCTAACTCTAGTAAAGTTCCATATTTATAGGAACAGTGAAAGCATACAAAAAATTCTAAGGCATTGACACTTAAGCTTCGTACGAAATACACCTTAGTAAATAAACTTAACAAACATTCGAAGGGTACAAAAGACTTCGACATATTACAACTAAATTCGACCCTTACAGATCTTTTGGGATTCATTGAACTATTCAATGGCATGTTAAATCTCGATTATGCTCTCACTTTGTGACTGGGATACCGAGGATCACAAACGAGATGTGAATAACCATGAAAATTAGCTTGGTACTCTCGATGTCATTTACCATCTAATTAATGTGCTGGTTAACCACACACACTCCATTAATCAATGATAATTTACAAGACACTCATTGCCAACAATATTAGTCCCACATTAGTGTGCCGGTTAACCACACATGCTCCACTAACGACCAATAAGGTGCAATGTGCAATTTTATGGGTTAGCATCAAATTCACATTTTTCCTAAAGTAACTAAGAGTGGGATTTTTAGAAAAATGATTTAGTTACTTTATAATTTATTATACTTGAGAATTAAGTTTTCTATCAAACTCGTTCGGCTAACGACCCTCCACTAGTCAAGAGAGCGGTGGGTAAGAGTGGATACCCAATGACGGTCATTTTATAGGCCGCTTCTTTAAACTCCCCTTATAGAACAGCTTCGTGAATGAAGCCTACTAACAGTAAGACTGACTTTTCTTATACATATATATAAATATTAGCTTTTAATTTTACAATATATATGTATATAAGTGTATTTTAAACATTTAAAATCCTAGGGTTCTTAAATTTAAAATTTTAAAAATTAAACTATTTAATTTAAATTTTAAATTTTAAAACCAAGGATGTATTTTTTAAAACTTTTCAAAAATACAAGGTTAATTTTTTAATAATTAAATTAACAAATCAATTTTATCTTTATCAAAATTTTAACCCAATCATGAATTCATGATAAGGATACAAAATTACTGATTAAAATAACCAATTTTAAACAATTGAAACGAATTTAAGGTAATTATCTTAATCAATCCATGAGACACTTATCAAAATCGAAAATATAGGATCTGACAGTGCAACTCGCCGAGTTGGACAATAACCACGTCGAGTTGCATGCCAACTCGTCGAGTTCAAAGACCAACTCGACGAGTTCGATGAACAGAATGTCGATTATTTTCCCTCCTCCTTCTAACAATTCACAATTGCATCATATTAAATAGAAAAACTAATACTAGGCTTTGATACCACTGATGGGTTTTGAGCATAACAACAAATCCTATGTTTACATGCAACCCTAATGCTTTGGATCTAGGTTTTCTCTAATTGAACATGCAAACTTGAACACAAAAGTAGAAACCATAGGAAGTTTCTACAATATTCGAAATCTATATAAAACTAGGGTTTGGTTACATACCTTGATTATTATATTGTAATAACAATAATTCCCTTGTAGATCTTGAAGCTTGAGAACTTACTGTCGCAAGTGTAACACCTCTAATGCTCACAAACACACAATGCAAGCGAATGATATGAAAGAGGAGGAAAGTATCAAAGTTTTGGTTTCTTCTTCTTAGAAAGAGTGGCCGAAAATCATTGGGTTAGGGACCCTATTTATAGTGCACCAAGGATGCTATGGATAACCCTAATCTGAATAAAATATCATTATCTCAAATATGGTAATTTTCCACCTCCTTTAATTACCCATATGTGATAATATATTCTAAAAACTCTAGAATAATCTAATACATACATCAATTTCGTCCATTACCTTCCCTAGGAAGGTTCTGTACTCTTTTTGCTCAACTATTGAACAATTGCACTTTTAGTCCATGCACTTTCAATTAATTCCTTTAATCCCAAAATTAATTCCAAATTAATTTCTGATTAAATATTAATTAATAATATGATTACTAATTCATATTTTATTTCCATAGCATATTAATAAATCATCTATTCCAATTTATTAATCAAATTAAAAAATTCTTCCTCTTCCTCAATTAATCATCATGTCTAGTTGCAAGTGTGAAGGCAACCCAAAAGGACCATGCCACTGTCAATTCAAGTACATACCAACTATAGTTATGGGCTTAGACACCTAATCCAACAGAAATATTGGAGAGTACACGCTGCGCCATCAAGCCGGGCCCTTGCCCTTAGAACCAGAACCTGAAACACCCAACAAAACTATATGCACACACTTAGTGAGTTTCCCAAAATACATAAAACACATAACCATATAATGCCATGCACATATACACATAAATCTGTCATGGACTCCCTACATGGTCTTCAATCGGGATGCCACGAGCTACCCCCATGGTCTTATACCCAAGGGTCATGGGCTCCCCCTCATGGTCTTACCAAGTGTCATGGGCTCCCCCATGGTCTTCACATAAATTAACACATACCAAATAACAAACCATTGTATATTCAACTATAGAAATCACTTATCAAGTATTAGGTCGACATTGGTGCCTTCGACCCATTGGTATAGTAAGAAGACTCACCTCAGTCTGCTGAAACAGTCACTGCTCAACTACCAGCCAAAAATCTCACACTGAACAAATATACAAATACCCTAATTAGGATTATAATTCACCCTAATTAAAAAGCCAATAAATCTAATTCTAAGTTCCTCCATCGTGGACCAAAGGTCATTCCTTCACTAATGGTCCTAGCATCCAAAGTCCGCAACCATTATGGGGCACAAGGCCCAAAAGTCCCAACAAAGCTACTAATGATCCAATAATGAATTCTAGGGCGCAACTGATCCAAAACCTCAGGCCCAAGGTCAAAAACCCAAAACCCATATAAGGCCCAAATATTTAAGCCCAACACTTAACAAGGCTGCCTGAGTCATACGCCCGGTGTACACAATGGTACACGCAGCGTACCTCAGCCGGAGGCAGTACGCACGGCATACATAGGTGCACGTGCGGCGTACACGCCAGTTATATAACAATCCATGCAAGGACTTAATGCATTAAGAATTTACGTCCAAAACTCAGATCCGGACCTATTAAGACCTCTAGGGCTATAAAATTGCCAACTTTAAGCCCTTGCATGGCTACAAGAAGTCCAAAAAAAAAAGATCAAGTCTCTTAAGCCCTTTCCTGCGTCTTATCTCAAGAATGGGGACCAAACCACCTCAACGCTTGCACCTTTAAGCATTGAGACACTAGAATGTAACTAGAAATGCGACTAAAAGACTTGGGAGTAGCTCATACTCACCAAATCTAACCTTTTTGGGTCAAAAGGGGAAATCTAGCCTCAACCAAGAACTGAAGGAAACACAACCAAAGATTTGAGATTTATACCTCTATGTTGTGCCAAATGGGTAGAAAATGTTGGATCTAAACTCTTGGAGACAAAGCTTTCTTCTTGCACCACCTTCTTCACCACCAAAGAAGCTTAAAATCTCAGTACAAAGCTCAAGAAGTTCAAAAATGGCTAGGGTTAGCTAAGAGGGCCGAAATGATAGTGGAGGCTGAGGTGAGGGAAGGTCTTGGGGTCATAATGGGGTTTAAATACTGCACAAACCCTAATCACTAGGGTTTTGGTATAAGCCACGTACGCCCAACGTACGAGATGTACGCGCAACGTACGCACCCGGAGTCCCCTACGCCCAACGTAATAAGAGTTACGCCCCGCGTACTAAAAAATGTCAAGATTCCAATCTTGGGGACCAATAATGCCATAAACTCAAATTCCAAATGTTCAAAAAAAACCAACCTGATCAATCTTGGATGTTACAACGCACTTCAAAGTCTTTATCATAGTAGCTAAACTGATCGTTGCTCCAAATACCGGCTCTACAGGTCACGTATACGTCAAATAGGGACCAAACCTCAATATACTACTCAAATTTCTAAATTTGACCTAAACTCAAACATGGTTGAAGTCAACGGTCAATGGTCAAAAAGCTAAAAGTCAAAATTTATCCAGGTTACACCATGCGTAATAGCTCTACGCCTTGTGTAGAGCCTATGGCAGCAAAAACGGGAAACTATGGGGCTATGCATTGTATAGCATAAGTTACGCCCTGTATAACTATGTTGGTGCCAAAACTTGCCATTAAGTACTTAATACAAAAAGGCACCACATCTAACTCTCAGATTTGGTCTAAAAAATGTCCTAAGTGGTAAAGTTTTATACCTTATGCAATTGCATGGCTAACCAAGGCTCAAGGACAAACCCTAATCTCATGACAACTTCTAAGGTCCAAAAACTCATCCATGGATGGTTAGAAATGGCCAAGATCTCATTTTTATGACTTAATATCCTCACATACATCTGGAACTACACTCTACAAGATCTAGAGCAGCTCACACTCAAATGGGCCAATTACTGAGACAAAAGCACATAAACTTCAACATCCAAGCTAGATCTAACAAAGGATGTAACATCCCGATATTGAGGTATTTTCAATCGTAACCCTTTTTATGATTCAATATTCCATTTTTGGTCCCTAGGTATAAGAAAGAGTACAAAATGGCCCATAGTGGCATTTTTGTTATTTTGGGTAGAACACGCGTACGCTGAGCGTACAACATGGTACGTTGGGCGTAAGGAGCATTTAAGGGAACGACGCCATTTTGGGAGTACGTTGGGCATACTCTGTATGGGCGAAAACCCTAATCTTGAGGGTTTGAACCCTATATATTGAACTTTAATTCCTATTTCCCCACCCCATTTCTATCCTCCATCATTAGAAACGTCTTCTCTTGAAAACCCTAGCCCCATTGTTGCATTTTGAAGCTTGAGTGTGTGTTTTTGTGTGTTCCTAAGGAAGAAGAAGGTGGTGGTGAAGCTTGGAAGCTAGAAGTAAGCTTGGATATGGAAGTATTGCATTATTCTCCATCTCTAGAAGGTATAAAGTTCATACCTTGATGATTAACTTGTTAGATCTTGGTTATATGATGATTTTATGAACTTTTGTCCTAAGGCTATGACTTTCTTGTGCATGGCATGCTATAGAACGTATGGGCTGTCCTTTTGAACATTTTTCCATGTCTAGAGTCATAAAAATATGATCTTGGTCCCTTAGTTTCCCCCATTCAAGTTATTAAGAGCTTTAGTGGTTAAGAAAAGTTAGGATTTTGTTGTTGGGCTTGATTTAGACATGTAGAACCATAAAGTTGGAAACTTTATGGTTTGGGGATTCATTTGGGAATAGAACTGAGAATTGGGTGAAATGGCTTTAGGGATTAAGTCCTGAAAAGTGAGGTTTGTAAGACGTTGTGTATGCTAGGCATGTCTGGTTGTACGTTGGGCGTACGCCGAAGGGAGGCCTGATCTGGATCACGAGTATGCGGGGCGTACGTGCGGAGTATGATGGGTGCACTCGGTCTGAGTTGACTTCTTAACCCGTTGACTATGACTTTGACTTTGACCAAGGTTGACCAAGTTTAACTTAAGGGTATTTTGAGGTATAGTTGAGCCTTGGTCTCTATCTGTTGAATATGTGACCTGTAGAGCCAGTATTTGGAGCAGTTTATCGTTCAGCTTTTCGTCAGACTATGAAGTAAGTTTTCCTCACTGTACTTGCTGGTCGAAGGCACCAAGGCTATCCCATTGGATTGATATCATGTTTTAGATTGATTAATGATATGTTGAGTGTCGGGTAGATCTATATGATTATATGATAGCTGCTGATATGCGTCGACCAGTAGATCTGTAAGACTACTTGTGATTTCTCTCTGCATGATTATTTGTATGTTGAATATGTTTGTTATCTATTATATGTCGACATATGGTGTTGGGTTGAGACTTTTCTGCCATATGTGTGAGTTAACAGACCGAGAGTATTCCATTCTGATGACTGAGTGGACTCGAGGGTATTCTAGTTCGATGATTGAGTGGGCCCGCTGTATATTGGTATTTCAGTCTGATGAGTGAGTGGACCTGTTGTATATTGGCATTCCAGTCCGATGAATGATTGGGCCAGGGGTAATCCAGCTCGATGGCTATGGACCCGTTGGTATTCCATACCGATGATTGATCGGGCCTAGCATGCTTGTTTGTATGTGATATGTGATATGTGTGGTGGTACCTTGGGGGAACTTACTAAGTGTTGGCTTACAACTTTAGTTTTGTTTCAGGTACTTTTGAGGTTCGTGACAAGGCGAAGGCGTGCTCATACACATCCTTGGATTCTATGTTGCTAATCTTAGGAGACTCTGATTTTAAATAATGTTTTGGAAACAATGGTTTTTTAAACACTTTTATTAGTACATGGGTTGTTTTGAAAAGTTTAAATTGCTTTTGATTTTTGAGATGTTACAAGTTGGTATCAGAGCCTTGGTTTGATCGAATTGGAGGAACATCCGTGTGAATCCAGTCTCAAACTAAAGAACTGCAAAAGTTTTAAAAATGATTTTCAAAATTAATCAAGAAATGATGTGATGTGTACGATCAGCCGGAGCCAATAAGTAGACCCAAAGTTTCCACACTATTATTTGATATTATTTTATGATAGAACATGTAACGCCCGTGTTTCTGGGCTAAAGCATTAAAGATGTTGTAATAGTCTATGTCAACCTTTGTAACTCGTTTTGAAGTAATAAGAATGAATTATTTGAGTATTATGTGTTTTATACTTAATTATTATGATATAATAAATTAAGGATAAAAATAAGCGTCGAAAGTAAAATGTTAGATATAGCCGATATCTATGAAGAAAGTTGTAGTGGTTGAAACAAGGATTCCGGAGATACAAAGAATACCAAAATCCGAGTTATAACGAAGAAGTTATGACATGTCGAAGTTTCGCAACAGAACCGGCACAACACTGTGTGACGTAAAAAGTGAATTTACGATAAAGTGCTTTTTAGCCTTAGCAATCTAAATGAAAGTCGTAGTATACGTTAAACCGAGAGCGTGCATAAAAAGAATGTCCAAATCTGACTTCGTATGAGGAAGTTATGAATTTTCTAAGATTTGCTATAACAGTATGCAGCCCGGAATTCGAATTATAGATCGAGCGATTTTTAGCCGACACAACCTAAACGAGAATTGAATATCTCGTCGATAGTAGTTTAACGGTAAAAAGACAGACGAAAACGGATGTCGGACGAAGAAGTTATGAATTTTTAACGGACTTTTCCTGTCCCGGCCTGTTAAAAGTATAACTTTAAAAATAAAGTCAAAATTAGCCGACAGAGTCTAAACGAAAGTTGTAGAGCATAGTCTCACCTACGTGTGGATATAAAGAACGTCAAATATGGAGCTCGTATGCGAAAGTTACGAATTTTTGAAGTTTGAAAAATCGGAGTACGCCCCGCGTACAAGAGTACGCCCAGCGTACTCGTGTATACGGTCCGAGATTGGCCATGTCGCCTACTCCCTCGCATGGTGCACACGTGTTTGTAGCCTTGACGCGTCCGATGTGATCCCTTCCTATGCCTATCGTACTCGGTCTACGCCCAGCGTAGAGCCTCGCAAGGCAGTACGCCTCGCGTACATGAAGATTACGCCTCGCGTAATGCGAGGCTTCGGCCACTATAAATAGAAGTGCGAGGCATCCCGATTTTGTTTACAAAATTTTCATCTTTCACCCATTTTCTCTCTTCTAAACTACACTAACCCCCCCCCCCCCAAGCCTAGAATACCTTCCTAGCATCATAAGAAAGCCCCGGAGATCCCGAAGACCCCAAGAAAAAGAGTTTTTCGAGTCAAAACTCTGCCCGCGCAAAGGCCGGTTTTTTAGCAACCCGCCCTGGTTTTATCGAAAAAAATTATTTTAAGGGACGAAGTGTTGTCCAATCACCATCTTATCAAGTGAGTGTACAGTCACTTTCATCTTACACATAGATATGAAGTATTTTATATAAAATACGTGCTATGTGTATATATGTTGTTTGTTTATTTGAGATGGATGTTGAATGAATGTTTTATACAAGTTTAGAATGATTTAAACTGTATATATGTAATGTTTTATCTACAAATATGTTGGGTATAACATGGGTAGATGGAATAGTTGTTGTATGATGAAATAAAATGATGAGAGGTCTCGATGTTGACGATATTCCAGTCATCTAGCAGAATATAGATGTAGACCACAGACTTTTCTAGACAGTCCAATGGAACATTAACATGCTCGTAACCTATAGGTGTTTTTGAACTATGTGTTCATCAGGTGTTTTTGAACTATGTGTTCATCAGGTGTTTTTAAACTATGTGTTCATAAGGTATTTTTGAACTATGTGTTCATTAGGTATTTTTGAACTGAGTATTCACTAGGTGTTCATTAAGTATTTTTGAACTAAGTGTTTACCAAATATTTTGAACTACGTGTTTACCAGATGTTTTAAACTACGTGTTCACCAGTTGTAATTTAAGAACCCTGGCAGTGATGGACTTCGTGCCTATTCCTTAGGATAATCCTTAGGAATGAATGAATAAAGGGCAGATGGTTCTTAATATCTTTAAGAATAAAGAAGATAATGGGGATGGGAAATTGGGTTGATTGTTTGATGTTTATGTTGGATTAGTGTCTAAGTCCATAACAATTTTGGTATGTACTTGACCCGATTATGAGCATGGTCCTTTTGGGTTGCCTTCACCATAGCAATATGTAGGATGAATTAAGGAGAGAAATGTTTAATTATAATTTATTAATATATTATGAGAATAATATATTAAAGGAGAAATCATATTGTTTAATTAATAATAGTCAAGAATTAATTAAGAATTAATTTTGTGGCTAAAAGAGATTAATTAAATTAAGGGGACTGATATTGTAATTATAAGATAGTTACAAAGTTGGGCTTTGGATCCATTAGATGGCAATGGACGAATTCTATATGGAGGTCCATAAAGAAATCGTCCAAGGGCCTTCTGGAATGGTCCATTGGACTGCTTAAGGCCTAAGCAGTCAGATTAGGGTTTCCTAGTTGAAAACCCTAATAGCCTACATGTATATAAAGGACCCCTATGCCCCAAAAACGTGGCTAAGTGTTCCTTTAGGGTTTCCAGCCGTTTTTGGTGCCTCCTCTCTCCTCCCTCTTCATCCAAGTTGCTTAGTGGTGTTTGTGACTCCATTAGAGGTGCAACACTTGAGGCACTAAGCTTTCTGAAGCCAAGGATTGATTGTTATTGCCATATAACAATCAAAGGTAAGATCTAAACCCTAATTCCAGTTATAGTTTATTAGATCTAGGGTTTATGGCTTTGGATTATCAATTGCATGTTCATTAGACAAACTAGATCCAAAGCTATTAGGGTTTGCATGTACACCATAGGATTGATGTAGTGCTCGAAACCCATCAGTGGTATCAGAACCTAGGGTTGTTTGTTAGTGAATTTGATGCTTATTTGATCGAAAATTGGCTGAAAATCGAAATTTTTGAGGTTTTTCGACTTGACTCGTCGAGTCCGTAGTGAACTCGACGAGTCCAAGCCTGACTGTGACACCTAAAAATTTCAAGCAAATTTAAACTTTTAAAAACACCTCAAGTTCGTTAAACATTACAACTTTGTTTTCAAAATATTATTTATCAGAGTATATCCCAGAAACAAAACATAAAGTGAGGAGTTGTACGATCATGCCTTCGCCTTGCCGCGAACCCCTGATGTACCTGAAACAATAAACTGAAACTGTAAGCCCGAGAGCTTAGTGAGTTCCCCCAAAATACCGATACACATACAGTTCAGATAACCATGTCAGCATTATCATATCATAACCACTAAACAGAACAGCATATAACGGGTCCACAGCCCTACAGACTGTAATACCCACGAGCCCACAATATGAGTCTCCCTTAGCCCGTAACTGGAATGCTCCCGAGCCCACAGTACGAGTCTCCCTTAGCCCGTAACTGGAATGCTCCTAGGTTTTGTTGGCTACCGCACGAAGCAGTACAACCTCAACCCATCCCATATAACAAACACATAACATAACCACTGAGCGTGCAATAATCACATAACATCACAGGTAGTCCTACAGATCTACCTAACTTGGCATAACCACTAGTATGCAACACTAACTCGTACTCAACCTCTAACACTGCTAGGATAATATATCCAATGGGCCGGCCTTGGTACCTTAGACCCCTTAGTATAGTGACGATAACTCACCTTGCAACTGTCGTTTGAAACTAGAAAGCTCAACTCACGGATCACCAACACGAACTCCACCACCTATAGTTACCATAAAACCCTTTTTCATAAATCTCTAAATTACCAGAATACCCTCAGAAGTCAACTGGTCAACCCTTGGTCCAAGTCAAAGTCCACCGTCAAAGTCAACAGTCCATGTTGACTCGACTCGTCGAGTGCAGTTCACCGACTCGTCGAGTCCTTCCTGAACTCGAGAAGTCGTGAAATCCTTGATTGGCTCATCGATACCCTTTTAACTCGCCGAGTCCATACGTGCCCAAGAATTGGGAGAACCCTAGCCGACTCGTTGAGTCTTCGAACGACTCGCCGAGTTCAAGGCAATCTTCAACGGACTCGTCGAGTTGTTCATCAACTCGTCGAGTTCATGGCCATCTTCAACGGGCTCGCCGAGTTGTTCATCCAACTCGCCGAGTCCTTGCAGACCTTTATCCATGCAGACGCTTTTTAAGCCATGGCAAGGTTCCAGATTACAGATCCAAGCTTCTAGGGCATGTTTATCACGTAAAGTCGCAAACTTTACGTGCATGCAAAGCTTTAAGACTCTTAAATGGCAAAACTAAGCTTGCAATGAAGTCTCACACTTGAGGGAAGGCTCCTACTAGGCAAGGCTGATGACTTTATGGATCTAGAGGTCAAAGGGAGTCCAAATCTGAAGTTACAACGTCAGATCTTAGCTTAAACATGGGGAGCCTTTCATAAAACCCATCCAAAAGAGGTTAAAAGAGAGATGAGCTAAAGGAACAGTTTAATACCTTCCAGAGAGTGACAACTAATGAATCTCTTAGCTCCCCATGAGTTCCTAGCCTTGATTTCCTTGCTTCCCCAAGTGTTTCCTTCTCCAAAGTTCCTCCTCCAAGCTTGAACACACACACACACACACACGATTTAGGGTTTGAGAGGGACAAGAAGCAGTAAAGGGGAGGCTGGGGGAGGCCAATGATCCTTTAAATAGGATGCAAAACCCCGAGATTTAGGGTTTCATCTGCCAGCTCCTACTCGTCGAGCCCCTTCTTGGACTCGGCGAGTAGGTCATTAAAATACGTGGACCAACCCGTTGCTACTCGACGAGTAGGGCAATCAACTCGTCGAGTAGCCCTTGAAATCAAGAATTCACACATTAAATCAATACCTGAGAATCGGGGCGTTACACTGACTCGACGAGTCAGAGAGTCAGATGGAGCTGATTTCGGGATTTTGACCTGTTTTGGCTGTGGATAATTGCCTAAAACGTTTTTTATTAATAAAATCCGATTTTTATCAATATTTGGAGATTATCCTTGCCAAAATAGAAGATAATTGTCAAAATTTAGATAATCTTTTGTTTTATTAGATAAAGATTGATTATTTGTAATTTAGATTTGAATTATCTTGTGAAAAAGTTTAAATTTTCCCCTTTAGGTTTTATAGTTTAAATTTGAATTTAAAAGTTTTGTTTTTGAAATTTGAATAGTTAAACCCTAATGTTTTGAAAAGTTTCAAAACTTGCCCTCAAGTTTTGGAATTTAAGTTTTTGATTAAAAGTTAATTTTGAAATATTTAAATTCTAATCCCAAATGTTTTGAAAAGTTTCAAAACTTTCCCTCAAGTTTTGGAATTTAAAAGTTGATTAAAAGTTTGATTTTGAAATGTTAAATTCTAAAACCCTCGCATTTTGAAAAAGTTCAAATTACACCCTTATGGTTTTGTTAATTAATTAAAGTATATAATTAAAAGAGAGTTAATAAATCCATAAAGTTTTGGTTTACATTTAATTAAATTAAAAGTATAATTTATTAAATTAGACCACCTAGTATTTTAAAAGTGTAAAATACACCCTATACTATGTATATATGACATTAAAAGTTTAATATTATATATGTATAAGTAAACAGTCAGTCTTACCGTTAGTAGGCCTCATTCACGAAGCTGGTCTATAAGGGGTGTTTAAGGAAATTGCCTATAAAATGGCGATTGAATGGGTATCCACTCTTACCCACCGCACTTTTGACTAGTGGAGGATCGTTAGCCGAACGGGTAGGATAGGACGAAACCTTCCATTATAAGTATAATGAAGTACAAAGTAGCTACATGCTTTTACAAATTCCCAAATTCTATTTACTTTAGGCAAAATGTGAAATTGTATGCTAATCCATGGAATTACACTTCGTACCCTTGTCAAACATTATTGGAGCGTGTGTGGTTAACCGACACACTAATTTGGGATTGACATTGGTGGCGAAGGGTGGCTCGGTGTTTATCGTAGATCAATTGAGCGCGTGTGGCTAATCGGCACATTGATTAGGTGATAGTAGCATTGGGTGCACCATATGATTCGCACGGCTATTCACACCTTGTTTGTGATCCTCGGCATCCCAGTAGCAAACCTGAAGGGCATAATCGAGATTAAACACGCCATTGAAAAGTTCAATGAATCTCAAAAGATCTAGGAGTTTCAATTCATTTAAAACTTAAATTTCTTTTTCGTTTTTCATGGTGGAAATTGGTAAATCATCATTTACCTACCTTCAAATATTATGCAACTAGATTACGGCATCCCTCTTCTAGGTTGTAGAGTATTGTGTTCGATCCTAGCCTTGATGTTTCGTTTGGGTGTTACATCAAGGATTCTAATCAACTTGACTTGAATTTCTCCCGTTTTGTAGATGTCTGAATCTAACAATGGTCTTCCCAAATCCATTGGAACAAGCTTTCCAAATGAAGATGGCGTTCCAAGATACGATCAAGGAAATGAGAGTCATGCTTCACTTCCTCCACCTCCTCCAATTGTTCTCCCTGATCCACAAGTTCAAAGGCTTGAAAAGTTCAAGCTCACTCAATCCCTATTGGCAAGTAAGCACGAAGATGGGAAACATGTGTGTGCACACGTCTTAGAGATGAAGTCACGCATTGATAGGTTAAGGATGTTGGGTGTCGATATCTCAGAGATGTTGGCTGTTGACTGGGTTCTTCAGTCACTTCCTGATTCGTATAGTGAGTTCGTAAGAGAGTACTAACGATGGTTCACGACGTGACCCTCATTGATTTGACCTATTTGCTTATTGCTGCTGAATCAGCGATGATTTGGCGTACTGGTCAAGCAAACTTGAATGGTCGATCAAACTCCCATACTTCATTGGACACTAGCTGCATTGGAAGTCCATGAAAGACTGAGATTGTCCCTTGCTATGTACCAAAGGAGTCCAGTTGCTTTTACTGCCAAGAGAAGGGGCATTGGAGACGAAGCTGCCCTAGCTATCTGAGAGATCTAAGATATGGGAGAGTCAAGACGTATGGCTCTACTTCAGGTAAAATCCATTAACTAACTCTATAAGTTCCTATTTTTGATTCTTAATACATGATGTGATAAGATTACATTTTGATGTTTTGGCAGGATCGAAGAAAAGAAAGGAAACTTTAGGAAGAAGCGTGTTGAATCTGATCACGAAGAAATGGATTTCGATCGCATGGATTCAAAGATCGGATTTTTGAGCTGCTACTTTAGAGTTAGGGTAGATTGCTAAGAAATATGTAATAGCGTAGTTTTTCAGTTGAATTACATTGTAAGGACAAATTTTTTCCGCAATAAAATAAATTTTGATTTTGTCTTATTTATTTATCCTTGCGATGGCATGTATGAAAAATTGATGTTTGAATGTTTCAATTATTAGCAATGATGGATTTGATTCTTAATTAGGTTATGTGTGGAAGTGTCGAGAGTTTACCAAATAGGGAGAGTTTCTCATCGCCCAAGTTTCAATTGGAAAGAAACTTGGAATAATGCAACATGTATTGTATGATGAATGAAAAACTTTCACATTTGGGAAATTTAGACTAATTCTTTGACAAAGTGTCAAGTGAAGGACTAGGAGATCGAGTACACTAGGTTGTACGTTGATCAAGTCCACCACAAAGTGATAAAGAAATTCGTCATGATTTACTAAAGTTTAGTAAATATGGTTATACTTATATGATTGAGTATAATTCTGAGTTGATTGAAAGAGTTTCAATCAATAGCAGAACGAATAAGAAGAATCTAGTAGGCAGAAAGATAAAAGTTTCTCTATTATAAGAAGAAGGGAGAGTAACTTTTATTGTGTTTTATGATAGGTCTTAATGATTAAGAACCATGTCTCAATTGATCCTCTAAGTGAGTCTTAGTGCAATTGCATGTCCAAGAAGAGGAATCGAGAATTGTAGAAATGGTTAAATCAAGAAGTCAATCATACTTCGTTCCAATATCAAGTCTTAGAGTCAAGATTGTAACATGAGTGACAAGTCTTAAGTAGGTTTGTAACACTTATCAAATGTAGAATAAGAAAGTTTCTTATTCTTGTACATTTGAAATTGGTAAGACAAAGACCAACTAGGACCAATTGAGTGAAGTGTTAAACTTGATAAGAAGCTACACTAACTCTTGAATATTTGTTTTGTCAAGAAATGTTTCTTGACAAGAGAACCTTATATGTCAAGGAGTCAGTGGGAGTCTTAAATGTCTTGAAAAGTTTCAAGAACAAATTCAAGAATAAACCTAGTTGATCATCACTAGCACACGACTTGAGGTTTATAACCTATCGTGACTGACATACTCTAGTTTATGTGCCATTCCATTTGAGTTAACTATGTATGTGAGTTCTATGAGTTCTCATTTGAATGCATAAAGGCAAGCACCTTGATCAATGGAAAGTACATTCATATGTAGGGGTGAGTTGCTAAAAAACTTGGAAGACATGGTGGGCATTCGTGTTACCATAAGGCAAGAAATCAAGATTGAACAAGTTCAGTCCATATAAGTTTGGATTTGTCGCAAACCTTAGTTTTGACAAATTTGCATGGATAGGAACGCATACACTTTAAAATCTAAGTGTCATAAGGTTTCCTTCCTTAATGAAAATGATTGTAAGGAAATGCTTTCACTAAGAAAGATTTTAAGAAGATTGCAATTGTGAAAATTGTATTCTCAAATTCAATTATGATTACGGGATCCCTCTTCATAGTTCGAATTGTGAGACTTGGCAATTAGTCTGAACATTTGGGACTTAGTAACATAAGCTCTGAATTTGTTTAGACACACATGTAAGCTTTCTAAGGAAAAGGTGTATGAAGTTAAGAAGCTTAGATAAAGGCTTATCAAAGCATCATGTATTAGAAATATGAACTTAAGGAATTCAATAAGCATTGTCTTCTGGAAGTTCCATTGTTTTCTGAATACATGTCAAAGCTAGTGGGAGCATAAGTGTTATGCCAATAAGGAAATAATCATCATGTTAGTGGGAGAATGATTATTATTTCAAGAATTGCAAGCTAGCAATATTAATTATAGAAAACAAAGATTCACTTGGCAAAGTTGTAAGGGTTGAAAAGTTGTTTTGCTATAATTAAGGGAGAGAATATTATACTTCATTTCAAATCTAAAGGCTTAGATTGTGGAATTTTAATCAAATTTAGTCAAATATATATGAATGTTGTGTTGGAATGGTTCAACATGAGGAAATTCTATATATGAAAAGGATAATTGCATTCTAAAAATTTGGTTATGATTACGGCATCCCTTTTCATAATCAAAATTGTGAGAACATGGCAATTAGAAATATTATAGCAAAAGACTGGTAAAGTATCAAGTCTTTATGTAAGACATTATGAATCGTGTCCCATACGCTTCGGGTATAGGATCGATTGCATATGCTATAATGTTTGATCATTCTAAAATTTTCCAAATGCTTCGCGCATTAAGAGGGAAAAAGGACTAGAACGGTTTTGGATAAAATAATTAAACAACTATCAAAGGACGATCTAAGGTTCGCCAAGGATTTGTTGCTTGTGAGTAGTTGGAAGTATAGTGTTGAAAGGACCATATCGACATTATTATGAATAGATAAGATTCTATTAAGAATGAGTTGTCATATGTCAAATATGGAAATGTTTCCATATTGGGAGTTGGAAATTGAGAATTTATGTCTAGATTAGAAAATTTTATGCAAAAGGATGTTCAAAGGAATGTACTTTGAATGAGAGACATCACATCTATAGAATTGTTTGTAACAATTTCTGATAGAGACCTTGTAATTTCATTGGCCAAGTCTTGGTGACTTTTGTGCTATGACCTTGCGAAAGGATCGTTGCATAAAATGTTAGAATCTAACATATTCTAGTAGTGGCAAGAACCTTGTATTCTTACACTATCATTGAGGATTAGGAATTGTGAAATGAGCATCATTGGAAAAGTTTTCAATGGATCTATTTCACAAAGCATGAACCATAGGAAACATAGTGTGCATGCTCGGAGCATGGGACAGCTATTGTTGTAATTCAAGTAATAAGTTGATTTTCTGAAACAGTAAGCAATGAATAATGAGTAATCAATATGGTGTTTAAATAAAAAGTGTTTTATTTACGCTCAAAAGCTTTGGGGCCATATAGGATTAATATTATTATTGCGTTTCACTCTGCATGTTTTGACTTCCAGAATAACTAGGTTATTCAAACATCCACAGTCGGTCATACGTTGGAAGTAGGTATGAAGCAAGACTGTCATGAATCTGTCTGTAGATTGTCTAAGTGTTTAGACATAGCACAAGTTTGCTGCAGAGTTCATGAGTGCTTTAATAAGATTAGAGTATTGGATTAAACCCATGCTCACCTGAATCACTTCATGGATTTTATCACGATTGATTGTGAGACGATAATATTGTATATTCTTGAAACCAAGACGTGTGAGTTGTTATTTGCTGGTCGGTTGCACATTTATGATAAGTAAATGCATCAGTAACTTGGTGTTATAAAACTTATTGTTGTGTGTGATTCGATTAGTAGGTGCAAGCAAGCATTTGAGTCAAAGTTTATCCATTCCTTTTACCCAAAGTGGGATAAAAGCGATATCTGTGGGCCCCTCGATGATTTAGTGATGTGTTCAATTGTAGTCTGTTGTCAGTCGTCTTAAATCAAAAGTCAGGAAACAGTATAGATAGAATGATCAAATTCATGTCTTGTGTCTATACGATATCTTGAGAATGGAGGAATATATAATCCCTTATCTAAAGGACACGCGTATCTGATAAGATCAGAGTTGACAGCGGCTTTTGAAAGCTACGATTGCTGATCAGGTTCTGAAGTTATGCAAAATAGTTATTAGACTTATCCAAGTGGGCGACTGTTGGATTAGTGTCTAAGTCCATAACTATTTTGGTATGTACTTGAACCGATTATGAGCATGGTCCTTTTGGGTTGCCTTCACCATAGCAATATGTAGGATGAATTAAGGAGAGAAAGGTTTAATTATGATTTATTAATATATTATGAGAATAATATATTAAAGGAGAAATCATATTGTTTAATTAATATTAGTCAAGAATTAATTAAGAATTAATTTTGTGGCTAAAAGAGATTAATTAAATTAAGGGGACTGATATTGTAATTATAAGATAGTTGCAAAGTTGGGCTTTGGATCCATTAGATGGCAATGGATGACTTCTATATGGAGGTCTATAAAGAAATCGTCCAAGGGCCTTCTGGAATGGTCCATTGGACTGCTTAAGGCCTAAGCAGTCAGATTAGGGTTTCCTAGTTGAAAACCCTAATAGCCTACATGTATATAAAGGACCCCTATGCCCCAAAAACGTGGCTAAGTGTTCCTTTAGCGTTTCCAGCCGTTTTTGGTGCCTCCTCTCTCCTCCCTTTTCATCCAAGTTGCTTAGTGGTATTTGTGACTCCATTAGAGGTGCAACACTTGAGGCACTAAGCTTTCTGAAGCCAAGGATTGATTGTTATTGCCATATAACAATCAAAGGTAAGATCTAAACCCTAATTCCAGTTATAGTTTATTATATCTAGGGCTTATAGCTTTGGATTATCAATTGCATGTTCATTAGACAAACTAGATCCAAAGCTATTAGGGTTTGCATGTACACCATAGGATTGATGTAGTGCTAGAAACCCATCAGTTTAAACATAATAAATTTATTTATTGTGGATTGAAAACCCTATGTGCTCACCAGGCTCCCAAGCCTGGCCCACTCAGTTTTCTATATTACAGGTAGTGGAACAAGAGCATAGTTGGACGATGACGAGGGATTTTGGATTATAGGCCAGTAGATGTAAATAACTGGTGTAAGGCCTATATCGTACTGTTTATGCTTTTGGTCTGTATCGGAACATGAAATCCTGAGGTTTTATAATATAATGAAAATACATTTCTTTAAGAAATGCTTTGATAAATTTTTATCATATTTTGTTTTGGGGACAAATTCCGCAACATCTTTTGAAAGATTACTCTGATTTTATTTTAAAAGCATAAACAAAATCGGTCTTCTCTGGTCGTGAAAATGGGCATGTCACAGAACAGCATGCAAGTGATATGTTAGGGATCTTTAGGAATTGCATGATAAAATTGCCTGATTATATGATGCCTGATAGCCTAGGGTTTCTTCCTTATATGAAATTGACATCATTACAGTAGTTTCTTAGTGTATGCATTAAAATTATACATAACTAATATTTTATAGCCTGCAAATGTTTGATTTGGCCTTATTTCCTGTTCCTTGTTTGGTTGTAGGCTTAGGGTAGAATCAAGTATTCGACTGTCTATAGGATCCAATGTTATGTATGATTAGCATACACGAGTGCTGCAGGGTTGGTGGAAGTTTCATGAATGAGTTATGTGGGGTCAGCTGACCAGTTGGGGAATGTCTAGCCTTTCTCTAGGAAGTGAGAATAGGGTGTATGTGTATTCTAGTGTGTGTTGTTAGGGTTGTTGTGATGATCTTCTAAGACAAATACGGGTAGGTGCAGAAGGTAGTATGGGCTCGTACTACTGGAAGCACAGGAACCGTACGCGTAACAGGGAAGTCACAACCCCTAGGGTCTTGATGTGAGAGATTTCAGAGAGAAATTTGATAAAGGTGTGAGAAATGAGGCTGATTTCGGATTCTCTTTATATGGGAATACAGGAGGTGCACCGCACCATAGACAAGCGTGTGTCGCGTCCTTCGTCAACGATGATCATGTCAAACATTTCCATGTGTCATCGTCTGGCTGGACTACATCCCACCTTCTAGAACACCAGGCACATCTTGCCCTTGCCTAAGGTGCGTCGCGCCTCTCCTCCTCCCAAAAGCTGATACATGGTACACAACGGGTGGGTCGACGTCGCAAGCGGTAGGTAAAATCGCAGATCTTCCACAAATCTTATATATCTTATACAAGCTCCATTTTCGTCTTTCTTTATATCCACTCGTAGGTATTTCCGAGTACTACAACTTTCATTTAGACTCCGTCGGCTAATTCTCACTCCATTTTAAATTTAACAGTCTATGAAGCTTACACTCTTAAAATCCATGCGAAAACCATAACTCCTTCATACGAACTCCATTCTCGACTGTGTTTATATCAACATATTCATATTTATGAGATCTTCAATTATTGTTTACATTGTTTTGGCTAACACTCAACTAATTTAAATTTCGATTTTTGTGTCACACACTGTTGTACTGAAACTCTGAAAAATTATAACTTCCTCATAGTAAGTCAGATTTTGGCATTCTTTATATGTATTTTCTCGCTTTTACAATCATTATGACTTTTGTTTAGATTAGTTAAGCTAATAAGAAACCTATCTCAGTTTACTTTTTACGACACACTTTGTCGTATAGGGCTCAACCCGAAACTTCGAACAATCATAACTTCTTTATAAGAAGTCAGATTTGAGCATTCTTTATACTCACAAGGTCTTCATCACGTCTACTACAACTTTCATCAAGATTATTTATCCTATATAATCTTTTATCAAAATATTATTTTTATCTCTTAGATAAAAGGTCTATATAGTTTGTAACGCGCACGACTAACAATTATCTTATTCTGGGATTTTAATTATTCAATAAAATTAATAAATATGACTAAAAGATCTAGCCCTAATTTATGGGTGTTACAAAACCTGACCTAGAAACGTTGGAGATCCCATGGTCTAGGTTTAACAGGATAACTAGTTGAGGAAAACTCAATTTTATACACACAAGTATAAACGCCCATAACTATGATAACTTTTTGCTTGTTTTCGTTGATGTTTTAGAGTTGATCTTTATTCTTAATGATGTTGATAGCTTACTAGTGGACTGTTACGAAGTATACATGATTAGCATCACATGTATGATATTGGTGTGTGGTCGCATCTATGAATATTCTCATGGCTACATCTTTTAGAGGTCTCATGAAGCAGGATTTGTTTAATATTGAAATGAACACAACAATAAAAATATGTAAAGATGTGATATTTATGATCTTGTTTATATTACTATTACATCTGGTAGCTCAAGGCTTTAGTTACTGTCCACTAAGTATATCCGATATGTATTCACTATGAAAAGTTCAAGTTCAAACGACACTGTTTCTTATGCATATTATATCTTCGTTTTCTTTTTTTTGGAATTGTATGACTTATTTTCCATTCAAATGTGTGGGATTGTCTTCGGTTTGAATAGAAAACATGGGTGATTGTCTGTATTTATTAACATGCTTATCAAAATTGTTTTTCCCACATATGGGTAAACATCAAAATATTGTATGCTTAAAAGGCGTGGTCTTTATCTTTATTACAATGGACTAAAACATGAAGTCGGATAATTGTTAGATTGTGAGCTATGAATCACTAATGGACTACTAGTGATTTACCTAGATATTAATGGTCAAAATAATTAAGTTCTCATTCAATAAGTTAATTATAGATACTTGTATCCTAAATTCATAAATCTAGAAACTATTGTATGAATAGGGACCAATTTCTATCTTAGGACATTGTATTTTCAAGCCTCTATCTGTTCAAAATATGCAAATTTCGATTAGTAAGTTTTATGCTTATGTTTATTAATTATATCTTCATTCATTTGCTATGACAAATACATGATTTTATACAGTTACTTAAAACATGTTCTAACACTACCAGCATAAATGACAATAAAATACTCACCTGAATCATTAGGGCTCATGAAGGGATCATGTTATTTCAATAAGAGCAAAAATTGTAGGATGAAATTTTTTATAGGAAATCAAATGAAAAACCATAGTAAAATATTTTCTTCAAATACCAAACAATTGGTTTGATAACTTTTTTCACAAAAAAAATCCCTTATAAGGTAACATTCTCTAAAATATACAAATTTTGATTTTCGCAGTCCAAATGACAAAATAATAAATGATTTTTTCGTCATTGTGTTGTCTAGTACCGATTTGTATTTTGTGCAATCAGATTGGAGCATTTACATCCTCTTACAAGATCCATTGGGCACATGGTATTCCGAAAACAAGAAGCAAGAAAATTATGAGAAGAATCTTGAGGAAAATAGCTTATACACAGTTACATGAGCTTGGTGATACAACCACATTAGCATATCCAATTTAACAAAAGGGTTAAAGGGCATAATTATCAATTTTATATACAGCTATTGTTAGATGATATTGCGTCAATTATAGCATTATACTCTCGAATTCTCAAATTATATTGCACAAGTACATAAATCAAGAAGACTGTTTAGCAAACGGGATGAGAAAAGGGCAATTGACAAAAGTGCATTATTGTCAAATTGCACCAGAAGCCATGATCTTGGCAGCATCATTATTGTATAAAGACCTACCAAAACTTGTATACGAACCTATCAAAAACCACCAACCTATACATTGTTGCTGCTTTAATTTTTTCATTCAGAATCGTTTACATACTGACTTCTCAAAAACCACATACCTCAACTTTCAAATATTTTGACAATGTTGAAAAGAAATATACAAGCAACATCGATCTACTTTCATTGAACTCTCAAACAAAATATAGAAGCAATCTTGAGTAATATTGAGAAATAGAAACAGGGGCAATTTGGTCGTAATTGCAACTAAGTCAACACAAAGGGGCAAAATCGATGTCACCAAGGCTATAGAGGAATGATCGATCGACCGAATGTAAACATCGATTTCACTAGAGGAGGGTTCACCGATCCAACCCAAGATCGAACCCTGTAGAACATTGTGCTATAAATGCTTCACTCCCTCCAATTAAGTCAATGACGACTGATTTGTATCCCTTAATCCATGTAAGACGATCCTAATGCCATGTCACATTTTATTTTCTGTTAATTAATTTTTACATGTAACATCTTTCCTATTACCTACAGCTGTCGGTCACCAGTGGGTGATAATTGAACAAAACTTAAACTTTAATGGTGTTTTTTGTATAAAACCCTTACTCGAATGGTGTTTTTTGACCATATCAAACTCTGATGGTATCTTTTGAACAATTTTAAAACTTACTTAACCTTATAAATCATTTTCCCTCAAAAAAATAACTATTATGATCATTTTCTCATACATATGTTTACGAAAAAACATGAACCGTTACAAATATCAATTCCAAACACCTAAAGGGTTCAAAGATAAGAAATTAAGGTGGAGAATACATCAAATTATTATTTTGTGTTAGTGGTGTTTCAATAACTAAATGAAAAAATAAAATTTTATTTCTTATCCACCGTCAGTAACATCCTCAAATGTATAATACTAGGTAAATCTCAACGCGTTATGCATAATATAATATTATATTTAAAATATTGATACATATATGGTATTAAAATTATTATATCCTTGTTATTAATTTTGGGTTAACAATTCTTACAATATAAAACATTTTAATTATATATATATATATATATATATATATATATATATATATATATATATATATATATATATTAAAACTACACAACTTCAATAGTTGCTACATATAGGTTACATATGATAATAAAAATACGTTT
Source organism: Lactuca virosa (assembly GCF_052849685.1). NCBI lineage: Eukaryota > Viridiplantae > Streptophyta > Magnoliopsida > Asterales > Asteraceae > Lactuca > Lactuca virosa. The sequence continues at coordinate 192,421,265 of NC_136433.1, read as the reverse complement.
ATGTTTTGGTTTATACGTATTTTTATAGAATTTTTTATTATAATATTATTTCAATGAAATCTATATGTAGGTTGCATGTAAATTTGATATTTAAATTTAAGTTTTGTAATTAATATTATATCTGTATTTTCATTATTTATAAAATAACAAGAAACTATCTCTTTTCAAAAAAATTATTATAAAAAATAATTTTCGATAACTTTTTCTTTTTGATAATTTGACATTTTATTGAATCAATTTTAAAAAGTCTTTTAAGTTGTACTAGTAAATATGAAAAATCATAAATTTTAAATGCATAAGGTTAAAGAAGGTGTTTTTAAGTGCTTTGGAGTGTTCTTGGTGCTCCTTGGAAAAGAAGGAACTCATTAAAGAAGTGTTAGTTTTGGAGCTTGTAGATCCATACTTTGTTCACCTTGATCTTTCTTATAGAGGTATATACTTTGAATCTTGATGATGAAACTGTTAGATCTAGGTAGTTTTGAGTGTTATGAGCTTTTGGTCACTTTAAGTGCATAAAGTTCAGATCTTGAAAGTTTGTGTCCTTGTTATGGATAAAGTTGGAAACTTTATCCATCTAAACATCATTTTGATTAAGATTTGAAGGTTGGAGACTTGGACTTAATGGATTAAGTTGAAAAAGATGCACTTTTGGGTCCCTTTGAGACTTAAAGACTAGATCTTGTGTGTTGGGACCATTCTAATGGATAAAGTTGGAAACTTTATCCATTATGGAGCTATTATGACCAATTAAAATGTGATATTGGTCTTTCTATCCTTTCCATGAAAGAGTTGTAATGTCTTATTGGGTTAAGAACTTAGAGTTTTGGACATTAAGCACTTTATAGCCATTCAAAGTCGTAAAGTCGGAAACTTTATGACTTAGGACATCATTTTGGGCTTGGATTTGAGTTTTGGACGTAATGGCTTAATGGAATAAGCTTTTAATGGAGTTTTGGGACTGGGCTGCGTACGTTGGGCATACCTGGTGGTACGCTGCGCGTACGCGGTAAACGCCTCGCTTTTGGTCAACATCAGAGTACGTTGGGCGTACTTTCTTGGTACGCAGGGCGTACTCTGCTGGGAAGAAATATTGACTTTTGGACCTTGACTTTTGACTTTGACTTTGACCAGGGTTGACTAAGTTTGACCTAAGGGCATTTTGGGTAATTTGATTTATAGTTTGAGATATGGGTTCCTGTTAATTGGATAGGTGACCGGTAGAGATAGCTTTTAGATCAGTGATCAGTGCAACAATTCTTTCAGACTATGAGGTGAGTTTCCTTCATGGTATCCGTGGGTCGAAGGCACCAATGTCGGCTCACTAGTTTATGTTGTAGTATGATGGTTGACTTCGTGACAACTGTCGGTTATGCTTTTGTTTGCTTATTGACTCTATGATTCTTGTTATGATACTACGTGGTAGTAATAGGGGTGAAATAAACCCGATATCCGGTTGAAATAGACCGAATGGGATTTCAAGCACCCATATATGCTTGATAGTATCCGGTTGAAATAGACCGAAGGGGTAGGCAAGCACCCAGATAAGCTTGATAGTATCCGATTGAAATAAACCGAAGGGGTAGGCTGTAGTGGTGTTGATTATGATGGCATGTGCGGAATTAGAAAAGATCTAGTGAATCATCATGTAAACTCAAGAACACAATGAGTAAATAAATCTGTGTAAGCTCATATTAGATCTAGAAAGGATATACAAATGGGTTTGTATAAATTTCTCTCTCTAGTCTAACACTCCAAAATGATCATCTTAAATGTGAGTGTCACTCACTTCCTATTTATCGGAAAGACAACTCATTTACACATCTATAAGGGTAAGCCACATCCAAGTGTGACTTTGCACCCTAACATTCTCCGTTAGGATTGGATGCCTGGCTTCAATATCCAACGAGCTCGCGCGATTAAGACCAACCCCCCCCCCTCGAATTAACATCGGTCTTCAAATCCGCAATGAGTACCTGAAAAACCCGCTTCGAATACCCATCATTCTCCCCCTTTTTATAATCAAAAAATGATTATAAAACCCATTAAGGGTGAGAAGAGCCCAGGGAATGAACGATACAATACTCTCCCTTGATGTGTACCAAAAATGAAACTCCCGAAAAACTTGCACGAAAAAACAATCACGAAAAAGCCTCAAAAATTTCCAAATTGTGAAAATTTTTGACTTTTTGGGTGAGAGTTGCAAGATTTTCCAAAATTTGGGTAAAAATTGTCAATATCTGAATTCTGCAGGGACCCGTTGCACCAAAAACGGCCAAATATGCGAAACACTCCCCCATTTGCGAAACTGGGTAGAAAGTGTAAATTCGCACAAATTGCAGGGACCAGAAATGAATATTCTTCAATTTCTCAGAAAATTAGCCCAATTTCGAAGTTGGGTATTTGTTGCCAACTTTTCGAAACTTCAGGGACTCATTTCGAAACTTCTGCATTCTTCACTTCCAAACTTTTGAATATCAGTCCAACTTTCGAATATGGGTATAAACTGTCAAACTTTCGAAAGTTGCAGGGACCAATTCGAAAATTCTGCCTTATTTCTTCCAAACTGTCGAAAATTTCTCCAAATGTCGACAGTGAGTAAAATATGTCAAACTTTCAAAACTTTAAGGACTGATTTCGAAATTTTTATGTCTTCTTCTCCAATTTGTGAACCAGTCGCGAATGTCGACGCTTGATAAAAACCTTCGACAGTCGACTTCACTCCATTGGCACCCTTGATAACGAAACTTTGCTTAATCAACGGAATATCAAAAACGAAGCATGTCGAACGCTTAATCGTGAACAGTAACCTCTTAATCATTCAGCTTCGCTTTTCATTACAGTTTCCCCAAAAACCAAATTCCATTGCATACTTTCGAAATTAGATCCTCAACTCCTACTTTCATTTTTCGCTTTACAGTCATGAACAATTCGATTTTAATTCCACAATCAGTCGACCTTACGACCATCAACCAAACAAGTCAATTAGAAAGCTTCGCTTTTTGAGTTTCATTCCAAGCCAAATCATCGATTTCTCAAAATCGACACCAAATACACTCGATTTCAACCCAAAGCAGTCGACATTAACGATTCCACTGTCGATACCTAACGAATCCAACATTCAACTTCTACAACTTTTGAAATCAACAATCAAATTGCTTCATCTGTTCGTTATCAAGCCATCTGTTAACCAACATCGATTTCTTGACTCCATTCGTTCATCAATTGACTCCAACCTACTCCAAACCTTTGAAATTACTAAACAGCTCTTTGATTTCAGTTATCAGCCCAAAACACAGATATCAAACTATCGACTCTTCCAAATCTCGATATCACTATTCCAATCCTTCGCTTTCCACATAGATGACCTTTGCAGATTAGACACAAGATTCATACATCGAAATCATGTTTGACATCTCAAGCAATCATCCCAAAATGAAATCAACAACAACTTCGTTTTTCATCGACAGCGACTCGATATCAAACCATCAATCATCAAAAACGAATTCATAATCATCGACCATCGAACCTTCATTCGCTTTTTGGTGTTAACCCAAAAATAGTTCGTCCTCAATATCGACTTCAATCCCTTGAATCAACACTTGAAAGTCTGATTTTGACTTTTTCAAGTTTGACTTCTCTTTTGAATCGATTCCAAGACAACAATCATAGATCGATCCTAACGTGAACAAGTATTATCATTCAAAACTCAATAGTCGACTTGAACTCAATACCATTGATAACAGCTTCAATTTTGACTTAGACTCAAATTAAGATTCAACGATAATCCAAGCAATACAAACTTTCAAAATCAAAATCGACATCAGTCAAATTAGTTCGACTCAAAAATGCCAATCAAACACGTGAGACTCAAATCAAACGATTGAGAAGAGACTAGAATCGATTTTGAATTTCAACTGTGAGATTTGAAGAACAAAGTAAGAAGTTGAGTGTCGGGAAGACAATAACGATCCGTAAAAAAATCGTGAACAGTAACAGATCATACCAATTGGACTGAATTAATTCAATGAACAATGATTTTATCACAATTGGATTTCGAATTATTGGGCTGAAACAATGATGAACAGTAAATGAATTTAGAAAATGATTTTAATTTTGATGTTTTGATCTTAAAAAAATAATTGGATCAATCAATGGTGTTGAAACGAATTTGATCCAATGAACCAAATCGATCAAAAATTGAAAAATGAAAAACACGAATCGAAATCATGGACGTTTTGGAATCCATTTGAGAATTTGTGATACCTTTTTGATGAACCGAGTTCCATTTTCAACGAACGAATCAAATCTAGAAGATCTTGGTTCTTTTGTTGGAATGAGAAAATCTCCAATTTGAACATTGTACCACCCACTATGCGTGATGTACAACTCGTTCTTCGTGTTCTTCGTGTTCTTCATCGATCCAAGAACATCTTCAAAAGAACCACCAACACTTTTGGGTTTTGACTTCAAATTCAATGCAACCTTTGGAGATTGTTGCTTTGGAACCCAAAATTGTTTCACGGATTTTGGCTTCACAACATTTAACGATTTTTGTGAATAAACTCGCTTGTTCTTCCATTTAATCTTCTTCTTCTTTTTCTTTCTCATCTTTTTGCATCTTGAGGATTTGATTTCAAGAACACCTTCATTCTTGACAACTTCAACTTTGCAAGTTCAAATCAAATCTTTTGGAGTTTGATACTTGTGAATTTCTTGGATCACCGGCTTCCGATAAGGAATCATTCCTTCAAACGAATCACAAGAACACACAATATCATCGGTTTGAACTCCAATTGAGAAAAAAACTTTTTCATCTTCATGAGAATCAACTTGAATCTTCTTATCATGAACTTCAAGAACATCTTCAACAAACTTAAGAGCATGAAGATCACTTGGGTTTTCAACAAGAGAAATGTATCTTTTATTAAATAAATCTCTTTCATCTCCTTCTTTTCGGTTATTACTACGAACTAACATCATTATGGAACGATCATACAAGCATTCAATCTTCGAAAGTGGTTGAAATACCAATCTTCCATGAACATCCTTCAAACCACCATAAGAAACCATAGAATCCCATGAAATCAACTCACTTAACAATAACCCATAAAATTGATATTCGTTGACCTTGTATTTCACACCTTCAATGATTACAACCCAAGAATCATACTCCAAACGCACCATGATCACAAAAACTTGAAGATTTCTAGAGAGAGAAAGTGATTTTAAATGGGTTTTCTAGAAAGAGAAAGTAAAAATCACTTGAATTCTAGTGAAAAAAATTGAATTATGAATAGAATCAAAGATGAATTCGATTTCTAGAATCCAAAGTCTCAATAACACGAAGATCAAAACTCAAAATGAAGAATCACCAAATCTAGAAAGCCATCAAGGATTAATTCTTGATCCAATCAAGAACACCCGCTCTGATACCAATTGTAGTGGTGTTGATTATGATGACATGTGCAGAATTAGAAAAGATCTAGTGAATCATCATGTAAACTCAAGAACACAAGGAGTCAATAAATCTGTGTAAGCTCATATTAGATCTAGAAAGGATATACAAATGGGTTTGTACAAATTTCTCTCTCTAGTCTAACACTCCAAAATGATCATCCTAAATATGAGTGTCACTCACTTCCTATTTATAGGAAAGACAACTCATTTACACATTAATAAGGGTAAGCCACATCCAAGCGTGACTTTGCACCCTAACATTGGCAAACACCCAGATATGCTTGATAGTATCTGGTTGAAATAGACTGAAGGGGTAGGCAAGCTCCCAGATATGCTTGATAGTATGTGGTATTTTGGGGAACTCACTAAGCTTTGTGCTTACGATTCTCTATTTATGTTTCAGGTACTTCTAGTTTAAAGAGGAAGAGCCCGAGATGATTGCAGTGCACACACCACATCTCTCCACATTTTATATTACTTTGATATATTTGGATGTTATTGATACACTTTTATTCACTATGGTTTTGATGATATTGTCTTGGATAATTGTTTTATTAATTCAAAAATCAAAATTTTTAGTCTTAATTTTTGGGACATTACAACTTGGTATCAGAGCCTTAGTTTGAGGTGTGCAGGCATACTCCCAGGTGTGTCTGAACTCAAACTGAGGGTTTGGTAGATTTTGTAAAAAGAAATGTTTTAAAAAAAGGTTTTCTAATAAAAGAAAAAGGGTGTGGTGAATGCAATCGACCGAGCTCAAATAATGTTTCCCAAAATATCCATGCATGTTATATGATATGATTTGATTTATGAATCTATGAATCGCATGCTAGTCAAGGCTAAGGATCTGCTCATGATTTGCATAATAGAATGCTAGGAGAGATGCCTTTATATGCCTACTGTATGAGCTTGTAGACTTGCATGATAGAACGCTCGAATATTGCTTGCGTTGTGCTTTTAGGAGTTTCCATTAACCTCAACTAACTAGTAAGCGAGTATATTAAGTTACATATTGTTGAGAGTAGATAATTTTAGAAGGTTAGACTTTAACTCTATTGTGCAGCTCTTGTTTGAGTCCAACCGTTATAGTGTGAGACCTTTCATTTGAAGAATTATCTGGTGTCGGCGATATGTAATTGTCTTCTTAAGCTAGTTAGAGGATGTTAGGGGGAGTAGTGTGGTGGTTGCCCCGGGTACATCGGTCCTTTTCATGGATTTGGCCTGGGTGGGCCGGGATGCTTATCGTCGGGAGCTTCCCGAGCTGCTTAGTTAGATCCATAGCGTGTTTCATGTCTCTCAGTTCCGGAAATGTTTGGTGGATGGATTGGCCTGATATGTGATGCCTTGTAGCCTAAGAGGAATTGGATGTTATGCTAGATTTGAAATCTTTCTTGGTAGGAAGTGAGATTGAGATGTCCTCTATTTGGTTGTGACTTGGAGTGTTACTACACGAATGTTGTTTGCTTTGTGCTTTGTGAGACTCATGATGATGTGAGTGAACTATTAAGTGAATATGTTAAGTCACATGTGGCATAGGTAAAATAATCTCAGAGTGACGAATTTGACCCTACTGCGCAGCTCTCGTTTGAGTCTAACTGTTGTAGGGATGAGTCTTTCACTCGAAGGATTATCTAAGCTTTGATGCATGTGATTGTATTCATGAAGTAGTTAACTGACATTATTGGGAGTTCTTCAACAGTTGATGGCAGCGTGAGTTCGGGAACCTAGGAGAGCCTAGGATGTGTTGTAGTGGGTTGGCCTACACTGCTTAGCGATATGTATTTATTTGAGAACGAGTGTATAAGAATGGATAGGATGGATACGGACATGATTGGTTACTTAGAGGACCCAAGATGATTCTTGAGGAAAGTATGGATAAGTGTGGAAGGTAGTATTGGGCCCATACTATTGGAAGCACATGATCCATACTCGACTCGAGGAAAATTTAGGGGATTCTATGGAAATGGTTAAGGAAGGTGCCATGGTTTGGCACCATGATTCGTTGTCGTGTATTTCCGCCTTTATCGGTTTATCGAGTATGATCGTCCAGGTTGAGGATGGGTCAGATGATTGTTCAGGCCTCAGTGGCCATGTCTGTTGGGTTTCAGTGGTGCATAACTATGGAAGGTAGTTGATTTTGAGGTCTGGAGGGCCTTGCTCAAGTAGTGACAGTGGAGTCGCGGGACTCAAGAAGGAAGCGAGTGTGATGAATGGCTCGAGGATTGCCGCAGGAGATTAAGTGATTGGCAGATGGATTGGGAGGTCACTATCATCGACAAGGGTTATTTACTTCCAGCGTTCCGCAATCGGAGGAAAGAGAGAGTGGTCATGTGATTTTCAAGGATGGGATGTAGTCCCGACATGAGTCTAGAAGATTGTGGTTTTCTTGTCGACGGGTATGGCCGCGTAAGAATGCACAAAAGGATTTTTGTGGTGCGGTTGCCTTGAGATGTGATCAGGGGTCTGCTTTCTTGAAATTAGTTAGGTCAAGTGCTAGTTGATTGTTTCAGGAACCAAGGGAAGTGAATCAGCAAGAGCAACTTTTGTTGTCTTTGATGTATCCTGACAAAGAGAATGAAGCTTCTTATAATTATGAGTAACGCTCGTGATCAATTGTTTGTTGGGGACTTAGACGAGGCGTGTGATAGTTCATTTGATTCTAGATGGAGAATTGGTGTCATGAGTGGACAAAATTATTGTTTGTGCATTTTGCATGGGATTCTAATATGAGAGGTGGTTATGATTGGGAGGTTTTTGAGGGTTCCATCTGAGATCCAGGATAACTTTGTGTTCGCTTGGTCATTAACTGGAAGACCGGTTTGAGATGTGGTATGTCTGCAACATTATTTGGTGGTAGTTCGAACCCTAAGTGGGGGAGAACCGGTTATTTTGGTTGAAGGATCACTGCTATTTTTGAGTTTACGATTTCAACAGAATGGGTTGTAGGGATTTGCGGTTCGCGTACACGGAACTTCGTTTCAGGATTTGGTCAGGACGAATGTGCAGAGCAAGTTATCATTAGATGTATGTGTTGAGGAATGCAAGAGTCATCTTCACGGCAAGAAGATGTTGGATAAGGAGCTTGTTGTAGCCAGTGGTTCCTTTCAGAATGTCGCATAATAGATCAAGAGGCGTTTGGGATGCTTGGGGTGAGCATCGAGTGTTGGGGGTAGGGTTGTTCACTATTTGGATAAAACTGAATTGTCCAATTGGACAATTTGGATTGGACTATTTGGTTCGTATATTAGGATTTTTGGATTGGTTTTCAACAAAACCGAATTATTATTTTGGATTTCGGATTAATTTATAAAATAAGAACCGAATAGTCCAAAAAAACCGAATAAACATTTATTATTTATTTATTTATAATATATATCTATAGTTATTTATTAATTTTGTAATTTATTTTTTCAAATAGGTTCAAAATGTTTCACCCGATAAAAAAACATTAATATGCATTTTCTTTCAAAAGTTTTCTATCTATAAAATATTTAACTATAATATATCTTCTTAGTAATTGTTTATAAATTTCAAATCACAACTAAATAATTTGTTTTCGCTTCTTGTGTAAAGTTGGGTAATATTATAATTATATGTCGTTTTAAAATGTTTCAGTTTTTGAAAACCGAATTATAAAAACCGATCCAACTGAATTGTAATTGGATTGGATCAGATCAGATTTGAATTTAGTTTTGACTATTTGGATCCATGTTTTGAAAACCGAAATCAATTTGGATTCACTTGATTAGATCGGATCAAACCGATCCATCCAAACGAACACCCCTAGCTCGGGGAAATCCTCAACTCGTTGTATAGATTGTTATCCCTATTCTAGGGTGGGCAATGTTGATCGGTAAATCATCTTCAGAGTTTGGTATGTCTAGTCTCGCGTAAATTTTGGTGTAAGAAGTATATTGGGCTATTGGGTTAGTTATCAAGGATATCACGATCGTTGGTCTTCTTGTTCATCATCAAAGTGGAGGTTCTTCGAAAGTTTCAAGTTGTGTCAGTTGAAGGTTAATGGATGCGTCAACCTATCGTCAAGTTCCATATGTTTTATATTTTCTTTAGTTTCTGGGTATGTTTGCCCTCAATTATGGTGTGGAATTTTGGTTCATAGAAGGCTCAAGTTTGGCAGTTATCCTTGATTATTGGGAGTCCAGATGTTGAGGCAGCGTTGTTCACCTTTTCTGATTTTTGGCAGCATTTATGGATCACCTTGGAAGTTTCTCGAGCTATTGCAAATTGGTGGAATTTGTTCGGTTACAATCAAGGTGTGGGATCTTGTATCGATCGTTCATGAGGATGTTTCCGTTAACAATTAAGGTTTAACATTTCGTTAAATATGTTAGTACTTCACCCTTTGGGTAAGGTTGTGAGGAAGAATGAATGCAATAGATCTAGAGATGGTTATGTGCTTCCCTTTGGGGATGTATATTGTGGTAGCTCATCAAATATGGTCATGAGGAGGTGTATATAGACTGAGTATGATAGCATGAGAACACCTGGTCTGAATTCATTGGTACGGTTCTTAATTGGTTTGTAGCCCTTGAGTTGGAGCAAGAGTACAACCGCCTATCTCATTCGTTGGTTGGATGCGTCCATGTTTTCATCTGATTTTGCATTGGTAGCAGCCTATGATCTGCAAGGAATTGTGTATGATAAAAGGGTAGGTGTTGGGAATAAATCCGAGATGACGAATGCGGAATATCAAGAACAATCAAGAATCAATCACCATAATATGCAAGTAATCTGATAAAGGTTTTTCGTATATTGATTATGATATGAACGTACAGAGAAAAACCCTACTCTGGTAAAAGCTCTTTTCAAAATCTAACCTAATGATTATTTATAGGGAACAATAAAGATATTCCATAAATATAAAACTAACGCCTGAATATAAAACCAATGTCTTAGAAGAGCTCGATTAAGAACTTCTACTGTAAAGGCATCGTAGGGAATTATAAAACGATTAACCCTAAAAAGGCTTCCCTAAATAACCAAATATGCCAAATCAGTTTCAATATCCCAAATACTCAACAGTAGGGCTTAGGTTGTGTTTGGTTAGTATCGAAAGGAATGTTGAATGGGTTTTCTGCAAGACAGTGGGTTGATGGTTAAGTATATTTAAACTTTTGGGGCGGTATTTGCGATAAGAATGTTTTGAATATCCTTTCAGCACGTTTTGGTGGTGTTCCCAGTCAGGGACTAGGGGTAGGTTCGATGAATGGATGCTCATCAGTCTTAGGGTAAGGTTTCTAAGAATAGACTGATGGGTTCTCGGTTTCAGGAAGTATAGTGACAAGGATGGTTTAAGGTTGTAGTACTGAGAGTTTCCGGTTTATGTGGTTTTTTCTGGAAGATGGGTCATACAGTTATGGAGAGAAAGAAATTGTTGTGTTTGAGCATTTTCAAGTTATTAGGGTTTCTTGTTGGCAGTTGGGGGTTTCCGAGTGATCTCTCAAGTTTTATTTATAAGATGCCTTGATTTTGAAATGGTTAGATGGAGTTCATGGAATATGTTGGTGTTGCTTTAGGAATAGTAACCGAGATGGATTTCGAGGACAAAATCTAATTTAAGTGGGGGAGAATTGTAACATCTTGTTTCCTGCCATTTGTGGGTCGTGGGTTGGAAGTCGATTGTGTAAGGCTTTTGGCATTAAGTAGAAAAAAGTTTAGTCTTTGTGGAAGGAGGTAATGTTGGTTAAGAGATTTAACCCTTGAATTGTGTTTTAGGCCGCAGGGTAGAAAGGGAAAAGTCATAGGCCAGGTTCTCGCATGAAATATGGATTTTTGTTCGAGAATTTTTTAGTGAAAGATATTTAGATAATATTGTAGAGCTCTTCAATACTTTTTCATAGATATAAAGAACGTCGAAAACGGAGTTGGAACGAAGAAGTTACGACCGTTTGAAGTTAAGACGATTTTTGGGTCAACCGCGTACGTTGGACGTATGCGATCAGTGCCCAAACCCTATTTTCGTGGTTTAAGCCCTATTTAAGCTCCTTAACTCCCCCAAACCCATTCCATTTTCAACCTCCACCTTTCCAACACCCTCTCTTGAAACCTTAACCCTAGATTGAGCATTGTGAGCAAAAGAAGGTGTTTTTAAGTGCTTTGGAGTGTTCTTGGTGCACCTTGAAGAAGAAGGAACTCATTGAAGAAGTGTTACTTGCATTGGAGCTTGTAGATCCAGACTTTGTTCACCTTGATATTTCTTCTAGAGCTATAAAGTTTGAATCTTGATGATGAAATTGTTAGATCTAGGTAGTTTTGAGTGTTATGAGCTTTTGGTCACTTTAAGTGCATAAAGTTCAAATCTTGAAAGTTTGTGACCTTGTTATGGATAAAGTTGGAAACTTTATCCATCTAAACATCATTGTGATTAAGATCTGAAGGTTGGAGACTTGGACTTAATGGATTAAGTTGAAAAAGATGCACTTTTGGGTCCCTTTGAGACTTAAAGACTAGATCTTGTTTGTTGGGACCATTCTAATGGATAAAGTTGGAAACTGTATCCATTATGGAGCTATTATGACCAATAAAAATGTGATATTGGCCTTTCTATCCCTTCCATGCAAGAGTTGTAATGTCTTGTTAGGTTAAGAACTTAGGGTTTTGGACATTAAGCACTTTATAGCCATGCAAAGTCATAAAGTTGGAAACTTTATGACTTAGGACATCATTTTGGGCTTGGATTTGAGTTTTGGATGTAAGAGCTTAATGAAATAAGCTCTTAATGGAGTTTTGGGACTGGGCTGCGTACGCTGGGCGTACCTGGTGATACGCTGTGCGTACGCGGTCAGCGCCCCGTTTTTGGCCAACATCAGAGTACGCTGGGCATACTCTCTTGGTACGCAGGGCGTACTCTGCTGGGAAGAAATATTGACTTTTGGACCATGACCTTGACTTTGACTTTGACCAGGGTTGACCAAGTTTGACCAAAGGGCATTTTAGGTAATTTTATTTATAGTTTGAGATATAGGCTCCTATTAATTGTATAGGTGACCGGTAGATATAGCTTTTAGAGCAGTGATCGGTGCAGCTATTCTTTCAGACTGTGAGGTGAGTTTCCTTCACGATATACGTGGGTCGAAGGCACCAATGTCGGCCCACTAGTTTATGTTGTAGTGTGATGGTTGACTTCGTGACAACTATCAGTTATGCTTATGTTTGCTTGATGTCTCTATGATTCTTGTTATTATATTATGTGGTAGTAGTATGGGATGAAATAGACCCGATATCTGGTTGAAATAGACCGAAGGAGATTGCAAGCACCAAAATATGCTTGATAGTATCCGGTTGAAATAGACCGAAGGGGTAGGCAAGCACCCAGATATGGTTGATAGTATCCGGTTGAAATAGACCAAAGGGGTAGACAAGCACCTAGATATGCTTGATAGTATCTGGTTGACATAGACCGAAGGGGTAGGCAAGCACCCATATATGATTGACAGTATGTTTGTTTAGTATGTGGTATTTTGGGGAAATCACTAAGTTTTGTACTTACGGTTTTAATTTTTAGTTCAGGTACTTCTGGTTCGAAGAGGAAGAGCCCGGGATGATTGCAGTGCACACACCACATCGCTCCGCATTTTATATTACTCTGATATTTTTGGATGTTAATGATACACTTTGATTCACTATGGTTTTGATGATGTTGTCTTGTATAATAATTTTATTAATTTAAAAGTCGAAATTTTTAGTCTTAATTTTTGGGACGTTACATGATCGATAACATGTATATGATCTAATTTACATTAACGATTCAACCACAACATACGACGACTCTATTAAAAGACTACTAAAGCCAATATATATATATATATATATATATATATATATATATATATATATATATATATATATATATATATATATATATATATATATATATATATATATATATTAGAGTTAATATATAACAAACTTATAAATTAAAAGCTCTAACCTAATAACATGTTTCAAAAAGTTTTCAAAAGACCTTAAACCAATACAAAACTTATATAAAAAAATTAATATATAACAAACTTACAAATTAAAAACTCTAAGCTAATAACATGTCTCGAAAAATGATCAATAGACCAAAACCAACACAAAACCTTTAAACTTGTTTTCTTTGTGTATTTTGTATATGATTTGTATATATGTCTACTTAAAAGATTGACATTTATATTGTAAACTTTTAATTAATTTCTTATTAAACATAATATATAAGTTATAAAATCTAAATGGTTAAATCATATAATTAAGAAGACTTTTGAGTAGTGTTAGTTAAAAGATAGAGTTTCAAATTAATATAATTTATGATGGCAATTAAAAATAATTGGAATTTCAAATATATAAGGAATTTCAAATATATAAGATTAAAGTATTTTAACATTTATATTAGTTAGTGGTATACCAATTCAGAAGCTTTTGGTTGCGGCTGTGTATACTTTTGGTCATGAATGTGACATTTTATTATATTGATACTACAAGTGTACAAAGAAAATGTTAATATTATAGTAAGAAATAAATTATTATAAAAGGTTAATGGTATAAATAATTAATTAATTATTCAAAATATTAATAAAAATAAAAGAATATTTTAAAAAGATTAACAACTATGACATTTTATTCATAAGATACTCTTATTACAATGATATTTTATAAGTGAACAATCTAAAAGTATAACTAATGATACTATTTTTTAACAAATAATAAGATTATTTATCACAACACTTCGTATCTAAGATCAAGATGGGGTCCAAGGTACAACATACCCCGTGCGACAAAAAAAATTGTTTTGATAGAGAAATCTAAAATAAAAATTATTATATTATTTTTGTTATTATATTTTTATTTTTGTAATTATTAAATATAATTTCTTTTCTGTTTTCTGTAGAGGAAGGAATATTCAATTCGGCTTTTGCTATCAATTATTTGATTTGCCGTTAAATTCCTAACGCCGTTAGCCACTAAGTCTTCTACCAACTTCACGTCCACCTAACCCCTGCCGTCAACACTGTATAAAAACCGCATTTCACCCAACACGTTATACACATTTCTTTGGCAACTCCACCACCACCACAACCACCGTTATCAACCTCCGGTAATCCGCCATGGATCTTCTCCTCTTGGAGAAAACTCTCTTAGGCATTTTTGTTGCCATTATAGGCGCAATCTTCATCTCTAAGCTACGTGGCAAGCGTTTCAAGCTCCCGCCGGGACCTATCCCAGTACCCATTTTCGGCAACTGGCTCCAAGTCGGCGATGACCTCAACCACCGCAACTTAACTGATCTCGCCAAGAAGTTCGGAGAGATTTTCCTTCTCCGAATGGGCCAGCGCAACCTCGTTGTCGTATCATCCCCGGATCTCGCCAAGGAAGTCCTCCACACACAAGGCGTCGAGTTCGGATCCCGAACTCGAAATGTCGTGTTCGATATATTCACAGGGAAAGGACAAGACATGGTGTTTACAGTATACGGCGAACACTGGCGCAAGATGCGGAGGATCATGACTGTTCCATTCTTCACCAACAAAGTGGTCCAGCAATACAGGCATGGATGGGAGGCGGAAGCCGCGGCAGTGGTGGAAGATGTGAAGAAGAATCCGGCGTCAGCGACGGAAGGTATTGTGATCCGGAGACGGTTGCAATTGATGATGTACAACAATATGTTCAGGATTATGTTTGATAGAAGATTCGAAAGCGAGGATGATCCATTGTTCCTGAAGCTGAAGGCGTTGAATGGCGAGAGAAGTCGATTGGCACAGAGCTTCGAATACAACTATGGCGATTTCATTCCAATTTTGAGACCATTTTTGAAAGGCTACTTGAAGGTCTGCAAGGAAGTCAAAGAGAAGAGGTTGCAGCTTTTCAAGGATTACTTCGTTGATGAAAGAAAGTAAGTTTTTTCTGATCTAATTTAACTCCCTGTTAAATATACAATACGAACAAGATGCTTCACTTTCCATAAAGCTACAAAAGGTGGGATCTTACCTTTATGTGATCAAATTGGATTTAAGCTAAATCCATGGCGATTTTCCCTTTTGCCCCTTTTTCTTTTTCCTTCTAAATATAGACAAACCTTTTTCTTACTATAACAGAATCTAATGTATGGAAAGTAAATGAGTTTGATCAAATTGAAAAATTACAGGAAGATGGGAAGCACAAAAAGCATGGATAACAATCAGTTGAAATGTGCAATTGATCATATTCTTGAAGCTAAGGATAAAGGAGAGATCAATGAAGACAATGTTCTTTACATCGTTGAGAACATCAATGTTGCTGGTATCCTTTCTTATCTAAATTTTTTTCTAAGGTTTTATTATAGAAGAATTTTTATTAAAGGGTAATTTAACTATTTTTGCACATATTTATAACTAATTTTCAAATATCTAATTAAAGCAAGAAACAATCTAAAAAAAAGCTCAATATTCTGGTGTTTTTTTTGTCATTATTTACGTTTCAAATCTTTGTACAAAGTAACAAATCAAAGCAAAATATACAAAGGTATTAAATTTAATTCCGTTAGATTCTATTCTAAATCAATTAAAAATATGAAAGTCTAGGGACCAAACTTGCTAATATATGAAAGTTCTATGGCCAAATTTGAAACCCAAAACTTTTAGGGACCATACCTGAAAAAGTACAAACGTCTAAGGATCAAATATGCCAATATGTGAAAGCCTTGTGGCCAAAGTCTAAAATCCAAAATATGTAGGGACCAAACATGTAAATATAGAAGAATGTTGTGGCCAAAGTTTGAAAGCTGAATAATACACTATTCATTTGCCGATTGTAATTAGTATATTAATGCAGAAAAATCACATTATTTTGGAAATTTTTTTAATAAAATCCTAAAAGTTTTTTTGAACAAAAAAGTTCCGATTATTTAACATTTTGCCAAATTAACGAAAAAATCTTTTTTTATATTTGAACAACAAATGACAGATTATGTGGTTTTTTCAAAATAATGAGACTTTTCTGTTAAAATTCTTTTTTTAGGACTTTTTTGAACTTTTTCCAAAAGTTTGAGACTTTTCTGTAGATTTCCATATATAATAATTCATTTCAAAACATTTTGCAAATACTCATTAACCTCGGTTTTTACAGCAATCGAAACAACCTTATGGTCAATTGAATGGGGAATCGCCGAACTCATAAACCACTCGACCATCCAATCGAAACTCCGCCACGAGCTCGACACAGTTCTCGGACCCGGAGTCCAAGTCACCGAACCCGACATCGCAAAACTCCCCTACCTCCAAGCCGTAATCAAAGAAACCCTCCGCCTCCGAATGGCCATCCCTCTCCTAGTCCCGCACATGAACCTCCACGACGCCAAACTTTCCGGCTACGACATTCCGGCGGAATCCAAGATTCTAGTGAACGCGTGGTGGCTCGCCAACAACCCCGCCCAATGGAAGTCGCCGGAGGAGTTTAGGCCCGAAAGATTCCTTGAAGAGGAAAGTAAAGTGGAGGCAAATGGAAATGACTTTAGGTATTTACCATTCGGAGTTGGTCGCCGGAGTTGTCCCGGAATTATACTCGCGTTACCGATTTTGGGGATAACGATTGGGCGGTTGGTGCAAAATTTTGAGCTGTTGCCGCCACCCGGGGAGTCGAAGGTGGATACGAGTGAGAAAGGCGGACAGTTTAGTTTGCATATCTTGAAGCACTCGATGGTTGTGGCTAAACCGCGATCGTTGTAAGGGTTTTTTTATTTATATTTTGTTGTTGTTGTTATGTAATGTTGTATGTGTTGGGGATATGGAATATGAAGATGGGAACAAATCATGCATTTTGTGAATTATGAATAATGTATTTTATGTTCTTTCTTGATTTATGATGTTGAATGTGGATTTATTAGCTTCTTTTGAACACATCATGTAAATTATACATTAGGCATTAACAAATTAATAAAAAGTTGGGGGTTTTTTCAAAACTAATGTTAAAAGAGATTAATTTAAATCAAAGACAAGTTCAAAGGAAAGTAAATGGTTGGCGTATGTTAGCGTATGTTAGGTATGAGTTTGTTTGACACATGATAGTACATAAAGTCCCACCAGCCATTGGAAAAGGTTTTAATTATAAAATCACCTAAAGGTAACAATTAGAGGTGGCCATAAGGGTAATGCAACGTCACTCATAAACGCAAAGAAGATGTCTCCGTGTCTTCATTAAAACGGTAAACAACATTCGGATGAGTCTGCTATAAGCGGGAATATCATTTTTTTTTTTTTGACAACTGATGATAATTGATGATGTTCTTAATGCAGAAGCCGGTTTTAAATCAATATGGATCGTTTTTTTTTAATGTATGTTATGATGTTATGTCAGTCATTTAGGTGATTTTTATGTACATATAGCAGGTTGTTATGTACATAGACGTATGTCTTACATAATAGTTACGTAATACTTGTAGGCCGAAACGACATGTGTTACCTTTTAGACACTTGCATTTTTTTGAGAAAAATAAACACCATTCATCTATCAAGGGTAGGTATACCAAACAACAAAAATGTGTTGTTGACAAACGACCACGAGTCAATTTATATATTAAATTCCACATTTATAAGGAATTAAAGCTAAGCATTTCAACATCAAATATTCAATAAAGCTTTCAAAAGATTGTAATGGCAAGTTCATTGCACCACAAATTTAGGGTTTTCAGATAAATGTCGTTTGAAAACACATTCAAAACGGAAATGTACTAATTAGTAGTAATTACACAAGCAAGAATGCAAAAAAAAACAAAAAAAGAAAAGTTTAAGCTGATTTGAACATATTCGGGCAAACAAGATGAAACTTATTACATTATAAGGTAGAATAGGTAGACTAAAATTTTATGTACTGCATTATGTTTGTTTGTTAGTTTAAGAGGCTGTTTGACAGGATCTGAATTTTTAAGATCTGAATTTTTAAGATGTCTGAATTTCTAAGAACGTTTGAATTTTTAAGATCTTAATTTTTAACATGTTGTTTGGTTGTAACATCTGAATTGCTGTGCTGAATTATAAAATTACCGTTTTACCCTTCTGTATTCTTTTTTGCTGAATGTAAAGTTTCGGTTTATAAAATAACTACATCAACTTCTTGAACAATTATAAAAAATATATAAACACCTTACAAAATCAAAATTAAAACACAAATCCAAATGAAAAAGGTTCAAATTTCACATTTTACCAACAATTAATCAACAAATCAAGATTAAAATTAACGAATTCATTTGTTATTCATACATAATGAGCAACTTTTTATAAAATTGTTTTATCTAACACCATCTTTCAGCAACAAGAAAAAAAAATCAAAAACATCAGAAGGATTACAAATGTTCCATTTTGTTTACAACATCAGAACATTAGCTTTCATTGATCCTTCAAGCTGCAAGAAAATAACATCTATGATTAGCAACCATCTTTAATGTCAGATTACAAATGTTCCATTTGTTTACCGTGGATAATTGACTTTTTCAGATGATTTCTTTGTTTCCGTCCGACATTATTTGAATTAAACCAATGAATGGTGTCTTTAATAGATGATTCTCGTTGACAATAGGTGGTGCTAGAATGCACAACTGTTTCCACCATCAACCACTAACCAACCACCATAACAACACAACCACCATAGCCATTAATCTAAATCCAACATTACCCTCCTTCACTCTTTCCTAAACTACCGAACACCACCCACACAAACATCATTCCTACATTTTACCACCATCACCATAGCCTATACCGACAAAACCAAATCACCCAAGAAAAAAATACACACAAAAAAAATTGACCATTAACTTACTCCCTCACCTGTGATTCCCCTGTTCATCATCCTTTCCACTTCACGATGCCACCATTTTTAGACATGCAACCAAGAACCAAGGGAGACACAGAGGAGGAAGGCTGCAATCAGAATCGAAAAGGGTGTGTGTCAATCGAATTTTGAGATGGAACAAGAAGAGGTGTTCGGTTTCTTTTGTTGTTGGGATACATATGTGGACCGGGGGGTTCGCTGCCAGCGGAGATGGCAGCGCCGGGGGAGAAGGTGGCCAACTGGCGGTGGAGAGGATAGCGGAATCAGAGATGCAGTGGGAAGGAGCGTCGATGTCTGTGAAAGAAAGAGAATAGGGAAAGAAGTGAAATATTAGGGCAAACTAAAACTTTACTTGTAGAAGATGCCGAGTGCGAAACAGAAGGACCTAGATATGAAGGCGGCATAAACGAAGCAGTTGGAGGCGGCAGCGAATCCGGCGACGGCGGCGGCTTAGCAGATCCGACGGAGGCATACGACTGATGTCGAAGGGTTGCAAACGTGCGATTGGAGATGCAGGGGGAGGAGGGGTCAACATTTGTGAAAGAAAGAGAAGAGGGAAAGGGTTGACGTACCAGGGAAAAAAAGGAACACACGTTTTTTTTTTTAATTTAGACACATCCCAAGATCTGAAAAGTTAAGAGGCATTTTAAAAATTAAGAGCCATAAATTCTGTGACAATCGTCACTTTCTGGTCAAGTCAAAGTCAAAGAAAGTCAACAAGTCAAATCGGCAAACTCAAATAACCCTTGTATATTAGGGTTTACATTATGTTTACTATTATACAACACACCATCCTAATGCAAAGTATCATTTAGAGTTTTCACGTGTTTTGAAAATCTAAACCATAATCAGGGTAAGTGATGGAACTACTCAATAAAACATTAATACATACCTTGCAAGGGCATATAACACTCATAACGAGGCATAACGGGGTTTACAGACTTTGCATTTCGAAGTTGAACACTCACAAAGGTCACAAACAAAGTCTCTCTCACTTTATCTAAATCTCTCTCAAAATCTCTTCCAACTTTTTATAATCACTCGGGGCATCCCGACCATTAATTTAGTCAAAAACAACTCGAAACAGGAAAATAAACGGAAAAACAGCCCTAAAGGACCGAAACCTCTTAGGAACCGAACCTCCCTTAAGGAACCGAAGCCTCCTAGACCCGAAACCTCTTAGAACCGAACTCCCCTTATAGGACCGAACTCCCCTTATAGGATCGAACTCACCTTCGGTTCGGGTCAAGTCCTTTCGGTCCGAAACAAGTACTTTCGGTTCATTCTACTTTCGGTCCATTTCGCCTCCCATGTGCCTTCGGGTCCCTCCTGACCAAGTTCACGTGCAAGCCTTTAGGACCGAACCTACCTTCGGATCTCACTCTATAGGACCGAACCTACCTTCGGATCTCACTCTATAGGACCGAACCTTCAGTCTGGACTCGCAAGTTCGCTTCTTTTTCCCGGTTTTCGAGTAGTTTCGTTTTTTAAGCTCGTTTTTCATGATTTTAACCCAAACTTATATTTTGACATATAAGACCATATAAATTCACATTTTAATCACATTTTGGGGGAAATCTTAATCTAGGAATAATATCTATTGTGTAAGATATTGTGTTGGAGTGTTGACTTTTCATGGAGTATGGCACAAGCTACCTCCCATACCCACTCCATGACATCTTTATGTCACTATTCACATCATCCTTGTCTACTCATTGTACCCTTATTCTTCTTCAACAAGCTTCCTTAACCCTCACCCACACAAAGAGTCAATGCATCTCACATCTCCTGGATCTCTTTCACTTCCACCATAAGCTAACACACTTTTCTCTCTCATTCTCTCTCCAAGAACTCAAAAATCTCTAGGAAGCTTTGAACTTCTCATCCACTCTTGGTAAGTAATTTCATCCTACACTTGAATGTCCTACACTCTTTCACTCAAATCATAGATTTCTCACACAAATATCGACATATTTGTGCCTAGGATCTTCGAATCTTCAAGCATCTCCCAAATGTTCTTGACTTGGAAACCTCTCTCCTCCCACATCCATCTCAGAAAATCACTCAAGGTGAGTTCATACCCCTACATTTTCATGTTTTCTTCAGGTTTTAGGGGGGGGGGGGGGGGATACAAGTTAATACACCAAAAACTTAACTAAATTCAAACAACAACTTTCATCAGAAAAGTTGAGTCCTATTCACAGACTGTTTTGACCATCTTAGACTTAATATCTTTCAAAACTGTTTAATATGCAAGTATTTCAGGTTTATGCCTTTCTAATGACTACTTGCACATCTCCATACGATTTTTCTACAATTTATGGTGATTTTCACAAAACTGCCTATCATTTCGTAAACGAATTTGGACCAGTCTGTGAATATGAACAATTTCACACAAGTTATAGACTTCTAAAAATTATAATAAAAATTATGAATAAATTAGACACAGTTACTAAACTCTCAGAGTTTACGTATTTAGTTTTCGACATCGTATGATTTTTCTATGATCTTTTTAAAACGGTGAAGAAAGGTTTAAAAACTAGTTAACAGTTTACAACTTACATAACACTTTGTAACATGTTGAGCAAAGTGTTTATTTATAGATGACTCTATCTTTTACATGTATCTTCTGTTGAGTCACATTTAAATAACAGAAATTACTCACTAAATTGTAAGAGCCCTTTATCATTACAAATATACAAGGTGAAACATAAGAATTATAATTATACTTTGTTAAACATACTATATGGTCGTATCAATGGTTGATTTTCAATCGAATCTGATTTCTTGTTGGGTGGTGCAAAATTTGTTTGATCAAAAGTGTGAATCAAAGGTTTTCGATGAACTGGGTTTTGATGAAGCTTCGATTCAGGCTGATAAGTTATCGATTGGAGTATATTTTGGTTATTTGCTGATTCGAAAAAAATGAAGTTGTTTTGAAACAGGTTGTATGGCCAAATTGAATGTATTCAGGTATCAATGTTGAATCATTTACTGTGTTTCCGAAGGGGGTAATAAGGAGGTGAAGGTGGTGTTAGAAGGATGAATATGAAGGTTATAGTTGGTGTTTGGTGGAGGTGCGACGAATCACACGGGTGCAATAGAGATGCCGATGGTTGGTGATGTTGATTACAGAGGTGCAGGTGTTGGGCTTTGAGCATAACATCAATCATATGGTGTACATGCAACCCTAATTGCTTTGGATCTAGGTTTTTCTAATTTGAACATACAACTATGAATACCAAAGCAATAACCCTATGACTAGCATACATATTACGAAATTGACATACGATTAGGTTGAAGACTTTACCTTGCTTGTTATGTAGCAATAACAATAACAATCCTTCTTGATCTTGACTTCTGAAAGCCTAGTGCCCCAAGTGTTGCACCTCTAATGGAGTCACAAACACCCAATGCAAGAAGATGACTTAGGAGAGAGATGAAATCGGCCAGGGCAACTCAAAGAAGACATAAGGCCGAATTCCACATACTAAGGGGTTTATTTATAGTTGAGGCTATTAGGGTTTTTGTAACGCCTGTGTTTCTGGGCTTGTCATTAATGATGATGTGATAGTCTAGGTTAACCTTTGTAACCCGTCTTGAAATAATAAAGATGTATTATTTGAGTATTATGTGTTTTGTGCTTAATTGTGTGACTTAAATGAATTAAGGATAAAAATAAGCGTCAAAATGAAATGTTAGATAAACCCAATATTGATACATGAAGACGTAGTGGTCGTGACAAGGTTTCCGAATATATAAAGAATGTTGAAATCCGAGTTATAACGAAGAAGTTATGACATGTCGAAGTTTCGCGACAGAACCGACACGACGCTGAATGACGTAAAATATGAATTTAAGATAGAGCGATATCTAGCCTTAGAGATCTAAACGAAAGTCATAGAATACGTTAAACCGAGAGCGTGCATAAAAAGAATGCCCAAATCTGACTTCGTATGAGGAAGTTATGATTTTTCTAAGTTTCAACTTAGCAGTATGCAACCCGAAACTCGAGATTGAGATCGAGTGATATTTAGCCAAAACTTTCTAAATGAGAATTGAAGATCTCATCGATAGTAGTCCAACGGTAAAAAGACAGACGAAAACGGACGTCAGACGAAGAAGTTATGAATTTCGAACGGAGTTTTCCTGTCCCGGCCTACTAAAAATAATATATTAATAATATATTAAATATAACGTCAAAATTAGCCAACAGAGTCTAAACGAGAGTTGTAGAGCATAATCTCACCTACGCGTGGATATAAAGAACGTCGAAAACGGAGCTCGTATGCGAAAGTTATGAATTTCTGAAGTTCGGGGTGCGAACCCCGATACTATGTCAGAGTTCACGACGTGAATACAGTGTTCACGACGTGAACTTAGTGATTTCACCTTTCAGGGCCTGTCAGACGCAACATGTGATGACACATGCAGTGACGACTAAGTTCACGACGTGAGAACTTAAAATTCACGATGTGAGAGCTGAAAAATGGCCCTATAAATAGAAATCAAGGGTCAGCCGATTTTGGTTGCTCCTCCCTTACTCTCCCACCCCCGATACTCTCTCTAAGCCCTATTTTAACCCCCCGAAGCCCCGGTATCATCCCGAGACCCAAAGCAAGTCCCGAAGCCCCGAAGATCCCGAGAAGTGCAATTCCCGAGCCGAAGCTCTGCCAGCGAGAAGCCAATTTTTGTGAAGATCTTCCAGATTTACCGAAGAATACTACTTCTACAAGCCGTAGTGCTGTCCGATCATCTTCTGATCAAGTGAGTGTGTAGTTACTTTCTTCTAACACATAATTTGAAGTATTTGATACGAAATACGTGTTATGTGTATATGTTTATATGTGTGAATGTATATTCACTTTCTTCTATCTCATAGATATGATTTATTCTCTATGAAATACGTGTTATGTGTATGTGTCTCATCTGTTGTTTGGAATATGTATTGAATGAGAATGCTATACAGGTTTTAAACTATGTATAAAAATATATATTTTTATCTACTAATATGTTGGGTAGAACATGGGTAGATAGTTGATGTGTGATAAACAGATGAGAGGCCTCGATGTTGTTGTTGTTGATCTAGTTATCCAGCGGAGTATGGATAATGACCACGGACACTTTCTAGCCAGTCCTGTGGAACGCTAGCAGGCTCATAACCTGTAGGTGTTGTGAACGATGTGTTCACCGGTGCACTCTATCCCCCTCATGGTTGCCTTAGGACTTTTATTGCTGAGGAAACCCCTCGCGGTAAAGTCCATCCCGATGAAATTCCTAGATTAGGTCCCTTGAGATAGATGTTGTTTTAGGGACGTAAAGTGAGGATAACGGGAATGGGTAATCGGGTTATTGTTGGTTGGTGAAATTAAATATAATTATTTATTGTGGGTTGAAAACCCTATATGCTCACCAGGCTCCCAAGCCTGACCCACTCAGTTTTGTTGTATTATAAGTAGTGGCGTGAGAGCATAAGGTGGATGACTTATCAAGATCTTTTGATATTAGACCAGTTGTTATATGTAACTGTTGTATGGTCTATCTTTTGTTGTTTATGCTTTTGGTCTGTTTATCGGAACATGACATCCCGAATATTGTTATATAATGAAAATGCATCTCTTGATGAAATGCTTCGATAAACTTTATTTTATCATATTTTGTTTTGGGAACAAATTCCGCAGCTCTTTTAAATCAATGGATTTACTCTGAAATTATTTTAAAAGCATAAATTGAAACCGGTCTTTTCTGGCCGTGATTTTGGGGATGTCACAGTTGGTATCAGAGCATTAGTTTAAGCGAACTAGGAATTTGTACGATTTGTAGACTTAAACTTAGAATGCTAAGTAAAGATTGTGAGAGGAGTGTCTGTTGTATTTAAGACACGAGCACTAGTTTATTTTAGGAAAGTTGCCTAAAATGCTTTTATGTGCTAAATGTTATATGTTTGCCATATATGATATTAATTGTTCGGATCTATGGTTTGTTGCCAACCGGATCTGGAGACCTTATGTGTTTAGGATTCTAAGCGTATGACGACGGTATTAGAACTAGCATGTAAACGTTTCAGAGTGATAAGGATGATTTGATTATCTATCGTGATTGAGGATCTAAATTCACCTTAATTGGTGTGTAGATCAAAAATGGTAAGAACCAGAAGTGGCGTTGGAAACGCAGATGAAAACAGGAATCAACCACCAGTGATTGAGCAAGCACTTGTTGTAGCTGCTGCACCAGAACCAATCACCATGGCTGGAGTGCAAGACATGAGTCGGGCTATGTTAGCCGAACAAAGGGAAGAAATGCGGCAGATGTTGCATGAAAATAGGGACGAACCTATCATACCCATTGAGGAACCCGAACTGATTCCCGAACAATCGGAGGAAGGAAACAATAGTCGCGCTGTGAGTCAAGTTGGGACTCAAGAAGAACGAAGGAATGACCCGAAAAAGGGAAAAAACAAGGATGGGCGAATGTACAAGAATTTCTTGGGCGCCAAGCCGCCAAGTCTTTCTGGAAGCCCAAAGCCTGTTGAAATTATGAACTGGATCTCCGAAATGGAGATGGTGTTTGAAAGTTGCGACTGTAGCAACAAACAGAAGACTGTCTTTGCAGTTAGACAACTGAAGACCGGAGTCTTGAGCTGGTGGAAGTTGTTGGCAGATACTATGCCACGAGGAGAAGCCCTGAAAATGTCATGGGAGGAGTTCTTGGAACAGCTAAGGGTGTAGTATTGTTCAGAGATAGATCTGATTGATCTGAACAATGAGTTCCAAAACTTGAAGAAGGGGAGAATGAGCATAGACGACTATGCTACTGCACTCACTGAGAAAATGAAGTTATTTCCGTACCTAGTGCCAACGGAGCTCTCCAAGATTGAGAGGTTTGCTAATGGACTGCCTGCCGACTTTGGCCCGACAGTCAAGATGGCAGCCACTCTGAAAACAGCTGTTCGAGCAGCTAAGAATGTGGAGGCCCAGCAGAAGGAAAAGGGTCTGGAAAGAATAGAGGTTGGTGAGAAAAGGAAGTTCGATGGACCTTCAGGGTCCAACAAGAAAAGTAAATTCTCGAAATCTGGTTCGAGAGGAGGAGGAGGCGAAGCAAAATGGTGCGAAAAATGTAAGAAGAAGCATCATGGAAAATGTGAGGTAGTGGCCACATGTTTTAAATGTGGAAAGCCAGGGCACTACGCCAATGAATGCACTCTCACCAAGAAAGTTTGCTATGGTTGTGGTGAGGAGGGACACATGTCTAGGGACTGCCCGAAAAAGAAGGAGGCAGTAAGACCCAACATTCCTCCAAAGCCGAAAGCGAGAGCCTTTCAGATGACACTGGAAGCTGCCAAGGAAGAACCTGATGTCGCTTCAGGTACCTTTCTCGTAAACGAATTGTCTGCCCAAATTTTATTTGATTCTGGAGCCAACTACTCCTTTATTTCGCATGAATTTGGTAGAAAACTAGCTTTTCCTGTCGATAGACTAGATAATGCTTTATTAGTCGAAGTTGCTAGTGGCAAGTTTGTACCTGTTAGCCATCGTATGAAAAACATCTTAATTGATTTGAATGGGAATAAGTTCCACGAGGAATTATTGCCTATTGAGCTAAACGATTTCGACATCGTGTTGGGGATGGATTGGCTTAGCGCCAACGATGCCGAGATTTTATGCAAGAAGAAGATAGTAAAAGTAAACCCGCCAGGGAAAGAGTCATTTATGGTGTATGGGGACAAACGCAGAGTAAATTCTGGAATCATTTCGATAATGAAAGCCAGAAAGTATTTGGCCAAAGGATGTACATCATATTTGGCATTCGTGATCGATGCTAAGAAGGAGAAAAAGGAGATGCAGAGCATTCCTGTCGTGAGTGATTATCCGGAAGTATTTCCCGAAGATCTTCCCGGATTACCGCCTGATAGACAAGTGGAGTTCAGAATAGACTTGTTACCAGGGACGACGCCAATAGCAAAAGCACCTTACCGACTAGCACCGACGGAGATGAAGGAGCTGATGATGCAACTTCAGGAGTTATTGGACAACGGTTTCATTAGACCTAGTTCATCACCCTGGGGAGCTCCAGTGTTATTCGTAAAGAAGAGAGATGGAAGTATGAGAATGTGCATCGATTACAGAGAGCTGAACAAGGCAACAATAAAGAATAGATATCCGTTGCCGAGGATTGATGACATGTTCGATCAACTACAAGGTTCAAGTTATTTTTCAAAGATCGACCTGAGGTCAGGATATCATCAGCTGAAGTAAGAGAGCAGGATATAAAGAAGACTGCATTCAGAACACGATATGGACACTATGAGTTTTTGGTTATGTCGTTTGGACTAACCAATGCTCCAGCAGCATCCATGGATTTAATGAACAGGGTTTGTAATCCGTTCCTTGATAAATTTGTGATAGTGTTCATAGATGACATTCTGATTTACTCAAAAAGCCAAGAGGAGCATGGCCGACACTTGCGAGAAGTGTTGAAAGTCTTGAAGAAGGAGAAGTTGTATGCTAAGTTCTCCAAATGTGATTTTTGGATTCGAGAAGTCCAATTCTTGGGTCACGTGGTCAACCAAGAAGGGATAATGGTTGATCCAGCAAAGATTGAAGCTGTAATGAAGTGGGAACAACCGAAAAGTCCCACAGAGATTCGAAGCTTTTTGGGATTAGCCAGATATTACTGAAGGTTTATCCAAGGCTTTTCTTCGATCGCTAGTCCATTAACAACTTTGACCCACAAAGGAGCTGCTTATGCTTGGAGTGATAAGCATAGAGAAGCATTCGAGTTGTTAAAGAAGAAGCTATGTGAGGCACCGATTTTATCTCTACCCGATGTAGTTGAAGACTTCGCTGTTTATAGCGATGCGTCTGGAGTTGGATTGGGTTGTGTTTTGACCCAAAGATATAAGGTGATCGCGTATGCATCTCGACAGCTGAAAGAGCATGAAAGGAACTACCCCACTCATGATTTGGAGTTGGCAGCGGTAGTTTTCGCTCTAAAGATATGGAGGCATTACCTCTATGGCACGAAGTGCAAACTTTTCACTGATCATAAGAGTCTCCAATATCTCTTTAGTCAGAAGGAATTGAATATGAGGCAGCGACGCTGGCTAGAATTACTTAAGGACTACGACTGTGAGATACTTTACCACCCTGGTAAAGCAAATGTTGTTGCTGATGCTCTCAGTCGGAAAGTCAATCTTGAAAGAAAAAGGCCAAGAGCGTTGAGAATAGAAGTTGTCTCGACAATTGTGGAGAGTATAAAGAAAGCTCAAGAGGAAGCTTCTGAAAAGAATGACCGGAAGGAGGAACGTTTGGGCAAAACGTTGGTGTTTGGTACAAACGGTCATGGACTGAAGGTGTTCCAAGGTCGTATTTGGGTACCTAAGTCAAGAGGAATAAGAGATCTTCTGATGGAAGAAGCTCACAAAACCATGTACTCGATTCATCCCGGTAGCACTAAAATGTATAGAGACCTGAAACCCTACTACTGGTGGCCGACGATGAAGCTTGATATAGCAAAGTATGTGGCCGAGTGTGTGACCTGTGCAAGAGTTAAGGCACAACATCAGAAACCATACGGGAGTTTAGAACCTTTACCTGTGCCTATGGGTAAATGGGAAGACATTGCTATGGATTTTGTCACTAAACTGCCCAGAACAAAGAATGGTCACGACATGATTTGGGTAGTCGTTGATCGCTTCACTAAGAGTGCGCATTTCATAGCAGCGAATGAGAAATGGTCTATGGATAAGCTTGCGAATTCTTACGTGAAGGAAATTGTGAGGCTACACGGTGTTCCATTAACGATCGTATCAGATCGTGATAGCCGTTTCGCCTCAAGGTTTTGGAGAAGTCTACAAGAGGAATTGGGTACCAAGTTGTGTTTGAGTACAACTTACCATCCACAGACTGATGGTCAGAGCGAACGGACGATACAAACACTTGAAGATATGCCGAGAGCATGTACCATGGAATTCCAAGGTAACTGGGATGAACATTTACCTTTGGTAGAATTTTCCTACAATAATAGTTTCCACTCGAACATTAAGATGGCACCTTATCAAGCTATGTACGGACAAAAATGTCGTACGCCGTCTTGTTGGCTTGAGGCTGGGGAAAAGCAGTTTATGGTACCGGAGATGGTTCATCAAACCGCTGAAAAGCTGAAAATAAGCAGAGAAAGAATGTTAGCCGCTCAGGATCGTCAAAAGAGCTATGCTGACAACAAGCGAAGACCGATGACTTTTGAAGTTGGAGATTCGGTTTTGCTTAAAGTCTCACCGTGGAAGGGACTTATAAGATTTGGTAAAAGAGGAAAGTTAAGTCCAAGGTTTATTGGACCGTTTAAAGTTCTTCAGAGGATTGGGAACCAAGCTTACAAGCTGGAATTACCCGAAGAACTGAATGGAATTCATAACACTTTCCATGTGTGTTATTTGAGGAAGTTCACGGGAGAAGTTCCCGATATAATTCCGATTTCTGAGTTAAGATTGGATGAGAACAAGAGGTTGATTGAAGAACCTGAGGCAATCGTTGACCGAAAGACTAACAAGTTGCGACGCAAGATGGTCGAATTAGTACTTGTCCGTTGGAAACACACGAATGGGCCGAATCTCACCTGGGAGACGGAGAGTGACATGATGAATCGCTATCCGCATTTGTTTGTTGATGTGTGATTCCGGGGACGGAATCATTCTAAGGTGGAGAGAATTGTAACGCCTATGTTTCTGGGCTCGTCATTAATGATGATGTGATAGTCTAGGTTAACCTTTGTAACCCGTCTTAAAATAATAAAGATGTATTATTTGAGTATTATGTGTTTTGTGCTTAATTGTGTGACTTAAATGAATTAAGGATAAAAATAAGCGTCAAAATGAAATGTTAGATAAACCCAATATTGATACATGAAGACGTAGTGCTCGTGACAAGGTTTCCGAATATATAAAGAATGTTGAAATCCGAGTTATAACGAAGAAGTTATGACCTGTTGAAGTTTCGCGACAGAACCGACACGACGCTGAATGACGTAAAATATGAATTTAAGATAGAGCGATATCTAGCCTTAGAGATCTAAACGAAAGTCGTAGAATACGTTAAACCGAGAGCGTGCATAAAAAGAATGCCCAAATCTGACTTCGTATGAGGAAGTTATGATTTTTCTAAGTTTCAACTTAGCAGTATGCAGCCCGAAACTCGAGATTGAGATCGAGTGATATTTAGCCAAAACTTTCTAAATGAGAATTGAAGATCTCATCGATAGTAGTCCAACGGTAAAAAGACAGACGAAAACGGACGTCAGACGAAGAAGTTATGAATTTCGAACAGAGTTTTCCTGTCCCGGCCTACTAAAAATAATATATTAAATTTAACGTCAAAATTAGCCAACGGAGTCTAAATAAGAGTTGTAGAGCATAATCTCACCTACGCGTGGATATAAAGAACGTCGAAAACGGAGCTCGTATGCGAAAGTTATGAATTTCTGAATACAGTGTTCACGACGTGAACTCAGTGATTTGACCTTTCAGAGCCTGTCAGACGCAACATGTGATGACGCATGCAGTGACGACTAAGTTCACGACGTGAGAACTTAAAATTCACGACGTGAGAGCTGAAAAATGGCCCTATAAATAGAAATCAAGGGTCAGCCGATTTTGGTTGCTCCTCCCTTACTCTCCCACTCCCGATACTCTCTATAAGACCTATTTTAACCCCCCAAAGCCCCGGTATCATCCCGAGACCCGAAGCAAGTCCCGAAGCCCCGAAGATCCCGAGAAGTGCAATTCCTGAGCCGAAGCTCTGCCAGCGAGAAGCCAATTTTTGTGAAGATCTTCCAAATCTACCGAAGAATACTACTTCTACAAGCCGTAGTGCTGTCCGATCATCTTCTAATCAAGTGAGTGTCTAGTTACTTTCTTCTAACACATAATTTGAAGTATTTGATACGAAATACGTGTTATGTGTATATGTTTATATGTGTGAATGTATATTCACTTTCTTCTATCTCATAGATATGATTTATTCTCTATGAAATACGTGTTATGTGTATGTGTCTCATCTGTTGTTTGGAATATCTATTGAATGAGAATGCTATACAGGTTTTAAACTATGTATAAAAATATATATTTTTATCTACTAATATGTTGGGTAGAACATGGGTAGATAGTTGATGTGTGATAAACAGATGAGAGGCCTCGATGTTGTTGTTGTTGATCTAGTTATCCAGCGGAGTATGGATAATGACCACAAACACTTTCTAGACAGTCCTGTGGAACGCTAGCATGCTCATAACCTGTAGGTGTTGTGAATGATGTGTTCACCGGTGTACTCTATCCCCCTCATGGTTGCCTTAGGACTTTTATTGCTGAGGAAACCCCTCGCGGTAAAGTCCATCCCGATGAAATTCCTAGATTAGGTCCCTTGAGATAGATGTTGTTTTAGGGACGTAAAGTGAGGATAACGGGAATGGGTAATCGGGTTATTGTTGGTTGGTGAAATTAAATATAATTATTTATTGTGGGTTGAAAACCCTATATGCTCACCAGGCTCCGAAGCCTGACCCACTCAGTTTTGTTGTATTACAAGTAGTGGCGCGAGAGCATAAGTTGGATGACTTATCAAGATCTTTTGATATTAGACCAGTTGTTATATGTAACTGTTGTATGGTCTATCTTTTGTTGTTTATGCTTTTGGTCTGTTTATCGGAACATGACATCCCGAATATTGTTATATAATGAAAATGCATCTCTTGATGAAATGCTTTGATAAACTTTATTTTTATCATATTTTGTTTTGGGAACAAATTCCGCAGCTCTTTTAAATCAATGGATTTATTCTGAAATTATTTTAAAAGCATAAATTGAAACCGGTCTTTTCTGGCCGTGATTTTGGGGATGTCACAGTTTTAAGGTGGAAATCCTAACTTCCTTGCTTAGGCCTTAAGCAATCCATGGAGCCCTTCTAGAAATCCCCTTTGGACGAAATCTTTATGGGCTTCCATAGATTTCGTCAAATCCTTCTATTAGGAATCCATTGCCCAACTAGCAACTATCAGATAATTGCAATATCAGTCCCCTTTATTTAATCAGTCTCTTTTGATCACCAAATTAATTCCAAATCAATTTCCGATCAATACTAATTAAATAATATGAATCCAAATAATATATTAATCTTGTAATATATTAATAAAACCATTTTGAGTACGAATTTATTATTCACATAATAAATTCTACTCTCTCTCCTTTTGTCATCCTATCAAGTTACATGAGTAAAGGCAAACCAAAAGGACCATGCTCATAATCAAATCAAGTACATACCAAAAATAGTTATGGGCTTAGACACCTAATCTAACAACAGGTTGTAGGTGGTTCTGCTCCTCTAGTTGTGTAGGTGGCGGAATAAGGGATGTGATGGTTGTGTCTTGTAACATCCGGATCCTGAGGTAATTCAAATTTCAAAATTCTAAGTATTTAGGGTTTCCAAGGGATGGGGGAAAGCGCCACGACGTGGAGTTTTAAGAAATATCAATCTCATTTAAGGCCGTCACGGCGTGGCAGCCTATGGCCACGCACGTGGCAACAATTTAATGAGAAATCCTAATATCCGAGGTTTGTGCCCTTTTTAAGGGAATGTGATGGCTAGGGTTGGTCACCTTCAGCTTCCATTACACTCTCTCAGTCTCCAAGCAAATCCTAACCTCTATTTTTTATCTCTAAGCTTTTTATGTTGATTTTTGGGGGATTAGAGGAAGAAGAAGGTGACTTCTAGACTTGGATTCACTTCTCATAATATTGTTGTGCATCTTCTAGACTCTTGTAAGTCCCTAAGTTCCAAGCTTTTGGTTTATTGTGCATAAATCTAGATTTCTATGCCTTATTCTTCATGTTGGGACATATTGGACTGTTGGGGTTTCATAAAGTTGTCAACTTTATGAATCCCCAGAGTCCCTTTATGGTTAGTAGTGTTGGATCTGGATTTTTATAGAGTTTTGAACTCTTGCATGAGATCTTAGCCATTTTTTCTCTATTTTGACCTAATAAGACTCCAAAACATGTATTGAACAGGTATGTTTGGAAAGTATGGATTTTATGTGATTATAAGGTGCTAGAAACGTTCTGGAGTGGGGATTTAGTAACCCTTCAAGGAAAGTGCTTAATGGGTTAAGTCAAGTCAAAATTTTGACCTATTTAGACTTAGAAGTGAGATCTCTATCTCTTAGAGGGTCTAAAGGGATAAAGTTGGAAACTTTATCCACTTGGACTCTAGAAAGGACCAGACCTGAATTTTGGAGCCCTTCATGTTGGAAAGAAAAGTGACTTAATGGTTTAAGCTACCTAGACCAGTCGCCACGGCGTGGCTCAGGTTGCCACGACATGGTGATTAGGTCAAGACCCGTTTGTTTTGTCGTTTAATGGCCACGACGTGGCTAAGAAGGACCACATCGTGGCGACCTGCTGTAGTTGACTTTGACTTTGACTTTTGACCGTTGACTTTGACCAAGTTTGACTTAGGGGCATTTTGAGTTGTAGATTGAGTTTAAGTCATTGTTTGTCGTATAGGTGACCGGTAGAGTGTCAGCTGGAGCAACGTTCTTTTATGCTATCTTTTTCTGACTGCGATGTGAGTTTTCCTCACTGTACTTGTGGGTCGAAGGCACCAATGCTAACCTAGTAGATTGTGTATTCTGGTTTGGAATATTTTTATATTGTAATGAACTGTTAAGATCTGCATGTTTATCTGGTTACTATTATATGTCTATTTGTTTTACATGTCGATATGGTGTGGTTGGGTTGAGACTCTACTGCTTTGTGCCGCCAGTCAACAAACACGGGCAATCCAACCGAAAGGTTGTGGCCCAGTGGCAGTCCAACCGTGAGGTTGTGTGTCGGAAGGGGGCAATCGAACCGTGAGGTTGTGGTCCGGGGAAATCCAACTGAAAGGTTGTGGGAGAGGAGAAATAGGTTGTTCAAGCTGCGAAAAGGCAGCCAAAGGTGGTTCAAGAAAGAGGATAGACAAATGGAAGCGGTTTCCCATAATGGTAGGTGGTTTTGGCGTTAGTAGCTTGTTTCTAGCCAAAATGGGTAACATGGTGGTTAGAGTGTTTCCAAGATTAATGTGAGAGAGAGACCCAAAGAAAAATCAGGTTTAGAAAAGGGGCGGGGGATGTAGTGGGTATATTTTATTTTTTAAAATAAAATAATAAAAAAAGTAATAAAAAAATGAAAAAAAATTATAGTCTTTTCATGTCTGCAAGAGACCAAAAACACAACAAATTCAAATTATAAGGATGGTCCGAGCGAAAAAAATGTGAAGGACCAAACTCGCAATTTTATCAAAGCATAGAGATGATTTCAATAATTTATTCTTAGTTTTATTATGTTTATTTTGTTTTACGAGTTTATTTTGTTAAAATTTATCTTTATTATGAACTTTTATGCTAGTTGGATAAAATCTTTAGATTTATATGATCTATTTATATCTTAGTTAAGAGTCATATTATGGTTATAGTTTGATTGTAATAAGATAATTGTATTTGAGTTTTAACGGTTAATTTTGATTAATAAAGAGTCGTATTCAAAACTCTATTTTATGTTCTTTGTGCTCGTGTGGTTGTAACCGGCCATTCAATTCAACCGCATGGGCATCACCAAGTCTTTGTAAACACAACCAATAAAGCTTATGGGTTGGTATTCTTTAAGGGGTTCACCTTAATTTGGTGATAAATAAGCTGATGGGTAGTACTTTTTTTGGATCGTTTGCCTCCTAGGAAGAATCTTGAGTATAGGGGTATTGATCTTCCTTCGGTGTTGTGTCCAATTTGTGAAGAAGAGGTGGATGATGTTTCTTATTTATTTTTCAGGTGTTCTTTAGCTTCTCAAGTTTTTTTTTTCGAACAACAACTTTATTAGAAAACTTTAGCAAAGAGGCAACGAGAACAAAAGAAAAACCAAAATCCAAAAAGCACAAAAACAACAATCAAAAGACAAATATAGGATTGGGAATCCAACCTACATAACTAATTTTCTTTCTTTTCGTTCTACTCAAAACCCATAAAAACGATTGCGTAAGAACTTTGTCCCAAATATCCCGCTTCTTGAACCACCCCAAATTAAACACAATAGAATTTCTGAGCAACCACATAAACCACCAAGAAGTGAAAAGCACACCCTCCAGATATGACTTGCAAGACGACTGCAAATTCAAAGAACCAAAGCAAAACCACCAATCTTCAAAAGAATTAAGCGCAAGAATAATTATATCCCACGAACTTTGAAATCTTGTCAACCAAAGAAGCACCCATATGACAACAAAAGAATAAATGATTTACATTTTCCAAAAAATCACCACAAATCGTACATAACAAGGAATAAATATCTACACCTCTATTAACCAAATTATTTCTCACAAGAAGACAGTTTAAAGAAAGCCTCCAAACCATGACATTGACTTTGATAGGAACCAACTTGTTCCAAGGAGAAGACCGGTCCGAAACAGGCAAAGACAACTTGTCAATCAAAAATCTAGCATAAGCAACAGAAAATTCACCAGAACTATTTAAGAACCAGCACCACCGATCCTTTAAAGTAGACAAAGAAGCCGAGGCTACCAAAGAAGATAAATCAGCCCATTGACAAGACTCAACCCCCCACTCTCGGATTCCTACGAAAAAAGACCACCAGTCGTAAACTCCCAATTTAGTTTGAACCGTAGCTTCTTTGTCCAGATATAGAGCAAACACTCTATTAAATCTAATCTTCAACGAAACATTCCCAATCCACACGTCATCCAAAAAATAAGTTTGAGAACCATCTCCGACATCTTTAACACAAAAAGCCATCAAGTCAATACTTTGATACCTTTAGTGATTTATCGCTTTTAAAATAGAAATCCAAGTGGAATTAGGAATAGACCTAAGTTAGGAACCAATTAAACCATTATAACCATGAACAACTTTAATCAACCGAACCCACAAAGAATTAGACGAATTTGGTGATTTCGACTTTCCACTCTATTTCTGAGGCGTTTTTGTGGGTGGATGCCAAACTTGTTTTCATATTGGAACATGTGATTTTGGATGCAATTTTTATGACAACTATTTGGATTCTTTGGACATATCGGAATGCGATGATGTTTGGTGATTCTCATTATCAGAAGCAATTTATTTTTGACAAAATTGTTTTTTATTTGTTTTGGTATTTTGTTCAAAACACCAAGGCTTTAAAAATTAGAATGCGTGGTTGCAAAATTCAATTTTATTTTAATCGTATGTTTTCTTTTTGCTAGTTTCTAGTTAGCGTTAAACTATTGACATAATAGCCGGTTCCAAAAAAAATTTGGTACTAAAAAGACGATTTAATGAAGTCAAATACATCATATTAAAGGGTGGAAGATATAAATGGAAAATGGATAGATGTAAAGGTGGTTTAAGAGTAAATGCAACAAGGAACAAAGTAGACTTTGGCTTTTATGTATTTAAATTTTGTCTATGGGATAATGAGTTAAAAGGGTAATATATTTTTCGATTTGTACGTATTTGGTCATTGAGTTTTTTTTTCCGTCCACATTTACCCCTTCAACTTGCTAAACTGTACACATTCAGTCGTTATGACCGCTACTCCAGGTTAGCCGGTAAAAATGACTTAATAAACTAATATATTTTTCACTTTGTACACATTTAGTCCTTAATATTTTTATACACATTTAGTCATTAATATTTTTTTTGGTTGTAAAATAGGACATTTTTGTTTTTGTACTTATTCAATACTTATTAATGATTTCTTTAGGTTTTTCTCACGACGTCTTACGTGGGACATTCATTAATGAGGTGTTTGTGGTTTTTCATGCTTATGTCCATCGCGATCTCGACTAATTGGTTGCTTATGTCATGTGTTCTGAATGTCATAATTTCTTCATACGATCGCGAATTTTAACGATCTTTATATCCATATGTTTGTAATAACGAGAGTAATCTTAACGAAAGTTGTAGTAGACTCAAAAAACGAACACGTGAATATAAAGATCGTTAAAATTTGATATCGTATAAAGAAGTTACGACGTTCAGAATACAAGACCTAAGCCAAACCACGTAAGATGTCGTGAGAAAAACCTAAAAAAATCATTCATAAGTACTGAATGCGTACAAAAACAAAAAAATCTTATTTTGAAACAAAAAATATTAAGGACTAAATATGTACAAAAATATTAATGACTAAATGTGTACAAAATAAGAAATATATTACCTATTAAGTCATTTTTCCCGGCTAACCTAGAATAACCGGTCATAAGGACTGAATGTGTACAGTTTAACAAGTTGAAAAGATAAATATAAAAAAAAACTCAATTACCAAATGTATATAAACTTGAAAAATATATCAAATGTCTTTTTTTTTTTTTTGAAGAGAAGTCGTACTAAACTTGATATGCATTGTCAATCATATGCAAACGTTTGACCATTCTCAACTTTATCTATAGTTATAAACGTGAACATTTGTCATTCTCCGTACAAGTGAAAAAGCATATACAAATGTTTTAGGCTTTTAGCATTCTCAACTTTACATATTCGATTTTTAATATTTGTATAGCTCATATAACTTGTTGGAAAAATAACAAAAACACCAAAATAGGGAAAATGTTCTAACAAACTGACTATTTTTTTTTTCCATTTATACACAAATGAGCACTAATTTTGTTTATAATACCATTTTAATTGTAAAATTACTCCCCACCCCAATAAACAATAAATTCAAAGAAAAAAAATATCATTGCAAAATTATACACATTATTATAGAAGTGTCCTTATCATTACGAAATTCTTCATATCATTGTGAAAATTGTTTATACTATTGCAAAATATATTAATATTCTTCCATTTTTTTGAAGGTTATTTTTATTTTTATTTTAGGATAAATACCACAAAAAGACACTAAGTTTACATTAAAATTATAATTTGACACTGTGTTTTTTTTCTTTTAAAATTGACACTGTGTTTTCTAAATTTTTACAAATGTGACCACTTGACCGGTCAACTAGGTTACCTGCTGACATAACATGATGATGTATCAATTTTGATGACATGACATTGTGACATGACATGCTGACGTGTCAAAATTGAATTTTTTTCCACAATAGACACTAAGTTTTCACTTTTTTCAATTTTGACACTAAGTTTTTACTTTTTTCGATTTTGACACTAAGTTTATTTTTTTTTCAATTTTGACACTATTTTTTTGTTCCAAATCGAACATCATTTTTTCCAGTTTTATTCAATGTAAACCATTTTCCATTTGAAACCGTGTGTATATATATATATATATATATATATATATATATATATATATATATATATATATATATATATATATATATATATATATTACATTTTAAACCATATAAATGCATTTTTTTAGTTTAAAAACCATATTTTAAATAAAAACAAGTATTTTTTATTTTTTATTTTTTATTTTTTATTATTATTTTTTTTTAATCCAAAAGCATAATGTTATGCATAAATATACATTATTTATATCATGAGAAACAAACTAACCAACAGTTTCGAATAAGATGTAAAAATTTCACGAGTTGCAAACCTGACATCTGAGCCTTGCTCGACTATACGCCTCCAAAAACCTTCAAGCTTATTTTAAAGTTGCGTATTTAATATAAAACACAATTTTTATATAACTAATTCATATCTATACATAAAATTATGGTTTGAATGTAAAAAAAAACATTGTATTTATACAAAAATATGTTTTTTAAATGAACAAAATGTATACGGTCAACATTGAATAAAATTGGAAAAAATAATGTTCGATTTGGAACAAAAAAACAGAGTGTAAAAATTGAAAGAAAAAATTAAACTTAATATCAAAATAAAAAAAGTGAAAACTTATTGTCTTTTATGGGAAAAAAATTCAATTTTGACACGTCAGCATGTCACGTCATGAAAACGGATACGTCATCATGCCATATAAGTAGGTAACCGGGTTGACCGGTCAAGTAGTCGGAATTGTAAAGAATTGGAAAACACAATGTCAAATTTGAGACAAAAAAAACACGTGTCAAGTTAGAATTTTGGTGTAAACTTAATGTCTTTTGTGTTATTTACCATTTATTTTATTTTGGGTGAGGAATATTTAAAAATAATTTCACAACAAAATATAATCCACACTTACGAAATTAGTGTTCATTTATCTAAAATAAAAAAAAAAGGATAGTTTGATGATTTTGTGATTTCCTCTAATTTTTATCTATATATAGAATACTTATATAACTATCATTATTATTAGATACTAATCATACGAAAAATTTAAGTAATAATTATATATCATGAAGAAAGTCTGTTAGATACATTAACCAAATGATCATTTTATTCGCCAAGTCCACATATTACAAATGCATATTGTCTTCATTTTGAGTCATTACTTAAAAGATTCAAAGCAAAGTCATAGATCTTGCGAGGGTGAGGGAGAGCTTTTGCGACACTTTCGTTGTCGCGAATGCACCTATTGGCCCATGACACAAGCTTAGGGCACTCAGCCTCGATGCTAAAATTACCACAAGCCTCGTAGGTGTAGAACCAACTTGTAAAGGGTACAAGTGCTACATCCACAAAACCTACATTTTCACCTCCGAAATATGGTTTATTTCCCAATTCACCCTCCAACTTTTTCAAGCAATCTATGAATTCTCTCTTCGCTATTTCTTGATCTTCATCACCTTTCCCCCTCCATACTCTTTTCCCAATGCTATAAATCTGCACCCAAATAGCTTGTGTTAAAACAAGAGGCTTTTGTATTATATTAATAACCAAGGTTTATATATTTTTTGTATGTATCATTGATTGTTTTTTTAAAAGTTTAACGACTTAAGCTGTAATTTTGTTCTATTGTTTGAAAATTAATGCACAATAATATCATGGGTAAATGGCACAAAAAACACTCTTTTTACACAGAAATTCGATTTTGACACCGTGCTTTTTTTTTGTCAATTTTGACACTGTGTTTTCCAATTTGTTACAATTCTGACCACTTGACCGGTTAACCAGGTTGCATGCTGACGTGGCATGATGACGTGTCAGTTTTGATGACGTGGCATGCTGACGTGTCAAAATTGAATTTTTTTCTCACAAAAAACACTAAGTTTTCATTTTTTTTCGATTTTGACACTAAGTTTAATTTTTTCTTTCAACTTTGACACTATGTTTTTTTGTTCCAAATCGAACATCATTTTTTCCAATTTTGTTCAATGTTGACAATTTTTTATTTAAAACCGTATAAATATTTTTTTAATACATTTAAACCGTATAAATATGTTTTTTTTTCATTTAAAAACCATAGTTTTGTATAAATACATTTTTTTACACTCAAACCATATTTTTATGTATAAATATGTATTAGTTATATAAAAATTGTATTTTATATTAAATATGCAACTTTAAAATGTGGTTTTTAAACGAAAAAAATATGTTTATACGGTTTAAAATGTAATAAAAAAAATATATTTATACAGTTTCAAATGGAAAATAGACAAAATTGAACAAAATTTGATAAATGATGTTCGATTGGAACAAAAAAACATAGTGTCAAAATTGAAATAAAAAATTAAACTTAGTGTCAAAATCGAAAAAAGGTGAAAACTTAGTGTTTTTTGTGGAAAAAAAAATCAATTTTGACACGTCAGCATATCATGTCAGCATGCCACGTCATCAAAAACTGACACGTCATCATGCCACGTCAGCATGTAACCTGGTTAACCGGTCAAGTGGTCAGAATTGTAACAAATTGGAAAACACAGTGTCAAAATTGACACAAAAAAAAACACGGTGTCAAAATCGAATTTCTGTGTAAAAATAGTGTTTTTTGTGCCATTTACCCTAATATCATAGAAAAAAACTCATGTATTATTTCGTTTACTTTATGAATTCAATGTTACAGTTTGCTTTTAAGCTTTCAAACCTAACATTTTAAAAAATATTCCTTAGAATTTAACATAAAAACATCTAACCAATGAAATCAAATTAAACTTAAGTGTTTAAACAAGATAGGGGAAGAATGAGGACCTTTTTGTCGATATAGTCTGCCCAAAACAAGTTTTGTGACCTTTTGTAAGGGTCACTAGGAAGCAATGGAGATTTGTGGGGCCAAAATTCATCAATGTAGCGAACAATGTTGAGAGACTCACAAATGGGGTTGCCGTTGTGAACCAAAACAGGGATTGTTTTATGAATTGGGTTAGATTTTAGTAACAAATGACTCTTTTCTTGAAAGTTTTCTTCACGACACTCGTACTCAAGCCCTTTTTCTGCAAGTGCTATCTTGACCCT
The DNA here is from genome assembly GCF_052849685.1 of Lactuca virosa. Lineage (NCBI taxonomy): Eukaryota > Viridiplantae > Streptophyta > Magnoliopsida > Asterales > Asteraceae > Lactuca > Lactuca virosa. The sequence continues at coordinate 192,379,694 of NC_136433.1, read as the reverse complement.
CATTCCATATGAACTTGCCCAACAATCCAACAAGATTAATTCGTCATTCATCTTGTAACAATATGTAATCTGTAATGAATGAATGCAAAAAATGTAGCTTTCAAGTTTTGCTTGAATCTAAGTAAGTATGGAGTGATTATATATGGTGAAGCTTATATTTATAAAGATTATGAGTTGATGTCATTGCTTTCGTTTTGTCCAAGTTGTGACTTGTGATAGTGTGAAAAGAATAATTGAGAAGACTCATGTTTTACTTTTGCTACCTCATAAGGATCCAAATTTTGACCAACACCGATAGTTGGTATCAATCTACAACATAAAAGCTTATGTTACTAATGAGATGAAGTTTGTAATATAAATGAAAATCTACTCATATCAAGATGACGAATTCTGCTTAGCTTTCGAAGATGGATGGATGATATTAAACCCTTAAAAGTACAACACGGAAATTAAAGAAGAAGCTTTAGATTCAAGTGTGAGTGGATGTTTCCAGCTTGAGAAACTGTGAATCATAAGAACATGAAACAAGATTATGAAGTGCCGTATGTAAAAATTAAATGAAAAGAAATTAAGGAAAGACATGCCCAAATATAGTAATATACAGACAAACATTTGCCAACGTAAATGAATTGGAAGAAGATCAACTGCAAATATCAGAGATACCAATAGTATCCAGATGTACGAAAACCTGTATAAATAAAGAAGTCTTAAATATAGGAAAATTCCACCTGTTAGGCTGGAGGGAGTGGTGCCACCAGTCCCTCTTTTGGCCACACTTTTTTACCACACTCAGGGAGTGGTATAGAATGAAAAGAAGAAAGAGAGAGAGGAGTGCTCCCATTTTCTGCCGCTCCTCGAAACCGCACAACCCAAACCGTATAGAGGGGGCGGTGTTCACTGCGGTTTCACATGCCACGTAGCCTGAAACCGCACTCCACTTCCCTCTCGTCTTATAACTTTTGATTAGAAAAAAAACGTGGTGGCAAGTTGAATGTATATCAATGATTATAAATGATGCCTTTGTTTCTTTATTTATTTATTATTTATTATTATTATTAGAGAAATTAAATATCCTCTAAACGAATTTACACGCTCTCTCTAAAATCCCTCAGCAAACTCTAAACGAATTTACATGCGTATTTCGTATATCTTGATCTGCTCCTCATCACATTTACATATAGATGGAGATATACCCTAACGTGAGAGATGGAAGGGATCTTGAGGATCTTGAGTCAAACCGGGAACTCAACCCACATGGTAAGTAAATATTCTATAAATCGGTCAATCAACAATTTATATTCTTTAGTATAATAATTGGATTTAATTATAACATTATATATATATATATATATATATATATATATATATATATATATATATATATATATATATGATGTGGTCCCATAACTATCTAACAATCTCCCACTGGACCACGAATATATAAATGTATGTATAACTATATAAGCGCTTTAATGAATGTTATCATAATATTGGTACCCTTAAACAATCTTCTCCACTAATCAATAGTATAGGATGAAAGCGGTCTCCGTTACAATTTAGGTAACTAAACCTATCAATGGTCACATATACATATATAACTAACGACATAGATTAAATATGATGTGTGGTTTTAAAATTTAAATAGATTTCCAACGAGTTCCTCTTTAGATTGAAGTGAGATCAAACTTCAAATAAGCGCAATTAATAATGGAGTTAACCGAATTCTTAATTCTGTACAGAAAAAAACATAATTGTTTTTAAACAAAACATAAAGCACAATAAAACTCCCACTAAAACCAAATATCACACTAACGTATATAATATGCTCATGAAAGACCTAAGGAGGTAATCCCTTTATGAGCGGATCCACTTTCAAGGATTTTGTTCATGTGTGCTATATATATTTCCATTTTGCACTATTGTGTTAACAGAAGGAAACTTGATGTCAATATATTTTGACGTAGTAGAACTTACGTTGTTGGAATATAACATTGCTGACTTATTATCACAACTTTAGTGGTCTTTCAATAATGTGTAGCCTTATGACAAATTTCTGCAACCATATTCCATGCTACAAATTATGTTGCCATTATGGAAGAAGCTACCGAAGTTTATTCCATGAAATGACTCATCATACTAAAATGTAAAAGTATCCCGATATGGATCGGTAACCATTCTTGGCATCTAATAAAATCAGATTCTTAATAAAAATGATCTCCAAAACATATAATTTCCTATAGGTTGGCATATAGCCTTTTGTTATATATAGATATCTTAAAATACATTTGACTACAGAAAATCCAAACTTAGTTTGCGTATATATCTGCCCAAAACCAGAAAGATAAATTTACTCCCACTTAATCTGTGATAAACAAAATCATATGTTGTATTTACCTCAAAACTAAAAGAGATAATAAATTGATGAAAAATGTGGTACCACACATAAGATATCCAAACTTGAGGTTGTTGAGTTTGCATATTCAAAATAGGAGATTAAATAACATTGTCGATCACTGATTCATAATCTGCATACTATCGAAAACAATAATAGGAATCAAGATTGATTCCTCCTTAAGGACAATGTTTTAACCATGTTTCTCCCCCAAACTCAACATCCTCAAAGAATGTTGCTCTATCCAAAATGCAAGGTTAGTATCTATGCAATTGAGAACTAACATAATGCCCTCATTTCATTACTTAAAGTTAATCTCATTGAGTACATAAATCATAAATGTGATCAATGTTAGCAGATATAATACCATAATTCAAATATAAGCAAATCTATTTTTTCTGCTCATTAATCCATAAACTGTAAACAATAAATTCAATTTATAACATCTTTAGAAGGTATCAACACAACTTTAATATCAAGTCTTTGGACAGTAATACCAACTTGCAAGAGATATCCTTGTTTTAGAGATAAACATTGACAATAAATCATGTCAATTAACAAGCCGCTCTTTAGATTGACTTATTATTCATATGGAACGAAAAAAATCACCACATGTTTATCACCACATATATGTTTATTCGGCCAAATATCAGTCTACCATTGAGTCGACTAATACCCACATTAATAAACACATAAACAATAAATTTTGATAATAAGAATTGACAATATATCATGTCAATTAATAAGCCCTCTTTGGATTGACTTATTAATGATATGTAACCTAAAAATTGTCGCATTTTATCATCAAACATGTGTTTATCCGCATTAATAAACATATAAACCATAACATCTAATAAGAAACATTGACAATAAATCATGTTAATTAACATGCCCCTCTTTGGATTGAACTATTAATAACATGTAACCTAGAAGATTATCGCATGTTTATTATTATAAATATTTTTATTCGGTCAAATATCAACCTACCTTTGGATAGATTGATATACGCATTAATAAACACATAAACCATAATATTTAGATTTTTAGAAAATTAATTTTTACAAAAAAAAGGATCACTTTGGCGATATATTATATCACTAAATTTTCCATGAAAATAATTAATATCATAACCGGATTTATTGATAACAACAAATAAAAGACAACCACATGAAATGGCGTCAAATTCTTATATATATATATATATATATATATATATATATATATATATATATATATATATATATATATATATATTAAAGATGGACACTTTTTAGGAATAGTGAACATTGAGATTTTTTTTGGCAAAAATGACCCATGAGTTTTCATATTTGGAGTGGTTCAGATTTTTGGCACTAAAGTTTGTGGTATCGACAATTTGGTCCCTTAGAAGATAAGAATGGGGCTGACACGTGTCTCCCCCATCGGTTCTGCCTTATCATCCCCCACCTGCTTTGTCATCCACTCATATTCGGATTTCACCGCTTTTCGAAAGCCCTCTGTCTCCATCGCCTCACCCTTCTTCCGTTTCTACACCGGCTTCCGAAGTGTGACACAGCGGGTGTTTCACTACCGTTCGCTTTCTCTCCCATGTCTGTGTTCATCGGCTGCGGTCGGGTGTATCTCACTCTCTCTCTCTCTCTCTCTCTCTCTCATATCGGGAACTCCGACGAGGCACCAGTGGCTGCAGTCGACCACCCCTAACCCATAAGCCTCTACCACAGCCTCCGTCCGTTGGTTGGTACTTACATATATATGGTTTCCGGATTCCTTTCGTGGAAAACATGTATCGGAGAATCACTTGTAGAGAGAAACCAGAAGAAATTGGAATGTTTCTCGCTGATAGTAAGTTAAAGATCAAAAGAAGCGGTGGATTACAGATTTCTGATTCTTTAACTACTTATAACATCAACACGTTTCAGGTCAGTGAGCTTCTCCTTTTGCTCTGCAGCTGTCGATTTGTGATTTGCACCAGGTAACTGCATCTGGATCTTCTAAGAAGTCGGCTATTGGCTTCAACCAGAAACCTGTTCTCCTTCGTTGATATATAACAAAAGATGTTATCAAATAATTTCCTTAAATGTCCCACAATACTTTAGCCCAATTAGATTATGAAGATAACGTGGTGAACATAGTTGTATTCGGAAAAACGACAACAATAAAATAAAATCAATATCTATCATAATAATATCCCCATATAATCGTATTTTCTAAAAATTGATCCTTATGAAATGGCCATGATATATACAATGATAAAAAAATAGATTCCATACCTTATTCAAATTTCACAACTAAATAAAATAATTATACTTGTACATAAACAAAATCTGGTTTCATTATGGCTTAAGAAATAAACCTTAATGTAGTTGTGGTATTTAATAAACATTATTGTTTAAGGACATTTCTATTAAAAATAAAAAACTAGCCCACCGTTCATATGAAGATTAATTATTATTATTATTAAAACAAATAATGCTTATTAAATACCACCAAATTGAATTGGATAAAGCCATGACCTACGTTTATTAATTTGTGGTTTTATCACAAAACCCAACGATAATACAAATTGATTTTTGCCGTCAAATATTCAAAACGTAGTTGATATGTACAAATGACTAATAGGTAAAAGACTTTTCATGTGTGGCCATCAAAGATGCACATAACAAAAGAAAAAACAAGGAATGAGCAATATGAACACCATAAAGAGAAATAGGTTGTATAGTTCGAAAACTAATTTATGAGATCTTGAACCAACCAAAGATATTTCAGTAAAACAGGTATGTGTATATGATTTTAAATCAATCCAAAAAAAAAATCTAATAACAGATTCAAGTAGGCTCTGATACCAATTGTTGGTTATTTTGATAACCAAAACATAAATATGGAAGCATAAACTTTTGAATCTTTAATTTCGAATCTGATTAAAGGAAAACTTAAACATTAAAGAACGATTACATACCTGATTTCATTATGATCTTCAGACCTGAAGAACTAGGGTTGAGTTTTCCAGTTGATCTCAAAAGCTCTTTCTAAAATCCCTCAACAAACCCTAAATGAATTTACATGCGTATTTCGTGTATTTTGATCTGCTCCTCATCACATGTATATATAGATGGAGATATACCCTAACGTGAGAGATGGATGAGATCTTGAGGATCTTGAGTCAAACCGGGAACTCAACCCACATGGTAAGTAAATATTCTATAAATCGGTCCATCGACAATTTATATTCTTTCTATAATAACTAGATTTAATGAGAACATTACATATATATATATATATATATATATATATATGATGTGGTCCCATAACTATCTAACATTCCTATCATCCTCCTACCCATGTCAAAAGATGAAATGTGTCATATTTAATTTTCCTTAATAACGTTTTAATCCATTTGTCATCATTTATTATTTTAACTCGGAAAGTTTAAGAAATGCCCATGGCTTTGCTGTGAAAGTTCTAGAGGTCTCTCATGAATCCAATCAAACGATTAACTGAATGCTTTAGTTACAGTGACTATAAGATAAATTGGTGATCCATGGATAAATTTTCCCAATCATATTAGTTTACTCAATGATGATAGCCATGGATAAATTGCAAACTGCTAATGGCAATGTCCCAAATTCATCAAAGAGGTTTGAAATCCTAATGACTCTCATCATGTTCACATTCATCTTCTAGACCACTATCTCTTATTATGTTAGACTTGAAGAAACAGAGAGATGAAGTGATGAATTGAATAGTTCTCATCATTCTGTTAAAGACTCATTACAAGTAAGATCAAATGTAAATAATCTTCTAACCACCTTTCTAACAATTTCATAACTAACATTAGCAAACTTAAAGTTTTGTACACGTGTGCATGGACTCTAACATCCCCCTCAAGCTGGAGGGTAGAAAGATAACCCCAACTGAATTAGATACAACTGTTGAATGATGTTTGGATGAATATAAATAAAAAACATATAGTGAGATAAATTTTTGATCCCATATATTTGATGTGACATTATATCATGTTTTTTAGTGACATTTTTTATATGCTATTGAAAAAATTAATATATTAATGGCACTTAATACTTTCAAGTGACTAAGAGTATCTCTAAATGGAAGATTTTTTTTAATAACTTATTACTATGCATTTTTTTACTTGACCACTTACTACAATTGGAGTAGATTTTTTTTGACCACTTATTATTTGACCACTTATTACCATTGAGATAGTTAATAGAAATATTATATATATATATATATATATATATATATATATATAATATTTCTATTAACTATCTCAATGGTAATAAGTGGTCAAAAAAAATCTACTTCAATTGTAGTAAGTGGTCAAGTAAAAAAATGCATAGTAATAAGTTATTAAAAAAAATCTTCCATTTAGAGATACTCTTAGTCAATTGAAAGTATTAAGTGCCATTAATATATTAATTTTTTCAATAACATATAAAAAATGTCACTAAAAAATATGATATAATGTCACATCAAATATATGCGATCAAAAATTTATCTCACTATATGTTTTTTATTTATATTCATCCAAACATCATTCAACAGTTGTATCTAATTCAGTTGGGGTTATCTTTCTACCCTCCAACTTGAGGGGGATGTTAGAGTCCATGCACACGTGTACAAAACTTTAAGTTTGCTAATGTTAGTTATGAAATTAGTTAAATTTAGGAAAAAGCTATGTAGATATGCTTAACCGTTGGAGCATTCATTTATTTAGAGGTCAAGATTAAAATAATGGTGACATGTAACTTGTTTTAGTTATAACATAGTGTAACCATTAGAGATGCTCTAATGTTTATAGTTATTAATGACATAATGATTCAGTGTAACCATTAGAGATGCTCTAAATGATTCGATATGCCACTAAAATTCTTGTTTTATCAAAAATATTATATATATTTCTTATAATAACTAAAACAATTTATAATATTAACATTTTATTTTTTATTTCTCTTATATTTTTCAATTAACTTTATTTTAAGATGTTAGGTTTTGAATTAAGAAAATAGATTTAATGTTTCATAGATACCAAACTCTCTTCCCATTCCCACTGATCTGAACGCACAATCACTATGCTCTCTTCGTCGACGCCAGATCATCACATCGCCGACGACCGTCGCTGCTAGTTCTGTCGTTGTCACTGCTTCTGCATATAAAGTTCGAATTACTCCCTTTCTTCATACTTGGTGAGTTTTATTGATCTTTAGTGTTTCTCCATTTCTTCATCGCAAAATTCATGGTTTGATTTCTTTGAATCTTTGTCTCTATTTCATTGTTCAATCATTGATTTTTTTCCTGTTGATTCATTTGAAGTAGTTGTATGATTTGTTTTTTATCGGTTTGTCATAGAGTTACGGTACTGTGGTTCTGATCATGTTTAGTTACAGTGTTATGAATTTTTGTGCTTTATTAGCGATTTTTATCTTATATTTGCTCGGTTTTTCATAACTTTTAGCCTTGTAAGTTTTAATCATGATTTTCAATCTATTATCTTAGTTATTTTGATTCAGTGATACCTAAAACTTGAGATACTTGATTATTAGATATCTTCAGAACCTTTGATTTTTAAATATGTTTCTGATTGGATGACGTTGATCATGATTTCAATCACATTTATTCTTTTAAGTCTTTATGTTGGTTTACAATGTATTTGCTTTTGATTCTAAATTCTAAAATAGCATTTTTCACTCTTATTTGAGGTTCTTATATATGTCTGTTGTTTCTTCTATTGGAGAAAGTGTAACACGTTAAGGAACTTGATAGAACAACTATAGTCACAATGTTGTGGATGCTTGATTTCCTTTGAAATATATTAAATGTGATCTAATCTTATCGTTATGTAATTTCAGTCTTCCTGCAATGCATGTATCTATCATATATGATTTCATTAAAATTCCACTGCAAATATGATTCAGACTTTATAGCTTAGAATTGTTATAACCACATTATAAATATCAATAATAGGTATAAAGGTACGGGTAAAATGATTATTCTACATATGGGGTTAGTGTAGGAACTAAGAAATTAGATGGAATCAACTTGCACTTTATTTTGGGGATAAAAAATGTTAAAAGTTCTTTTTGAAGACCATATTTATAATTTTCAAAAACGGATGGAGGGAAACATTGTTTGTCTCGATGTGGTACTCATATATGCTTTGTATTGCAAGGAATCAAGGAAAGAAAGAAGCTTAAGCATGGGGAGATCAATCTGATAATGAGAAATAGACGAAAGTTGTCTGTCTCGATGGTTGGAGAGTTTGAGCTGAAGCTTAGTAGTAGAGTTATGATTAGTTTATTTAATCGATGTTACTCTTTCTAAATGTTTAGAAATATTATTTCATTTCATGCGATGTTTAAATAAGGATTACAATTTTCATTTGATAATGAGAAAGGTGACATTTTAGTTTTTAAAGATGGTTGTTTTATGTTTAAAGTTTCCCCTTGAAATGTCATATATGAAAGTGTTGTTTGTGTTTCTAATAATAGAAATGTTAACTTAAATATTGATTCTTCTAATAACTTAGATAAGTCGTGCTTATGTCATTGTCACATTAGCCACATAAATAAGAAACTCATCGCCAAGCTCTAATTGGACGAAATCTTGGAATCAATCAACTTGAAATCGGATGATGTAAGTGAGTCTTGTTTATTGGGAAAGATGACTAAATCACCATTCACAGATACTTGTGAAAGATATGAAGGATTAGTGGATCTCATACCCACAGATGTGTGTCGACCCTTCATATTTGCCACAAAGGACGGTAAACACTACTACATTAAATCTACTAATGATTTAAGTAGATACATGTATGTTTATTTGATTAAACATAATTCAGATAACTTGGAAAAGTTCAAAGAATATCATAAAAATGTAGAAAATCAATTGGGAAAGAAGATAAAGGTTCTCCGATCCAATATGGGAGGAGAATACCTTAGTATCAAGTTCAACGATCATCTTAGAAATTATGGTATAGTTTCACAATTAGCTCCACCAAGAACTCCAAAACTTAATGGTGTTGCTGAAAGGAGAAATCAAACTTTATTGGATATTGTTCGATCTATGATGAGTCGAGCTTTATTATTAATAACTTTTTGGGGGTATGCACTTGATACCAGAACCCATATCTTAAACTCTGTACCAACTAAGAAGGTTTCAAAGACACCTCATGAAATGTGGATTGGAAAAGTTCCTTTACTTAATCACATTAAGGTCTGGGGCTGTGAAGTTTTCGTTTGGCGCAAAACCCAAGATAAGTTTGAATCCAAATCCGAGAAGTTTCGCTTTGTTGGTTATCCACAGAAGGCTTTCGGATATTTGTTTTACCAACCCAGTGAGAACATGTTTGTTACTCGAAAAAGAGTGTTCCTTGAGAGAGACCTTATATCTCAAGAAGTTAGTGGAACTCAAGTTAACCTTGAATAAATTCAAGAGTTAACCGACAATGAACCCATAGTTGGCACTAGCACTTAACTAGAGGTTGAGAAACCTGCTAAGCCAAACGACATATCCTTACCTCTTCGTAGATGTAGTAGAGTTACTGGTTCTCCTGAGTTTTATGGTTTTCATATAACAACGAAAGGAAATAGAACACCGGTTAATATGTATGATCCAGATAACTATAAGGAAGCGATGGTAGGCTTTGAGGTTGCCTAATAGAAAGAGGTTATAACAACAAAATTCAGTCCATGATGTGTAACGAAGTTTGGAATTTGGTTGATTCAACACCTGGTATTAAGACTGTAGGCTGTAAATGGATCTTCAAGAAAAAGACCGACATATATGGGAATGTACACACATTAAAAGCTAGGTTGGTGGAAAAAAGTTACACTCAGGCTCAAGGAATTGATATAAGGAAACATTCTCTCCAGTAGCTAAGATAAAGTCTATTAGGATACTTCTTGCCATAGCTTCCTTTTATGATTATGAGGTATGTCAAATGGATGTTAAAACCACTTTCCTATGTGGGAAACTTTTAGAGGATGTGTAGAAGAAACAACTTGAAGGGTTTAAACATACCAAGTATCCATATATAGTGCATAAGCTTGAAAGTTTTGTCTATGAACTTAAACAAGCATCGCGAAGCTGAAATATGTGCTTCCATGAGAAAGTAAAAGAAGATGGTTTCTCTAGAATTCGAAATAATTGATGCGTTCATGTAAAAGATAGTCGGAGTGTTGCTGTCTTCCTAGTATTATATGTTGATGACACACTACATATAGGAAATGATATCCCTGAGTTGCAAAGTGTAAAAGCTTGGCTTGGGAAATGTTACGTTATGAAGGACTTAGGGAAGCAACATATATAGTTGGTATAAGAATTTATAGAGATAGATCTAAGAGTTTAATAGGACTTAGTCAGAGTACATATGTTGTCACACCCCCAAACCGAGATGGCGGAAACATTCGGGGGCGGAGGACGTCATGTACAGTATCACAACAATGCATAATAGTAAAACAAGCAACAACATCCATTGCAATAATAGAATAGTTAATACATGTGTGTTCTGTGAGTAGTTATAAGACACCAAAAATATATCAAAATAAAAGACGAGTCTGGAACATGCTCCATCTTCTCAAAATCTGGTCCAGTGTACCTGTCTACTGGTGACCTGAGAATACAAGTTATTTTGAAAGAGAGTATCAACATAAAAGTTGAGTGAGTGCATAAGTATTTGATGTCAAAAGTTTGTATTTGTTTCATGAAAATGTTTGTGTTTGTTTAGTAAAATGTTTGTATTTAGCCCAGAAAATCCTATATTTTCTTCTAAAAGTGAAATTTAGTCTTCTACCCAAGACCCGACTGTTTTGTATGTTTGTTCTCTTGTAAAAAAATATATGTGTGTACTTGAATTAGTATAAAATGAAAGTTATCCATATTTATAACATAAGCTACTGATGCATTAACTACCTTGTAACCAAATTGGTTAATTTAGGTTAAATGTGATTAGGTTATAACCATGCTTGATTGACTAGTATAAAACACGACGTTCTTCAGGCGTCGAAAATGGTGTGGGATGGTCAATCCTGTATAGATCTATACACAAACTCACGCTATCCCTCCAGGAGACTCTGGTTACAAAACGTGACATAACAAGTATATTGCTATATCAAGAAATAGTATCTCACATTTTAGTTATCTTGTTCTTGTTATAGTATATATGTATGTTCCTTCTTATTCTTGTTATAGTATGAATGTATTGAATCATGTATGTTTCTCTGATCTAGAATTGGTATGTAGATACTGACTCATTTATGTTTCTCTGTTTTAGAAATAGTGTGTAGTGATCCTATAAACTATACCTATTATAGTTTACTAGCATGTTTGTTTGACTGTTACTGATTTGTAGAAAAGACTCAATTGTTCAACATAAGCAACTGAGTTAAGTATGTTCCTTACAAATGGGGGTTTAAATATTCATGTATATATTCAATAAATATAACTATAATTTAGCTGACAGTCGGACTAGTGATCCTACCCTAAGCCCACAACCAAACAAGGAACAAGAGTCAAGGTATTTAGCAATAGTCCTAAGTCCGTTAAAGCATACTTATACGTAAATAGATACACGAATATGATTTTGATAATAAAAGCAATCTAAAAAAGTTTAAAAGAGTTTTTGAAATGATTTTAACAACAATAATAAGCATAAGAAATCCTTTTGTTTAACGTTTTCACATGTAAGTGTTTAACACAATTATATTGTGTTCTACTTGTACTCTCCCCCCCCTAAAAGCATTTTAAAAGCATTTAAAACTATAATTTGTAGGGGTATGAACTCACCTTGTGTGATTGATACGGTTGAATGTTCGATATAGGATGATTGATTCACAAGCTAGTTCCCAGGACAAAACAAGTCCTAAATAGCAATTTGTGCAACATAATGGCATTCAATTAGCAATTATAACCTATAAAGCATTAGGTAAAAAACTTAGAAGGCAAGAAACACTTACAAATGAAGTGTTAGAAGCAAAGATGGGAGGATGTAAGGAGTTAACGGCCCAAGAAGGGTTCACGGCCCAAACTTCTTGATGAATGATGAAGATTCAAGTGTTCTTGGCCTAGAAATCCCTAGAATGATGATGAAATGATGAACACCTTGAAGATCCAAGCAATATTATAAGAAGATTTGAAGGTTTGAAAGATGATACTTGAGAGAGAAATGTGGGAGTTCATGGCTAGAATTGAAGAAGTGAAGTAGAAATCAACTAACTCTTGTATATATAGGAAGGGAAGGTTCACGGCCCAACCGAGGTTCACGGCCCGAAGGGTGTTCACGGCCCGAGGCTTTGGTCCAAATGGTTTTTAAGGCTATCCTACCAATATACATAACACTTAAGAATGCTAGATCCAAAATTTTTTAGCTCTTTCATCTAACTATATTAAGATATTAAAAGAAATAAGATTGACCCTTGATTGAATGGTTGACTTTTACAAGAAGAAATTATGGGTTGTCACATCATCCCCCCATTAAAGGGAATTTCGTCCCGAAATTAGAATTAAGAAAATACAGATAGACTAAGGGAAAAGATGAGGATATTTATGCTTCATTTGATCCTCCCGCTCCTAAGTGAATTTGGGTCCCCGTTTTGTATTCCAGCGAACCTTCACTATCGGGATACGACTTTGTTTCGTTTGCTTGACCTCCCTATCCATGATTTTCACTGGTTCTTCTACGAAGTTGAGGCTCTCATTGATCTCAATTTCATCGAGTGGGATAACAAGAGTCTCATCAGAAAGGCATTTCTTTAGGTTCGATACGTGGAAGGTAGGGTGTACGTTACTAAGTTCCTGAGGTAGACGGAGTTTGTAAGCTACATGGCCGATTCTAGCGAGAATATCAAAAGGCCCAATGTATCTTGGATTTAACTTACCACGCTTTCCGAATCGTATCAAGCCCTTCCAGGGTGAGACCTTCAATAGAACGAGGTCACCAACCTGAAATTCTAAAGGTTTACGTCTTTTGTCAGTGTAGCTTTTCTGTCGGTCTCTAGAGGCTTTCAATCGTTCACGAATCTGAACGATCTTCTCTGTCGTTTACCGAATGATTTTAGGACCCGTGAGAGTGCTATCATGGACTTGTCCCTTAGCTAGTTGCGTGTCACCCACTTCAGCCCAGCAGAGAGGGGACCTACACTTCCGGCCATAGAGGGCTTCAAATGGAGCAACCTTGATGCTTGAATGGTATTTGTTGTTGTATGAAAACTCGACTAATGGAAAATGGATATCCCATGCTTTACCAAAGTCGATCACACAAGCTCTCAGCATGTCTTCCAACTTTTGTATCATCCTCTCACTTTGTCCATCAGTTTGTGGGTGGTAGGATGTACTCATGTCCAGCCTAGTTCCCAGAGACTTTTGTAGAGACTTCCAGAATCTTGAAGTGAATCTACTATCTCTATCGGAGATAATAGATGTGGGAACACCATGCAGTCGTACAATCTACCTAATGTAAGTTCTGGTCAGTTTTTCCATCTTGTCGGTTTCCTTGATTGGCAGGAAGTGTGCAGACTTAGTTAACCTGTCTACGATCACCCATATGGTATCGAGACCACCTGTTATCTTGGGCAACTTGGTTATGAAGTCCATCGTAATTCGCTCCCACTTCCACTCAGGTATCTCCGGTTGTTGTAGTAAACCTTAGGGCTTATGATATTCTACTTTAACTTTGGTGCAAGTTAGACACTTGCCAACAGAAGTAGCAATATCAACTTTCATGTTAGGCCACCAATATAGCTTTTTGAGATCTAGATACATCTTATCTGAACCTGAGTGAACGGAGTATCGAGTATTGTGAGCTTCCTTCATGACAACATCTCTGAAGCCACCGAACTTCGGTGTCCAGATACGATCCATGAGATATAAGACTCCGTCACCCTTGACTGCTAAGTTCTTATCCATCCATCTTAGGGTTTCACCTGCCACATTTTCAGGTTTCAAGGCTTCCTGCTGAGCCTCCTTAATATGTGTGGACAGATGTGAATGAATTGCCATAGTCAATGCCTTGACTCTACGACCTGAGTATTCTTTCCGACTAATGGCGTCAGCTACTACGTTGGCTTTACCGGGATGATAACGAATTTCGCATCCGTAGTCATTTAGTAGCTCGACCCACCGTCGTTGTCTCATGTTCAGCTCCTTCTGTTCGAACATATGTTGAAGGCTTTTATGGTCTGTAAAGATAGTGCTTTTCGTACCATATAGGTAGTGTCTCCAGATCTTCAGAGCAAATACCACTGCTCCTAACTCAAGATCATGTGTAGTGTAGTTGACTTCGTGTGTCTTAAGCTATCTTGAGGCATAGGTGATAACCTTTCCTCGCTGCATAAGAACACAGCCAAGCCCTTAGTTGGATGCATCGCAGTAAACCACAAAATCTTCTATCCCTTCTGGGAGGGACAATACTGGTGCGGCGCATAAGGCTTGCTTCAGCGTTTGGAACGCCTTCTCTTGTTTCTCTCAACAGTCAAAGGTCATGCCTTTCTGGGTCAATGTAGTAAGTGGTTTCACAATCTTAGAAAAGTTCTGAATGAACCTTCGATAGTAGCCAGCGAGGCCTAGAAATTGACGAATTTCTATAGGCGTCTTTGGTGCTGACCAGTTCTCAATGGCCTTTATTTTGGAAGGGTCCACGTGAATTCCCTCTTCGCTAACCACTTGACCCAAGAATTCGACTCTTCGAATCCAAAATTCTCACTTAGAGAACTTCGCATAAAGCTTCTCTGCTCGTAGTGTTTCTAAGATTTGCCGCAGGTGTTGACTATGTTCCTCCTTACTGCGAGAATAGATAAGTATGTCGTCAATGAACACGACCACGAACTTATCTAAGTAAGGATGGCACACCCGGTTCATTAAGTCCATGAACACTGCGGGCACATTGGTTAATCCGAAGGGCATCACTACAAACTCGTAGTGACCATAACGAGTTCGGAAGGCTGTTTTGGGAACATCTTCCTCTAACACTCGTAAATGGTGATACCCGGATCTTAAGTCAATCTTCGAAAAGTAGTTCTCTCCTTGGAGTTGGTCGAACAAGTCGTCTATCTGAGGTAGAGGGTATCAGTTCTTAATGGTTAGTTTGTTTAGCTCGGGATAGTCGATGCACATACGGAACAATCCCTCCAGGAGACTCTGGTTACAAAACGTGACATAACAAGTATATTGCTATATCAAGAAATAGTATCTCACATTTTAGTTATTTTGTTCTTGTTATAGTATATATGTATGTTCCTTCTTATTCTTGTTATAGTATGAATGTATTGACTCATGTATGTTTCTATGATCTAGAATTAGTATGTAGATACTGACCCATGTATGTTTCTCTGTTCTAGAAATAGTGTGTAGTGATCCTCTAAACTATACCTATTATAGTTTACTAGCATGTTTGTTTGATTGTTACTGATTTGTAGAAAAGACTCAATTGTTCAACATAAGCAACTGATTTAAGTATGTTCCTTAATAATGGGGGTTTAAATATTCATGTATATATTCAATAAATATAACTATGATTTAGCCGACAGTCGGACTAGTGATCCTACCCTAAGCCCACAACCAAACAAGGAACAAGATTCAAGGTATTTAACAATAGTCCCAAGTCCGTTAAAGTATACTTATACGTAAATAGATACACGAATATGATTTTGATAATAAAAGCAATCTAAAATAGTTTAAAATAGTTTTTGAAATGATTTTAACAATAATAATAAGCATAAGAAATCCTTTTGTTTAACGTTTTCACATGTAAGTGTTTAACACAATTATATTGTGTTCTACTTGTATTCTCCCCCCTAAAAGCATTTTAAAATCATTTAAAACTGTAATTTGTTGGGGTATGATTTCACCTTGTGTGAGTGATACGATTGAATGTTCGATATAGGATGATTGATTCACAAGCTAGTTCCCGGGACAAAACAAGTCCTAAATAGCAATTTGTGCAACATAATGGCCTTCAATTAGTAATTATAACCTCTAAGGCATTAGGTAAACAACTTATAATGCAAGAAACACTTAAAAATGAAGTGTTAGAAGCAAAGATGGGAGGCTGTAAGGAGTTTACGACCCAAGAAGGGTTCATGGCCTAAGAAGGGTTCACGGCCCAAACTTCTTGATGAATTATGAAGATTCAAGTGTTCTTGGCCTAGAAATCCCTAGAATGGTGATGAAATGATGAACACCTTGAAGATCCAAACAATATTCTAAGAAGATTTGTAGGTTTGAAAAATGATACTTGAGAGAGAAATGTGGGAGTTCACGGCCAAAATTGAAGAAGTGAAGTAGAAATCAACTAACTCTTGTATATATAGGAAGGGAAGGTTCACGGCCCAACCGAGGTTCACGGCCCGAGGCTTCGGTCCAAATGGTTTTAAAGGCTATCCTTCCAAAATACATAACACTTAAGAATGCTAGATCCAAACACTTTTAGCTCTTTCATCTAACTATATTAAGATATTAAAAGAAATAAGTTTGACCCTTGATTGAATGGTTGAGTTTTACAAGAAGAAATTACGGGTTGTCACATATGTGGATAAGGTATTGAAAAGATTCAATATGGAAAAATCCAAGAAAGGAAATGTTCATATACATCATAACATTAAATTAAGTAACTCTCAATGTCCTTGTTCTAGTGATGAACATGAAAGAATGAGTCAAGTCCCATATGCTTCAGCTATTGGATTAGGTGTCTAAGCCCATAATTATAATTAGTATGTACTTGACCCGATAGTAGCATGATCATTTTGGGTTGCCTTCACCGGAGCAATTTGATAGAATGGATGTTTGAGAAAGAGGTTATTTGTGATTTATTAATATATTATAAGAATAATATATTAATTGAGAAATCATATTATTTAATTAGTATTGATCTGGAATTAATTTGGAATTAATTTGGTGATCAAAAGAGACTGATTAAATTTACAGGGATTGATTAGGTAAATCAGTAATACTTATAGTTTGGGCTAATGATCCATGTTGATTAAGGATGGACTAAATCTATGTGAGAGTCCATGAAGATTTAGTCCAAAGGGCCTATCATATGGATTATTGGAATACTTAAAGGCTTAAGTAAATTAGGGTTTTATGTAAGAAACCCTAAGGACTCCACACTATAAATTGAACCCCTAGCCTTCCCAAAATCGGCCAATCATTTCCAAGGTGAAACCCTAGCCGATTTTGGTGCTTCCTAACCTCTCTCTCATAAGCCTCCTTTTGCTTTTGGTGTTTGTGACTTATTAGAGGTATCACATTTGAAGTACTAAGCTTTTGAAAGTCCAAGAACTACAAGCTACAACAAAGAGGTATTCATCTAACTAGTTTTTATGTTGTAAATCTCCAATTGTATGCTAGCTAGGGTTTATGCTTTGGATAAAATGAAATTGCATGTATAACATGAGAAAAATTAGATCCAAAGCATTTAGGGTTGTATGTGCACCATAGGATTGTTATAGTGCTCAAAACCCATCAGTGGTATAAGAGCCTAGGGTGTTTTCTATTATATTGATGCAACTGTATTGTTTTCAAAGCTGAAAAAATTTCAATTTTGGCCTTTGACTACTGGACTCGACGAGTCCCATGAAGGAACTCGACGAGTTGGTCCAACTCGACGAGTCCATGCCATGAACTCGGCGAGTTGGATCATCTGTTGACATATTTTTCGAGTTTTTGACCAGATTTGGATTAGGATCATTACCACAAACTGTTTTGACTGATAAAATTCGATTTTTCTTATAAGGTAATGATTATCCTCATCCAATTGAATGATGATTGTCAAATTTTAAGATAATTACTTGATTTTGTGAAAAATTAATTATTTGTAGAATTTTATTTGAATCATCTTGCTATATGAAATTAGATTAGGTCAATTTTGTGATATAGTTAATTATATGATTAATTTAATTGCTTTCAAATTGATCCAAGAAGTTTTGAAAAGTTTCAAAATTTTCCCTCAAGTTTTGGAATTTAAAATTTGATTAAAAAGTTTTGATTTTGAAATATTTAAATTCTAAACCCTAGTTTTTTAAAAAGTTTAAAATTCAAACCTTATACTATTATAATATTAATAGCTTAATATATATATATATATATATATATATATATATATATATATATATATATATATATATATATATATATATATATATATATATATATATATATATATATATATATATATATATAAGACAGTCAGTCTTACCGTTAGTATGCCTCATTCACGAAGCTGGTCTATAAGGGGGGTATAACAAAATTGTCTATAAAATGGCGAATGAATGGGTGTCCACTCTCACCCACCGCTTCCTTGACTAGTGGAAGGTCGTTAGCCGAACGGGTAGGATAGGACATTAATTCTCATTAAAAAGTATAATGATAATTATAAAAAGTAACTAAATGCTTTTCTAAATTCCCAATCTTAGTTACTTTAAGAAAAATGTGAAAATGGTGCTATTCCATGAAATTGCACTTTGCACCTTGCCAAGTCGTTAGTGGAGCCTGTGTGGTTTACCGGCACACTAATTTAGACTAACAAGGGTGGCAAAGGGTAGCTCGATGTTTGTCATAGATCAATGGAGCATGTGTGGTTCACCGGCACATTGATTAGGTGATAAATGACATCGATAGTACCACATATATTTGCATGGTTATTCATATCTTGTTTGTGATTCTCGGTATCCCAGTCACAAACTTGAAGGGCATAGTCGAGATTAAACATGCCATTGAAAGGTTCAATGAATCTCAAAGATCTAGGAATTTCATAAAACTTAATTCTTTTAAATTTTGGTTTTGGGTGGTGAAAATTGGTAAATCGTCATTTACCTCCCTTCAAATAATTTGCAATTAGATTACGACATCCCTTTTCTAAGTTGTGAATTATTGTGTTTGGTTCCTAGCCATAATATTTCATTTGGGTGTTATATTAAGGAATTTCTATCTAATGAAACTTATCTTTCTTTTCAGATGTCTACCTCAAACAACGCTTCAAACTCAAAATCTTCCGGCTCTTTCTCCCTCATAAACTTATGTGGGAGGGTCATTTTCGATGGGTCGAATTTCAATGACTGGATTCGAAACATTCGCATGGCCATTCGATATGAGGAAAAGGAATATGTCCTTGACAAAGAGATAAAGGAGATTGATGAAGAAACTGCTACTCCTGAGCAACTTGTTGAGTATAGGGCTCATGAGAAGGACGCGACAAAGGTATCGTGCATCATGCTAGCCACTATGACTTCTGAGCTTTAGAAGTCCGACGAGGACTTCTGGCCTTTCGAGATGCACCAAGACTTGAAGGAAAGATACCATCAGAGTGCTCAACAAGAAAGGTATGAAATCATTGCCTCCATGATAACAACAAAAATGAAGGATGGAGAGTCCATCACGACCCACTTGCAAAAGATGCAAAGATATGTGGACCGCTTGCTAAAGTTGAATGTTAATTTTGACGAAGAGTTGGCTATCGACATTATCCTACATTCTTTACCTTCTTGTTATGATCAGTTTCGAATGACTTATCATATGAACAAGGAGGAAGTCATTCTAAGAAAGCTTCAAGGCCTTCTGAGAACTGCTGAAAGTAGTTTAAAAGGCAAGTCTGTTGTACCCACTCCTACTGCTGCTGCCCCAGTCCTGGCAATTGGATATGGTAAAGGGAAGAAAAGGAAATCTCCTTAAAAGAATCACAAGGGAAAGTCTCGTGATGGATCCTCTTCTAGTGGGTCCAAAGGTGGTTCTACTACTCCCTCATCCAATCCAAAGGAAGCAGAGTGCTTCCATTGTCATGAAAAAGGGCATTGGAAACGAAGTTGCCCTAAATACTTGCAGGACATTAAGGATGGGAAGATAATACCCACCTGCGCAGGTATTCACACTATTCAATCTAACAACTCATCACATGCTAGTTCTTAGTGTTGGATTTGGTGTCTAAGCCCATAACTATAACTGGTATGTACTTGACCCGATTATAGCATGGTCCTTTTTGGGTTGCCTTCACCAGTGCAATTTGATAGGATGGTTTTTTTTGAGAATAAGGTTATTTGTGATTTATTAATATATTACAAGTATAATATATTAATATTATTTAATTAGTATTGATCAAGAATTAATTTGGAATTAATTTTCTGATCAAAAGAGACTAATTAAATATATGGGGGATGATTATGTAAATCAATGATTCTTGTAATGTGGACTAATGATCCATGACTATATGGTTGGGCTAAACCAATAAGATAATACATGGATAGTCCATGGAGGTTAACCGATGGAGCATAAGAATGTGAAAAGACATGGAGCATTAGGGTTTACAAAGTGTAACCCTAGTATTTGCCACATTATAAATAGTGACCCCATAAGCCAAAATCGGCTACACACTCTTTGGAGTCAAGTATCTTATTCTCTTAAAACCTCCTCTTGCATTTTGGTGTTTGTGAACCAATAGAGGCATCAGACTTGAGGTGCTCAAGCTTTCAAAGGTCAAGAACTCTACCTTACTCAAGAGGTAAGCATCCAAACTAAGTTTATATTGTATAGCTTCAAATGTATGCTAGTTAGGGAGAATGCTTTAGAAAAATTGAAAATGCATGTATAATTAGAAAAACATAGATCCAAAGCATTTAGGGTTGCATGTGCACTATAGGAGTGTGATAGTGCTCAGAACCCTACAGCGGTATCAGAGCCTATGATTGTTTTCTATTATATTTGATGCTTACTAGTTTTTCAAAGCTGAAAAAGACGAAATTTTGGCCTCTGACTAGTGAACTCGCCGAGTACATGAACAGACTCGACGAGTCCACTCAGTAACAGAGCAACTCATCGAGTCCAGTTCATGTACTCGACGAGTTGAAGGCTATGTGTGCAGAATTTCGAGTTTCTTGGCCTGGTTTGCATTAGGAACACTACCACAAACTGTTTTGCATCATTGGAAATGTTTTTATGATATGGTAGTGCTTGTACTCATCTAACCACAAGATAATTGTCAAAGTTTTAAAATAATTGTTGTTTTTATATGATAAACAAAATTGCTTTCAAATTGTTGACTAGAACTTATCTTGATTATGAGTTTAGTTAGATCATAGATTATGTGATAATTTTTGTTGTTAGAAAAATGATCTAAATGAATTTTAATGACCTCCATAACTTGTCCTCAAGTTATGAAAAATGAAAGGTCTCATACATTAAAATTCAATTAAACTCATAAGTTATGAATGTGAAGAGTTTTTGACAAGTTTCAAAACTTGCCCTCAAGTTTTGGAATTTGTAAAGTCACACTAATGAAACTTTAATTCCAAACCCTAGAGTTTTAAAAGTTAAAATTCAACCCTTATACTTTATAATATTATAAGTTTAATAATATATATATATATATATATATATATATATATATATATATATATATATATATATATATATATATGTGTGTGTGTGTGTGTGTGTGTATATATATATATATATATATATATATATATATATATATATATATATATATATATATATATATATATATATGTATATAAGACAAAGTCGGTCTTACCGTTAGTAGGCCTCATTCACGAAGCCGGTCTATAAGGGGGGTATAAGGTTACTGCCTATAAAATGGTAGTTTAATGTGTGTCGACTCTCACCCACCGCTTCCTTGACTGGTGGAGGGTCGTTAGCCGAACGGGTAGGATAGGACATTAATTCTCCCTTATTAAAAGTATAATGATAAAATATAAAGTAACTAAACTTTTATTAAATTCCAAATCTTAGTTACTTTTGGAAAATGTGAAATTGTGCTAATCCATGAAATTACACTTTACGCCTTGTTAAGTCGTTAGTGGAGCGTGTGTGGTTAACCGACACACTAATCTGGGACTGACAATGTGCGTCAAAGGGTAACTTGGTGTTAATCATAGATCAATGGAGTGTGTGTGGTTAACCGTCACATTGATTAGGTGATTTGTAACATTGGGTGTACCAAGCTAATTTGCATGGTTATTCACTCCTTGTTTGTGATCCTCGGTATCCCAGTCACAAACTTGAAGGGCACAATCGAGATTTAAACATTTATTGAAAAGTTCAATGAATCTCAAAGATCTAGGAATTTCAAAATCCAATTAAAACTTAATAATCTATTTCGTTTTTCATGGTGGAAATTGGTAAATCGTCATTTACCTACCTTCATATATTTTACAATTGGATTATGGCATCCCTCTTCGCAATTGTAGAATATTGTGTTGGGTCCTAGCCCTAATATTTCATATAGGGTGTAATATTAAGGATTATTATCTAATCTAAACTTTGTTCATCTTCTTTTACAGATGTCTATCCTAAACAATGCTTCCAACCCAATCCCTTCAGGCTCTTTCTCCCTCACGAACCTATGTGGGAGGGTCATTTTCGATGGCTCGAACTTCAATGACTGGATTCGAAACATCAGAATGGCTATTCGTTTTGAGTACAAAGAATATGTCCTAGATAAAGAGCTCAAAGAGATTGATGTCACCAGTGCTACTCCTGAACAAATCGCTGAACACACTACTCATGAGAGGGATGCGACAAAGGTGTCGTGTCTAATGATTGCAACCATGACTGCTGAGCTGCAGAAGTCCTATGAGGACTACTACCCCTATGAAATGTATCATGATTTGATGGAAATATACCATCAAAGTGCTCGACAAGAGAGGTATGAGATCATTGCCTCCATGATCACAACCAAAATGAAGGATGGTGAACCCATCACGACCCACTTGCAGAAAATGCAAAGATTCGTGGACCGCTTCCTAAAATTGAATGTCAATTTTGATGAAGAGTTGGCCATAGATATAATTCTACACTCTTTACCTGCTTGTTATGATCAGTTTCGTATGACCTATCATATAAACAAGGAGGAGGTCACTCTTAGCAAGCTTCAAGGCGTTCTTAGGACTGCATAAAGCAACCTGAAAGGCAAGTCGGTTGTGTCTACTCCTACTACTAATTCTGCCCATGTTCTGGAAATCGGACATGGGAAGGGAAAGAAGAGGCAGGCTTCCTACAAGAGCCGCAAGGGAAAGTCTCTTGATGGATCCTCTTCAAGTGGGACCAAAGCTGGTTTTGTTAATCCCTCTTCCAATCCGAAGGAAGCAGAGTGCTTCCACTGTCATGATAAAGGGCACTGGAAATGAAGCTGCCCCAAGTACTTGTAGGACATAAATGATGGCAAGATCAAGCCCTCCTTTGCAGGTATTTACACTATTCAATCTAATAACTCATCACATGCTAATTCTTGGGTCCTTGATACGGGTTGTGGTATTCACATTTGTTCTGATTTGCACGGACTAAAAAGAAGTAGGGATGTGGAGCACGGGAAGATAAACTTAATCATTGGAAATCGGAAAATGTTGCCTGTGACCAAGATTGGAGTTTATTCTTTATTTCTCAGTAATGGTTTTAATTTAGATTTGAATAATTGTTGTTACTCGGCTGTCACAACTAGCATTTTAGCTAGGAAAATTCTATTCTCATGTAGTCATTCAACTATTGTAAAGCATGTACTCTAAGTGAAAATCAATCAATGCCCATTTAAATACATCTCTTATGTTTAATTAAGGGTTGAAAACCCTAGAGATCCAGGTTCAAGTTCATTATGGACTAGGATTTCCTTATTGGGCCTAATGGACCAATATGTATTCAATTCAACTATATTAGACTTGGAAGCCCTATTTGGATTCTAAATGGACCCAATTCATAAATCCAAAACATTTTGGACCATTTGGGCCTAGAATGATTCATTCTAACCCTAACGGGCCTTATTGGGCCATAACAACTCCAATCACCCTAAAGAGCCATAAACTTCCCTTCTTTCATTCAAATGGGTCGTGAACCATTTAATGAGCCCAATGGGCCAAAAAAAAATATTGGGCCTATAAAAATTCGATCAAGCCAAGAGTTTGGGCCGAACACCATTTTCTTCATCTCACTAGGCCCATTCTCGGCCGAATGAGTAAAAGAAAAGAAAAATAAAAGGAAATTAGGAGGATTAATGAGAGTTAGCCACCTCCTTATTGCATGGTGGATCTCCATGCACATCACCTCACTCCCTCTCTCCTCTCTCTTCTTCTTCTCAGCCGAAACACCTCACACCACCCTTATTCTCTCAAAAATCTTTCAAACACTCTCTCAAACACTCTCAAGAACAACCCTCCCCTTCCATCAAAAATTTTCGAGAATTAGAGCTTTCCAAGGAGAGTTTTCATCCAAAATCACTTCAAGCTACACTCTTGGGGTAAGATCTTGAAAACTTGAGTTGATTTAATCCATGTTTACCTAACTCACTCATTATAAACACCAATTCTCGTGATTTTGCTTCCTAGAACCTCCTAAGTTCGAAAACCACTCAAGAAGCTTGCTAAAGCAAAAAATCACATCAACTTCTTCCACTTCTTCTTCAAAACCGAGAACAACAAGCAGAGGTGAGTTGATACCCCCTTGTTTTCGGTTTTTACATGTTTTTGGGGGAGAATACAAGTGTTTATGTGTAGATCTATACATTTATGCATGCTATGTGTGATTTTTCTTGACTTTTGTTGTGTTTGTGTGCTAAACTCGATGGATCTATAAAACTCTAACAAAAACAAGTGAGATTCTTAAACAAAAGCACCCTAGACATCATACTACAAAGTTAAAAGTATCATAAATGCCTAAGTTGTGAAAAACAAAACAAGATCTTGTGTAAGAATCATTTTTGGCAAATAAACCAAAGTTTAGGGTCAAGAGTGACACCCACGGTTTTATAGGGGCTAAAAGGGTATTATTAGCTTAAAATGAGCTTTTATAACAACCATAATTTTCCTAAGGGTCAAAAGTGTAAAATTTGGCATTTTGGGCCTTAATGTGGGCCTTACGGTTTATTAGTCCCAAAAATTGCAAAAATATAAATCTTTGGGGATTGAAATGTTATTTAAACAAAACTTGAGCCAAAAATGAGAATAAACGAGATTAGGGGCTGAAAATGACAATTATCTCAAAATTTGGGCCAAAAATGTTAATTTTGCAAAAATGGGCCGAAAATGTCATTTTACGCAAATAAGGGGCTGAAAATGTAATTTTCTGCAAAAATGGGTCGAAAATGTCAAAATATGTATTTTTGGGCCGAATCCGTAAATTACTAAATATTTGGGGCGAAAATACAAGTTTTTATAAATTGATGGACTAAAATGTTATATTTAATTAAAATGGACCATAAATAACATTTTATGTAAAAATAAGCCTCTAAGTGTTAATTTAGTTCTTAAGGGACCTAAAGTGTAATTTTATTAAACACATTACAGAATTTTGACGTATCACGCTAGAAATAACATCATAACAATACACTAGATTTTTATAACTGTATGAATAAATTTTTCCTACAAAATGAACCATACTATAATAAACAAACGAAATACAATAAGGGTACAAATATTGGGCCTAATTTCCTATACGTGCTTATTGGGCCTTCCTGATCCGTTTGCATGATTAATGGGCCCAATATATTCATTTCATGTGTATTGGGGGCCTTAGTGACCCAATTACATGCTTAATGGGCCTAAATTATCCTTTACATGTTTATTGAGACTTAGTGGTCCGTTTACATGATAATTGGGCCTGAACTATTCGTTGTATGCTTAAAGGGCCTTAAGTGTCCTTCTGCATACCTAACGCTAACAAGCCTTGAAACAATTTACACATCTAATGGGCCACAAGTGTCCTTTTTCATGTTTTGTTGGGCTTTATCAATTCACATCCATATATCAACTAGTGTTTGTAAACTAAATACATATAACGTTATACATATTCATGTGGAAATCACTGAGTGTATGGCCATAGCCTGTAGTTATAATCAGAGTCTCCTGGAGGGAGAGCGAGAGTTTGTGTATAGATCTATACGGGGTGACCCTCCACGCCTTAGCTGTTCGCTACAGCTAGACTAGGCCAGTCTAGGGCGACAAAACCTTGATCATATACCGGCGTTTGGAAAAATGCCAAGACCGGCAATTTAGTCATTATCATGCATGGTTATAACGGCTCACATATAGATCCAATACCATCTTAATATTTCGGAGATTAAACCCTTCGATCGTGTCAATACAAAACAACTTATACGATGATGCAAGAACTATAACATTTTTATAAATAAGAAAATATCGGATTTTCTGGGGGAAACACTATTAATCATTACCTTTTTCTCATAACAGATATAGTACAAGGAATTTTGAATTTTCATTTACACATGATTTTACAATGAAAATCACACATACATATATACTCATTCATTACATCTTTTTCAAAGAATTTTATAGAAAATATCGGATTTTCTGGGTTATGCTCCCAATACAAAGTTTTTCAATCATACATGCTTATGAACTCACCAACATTATATATGTTGACCGTTTTCAAAATAACTTGTATTCTCAGGTAATCGTTAAGCTGAAGAACCATCAAGAGTATTTTGGGATTTCTTTATGCACATGTCGATTATCGTACAATTTATATTTCTGAATTATGTAATGTAAAACAATGTACTTGATGTGAACGATGCCAGTTGTAATATGTAATGTTGGTGACGATTGTGTTATGTTTCATGTATATTCATTGTGATGATATTTCAATTTATAGTCACACGAGCCCCCAGACGTTTCCGCCGTCTGGTTCGGGGGGTGTGACAGATTGGTATCAGAGCATTGTTTATAGTGAACTAGCATATCTAACCATACATGATATGTAACTATAAATACAATGGGACTAAAACACTTTGAATAAAGTGCATACATTTAAACTTTAACATTAAAAGTCTCTAAGGGAAATGGAACGCTGTGATTAAACTCGGGCAGTTATGTAGTCATATTGGGGGTAAATATAGCCTGATCAACTATATTTATCCAAAATATGACCGACATTTGTTTGGGGGTAATTATGGCGGGAAGTTAACCTAGAAACTCACCACATATTCAAAACCGCTCAGGAATTCAAACATAAATAATTAAAATACTATATGAGTATTTTCGGAAATACTATATGTATACATGATTAAAATTTTTACAACGTCTTACACCCCTCGTGCAGACTTTATGGCGGGATTTCATCACCCTGGGGATCCCTATTTCCCCAATCAGGGAAATAGGGGATGGCTAGAACCCGAAGAGGAACCCGAGGAGGAGCCCGAAGGTGAACATGAAGACGAGCCCGTGGGAGGACTAGCAGATCCGTTAGCCGACTCGGATGAGGAGGAGACAGAAGGAAGCGACTCAGATGATTCGGACACATGGTCCGAGGTCATCAAACCTCCTTACATGGACAGGGTGCGCCCATACCGAATGGGCCCCAACGGCCCACACCCCCATGGGCACATGACATCTGGAGATGGAGCCGCCAGCAGGGAGTGCGGCCCTCATTTGGTATGGCTCGGAACTTTTACGATCTGAGTCACGGTGGGCCCGCTGATCGAGCCTTGCCAGTGATAGTGAGGAGGACTCGCGATATCGGAGAGCAGGCGCAGGCGACCGCTGGCCAAATGGTGGCCATGAGAACCGCAACGGAGCGTACAGAGAGGATGACGCACGAGGTAGTCAGGGACTACCAGATGCGTCAGGGAGCGTTAGAATCCCGACTTCAGGACGCCGAGCTCCATCTAGCTGGACTTCAAGGCGCCTCCACCTCATCATCAGCACCACTGAATCCACCCCGCCGCGGCTAGCACATGTTCATGTGCTCCTGTTATGATTACCATTTCTCTGTTTTACTTTATGTACTATCGACCTTATGTTTAAGTGATCACACTACTCATAGGGTCGTCATGCTGCCGGATTTTATATATCCCCATGTACTGTATGCCTTCTAGCAAATTTTCGTGTGTCAAAACAATTAGTATTAATGAAAATTCTTTATGTTTTATCATGATGTTGTTATCTGCTATGCGTTTTATTTCCTTGTTTTATGTTAATGCATGGAATTACTTAAATACCCACTCGATACGCCGAGTCTATGGAATTCTAAACTCGCAAAACAATATGCACTCAACATCTTTCCGTTCTGTGACAGAAAGATGCCTCAAAGACCCAACCGTGGAAACAACACAACACCAACCCTGCCCGAAATAAACTCGGTTACATTCCAGGCAGCAGTGTCCGCTGCGGTCACTGCAGCACTTGCGCAGATTCGCAACGGGAACAACGGAGAAGGCAATGGGCAGGGAGCCAGGAGCACAAATCATGGAACAAACCACGAAACCATGCGGACCTGCACCTAAAAGGACTTCACAAACGCCAAACCTCGAACCTTTAATGGAACAGGAGGCGTAATAGCCCTGAAGCGATGGATTGAGAAAGTGGAATCCGTTTTTGAAATCTGCGGGTGTCCAGATGGGTGCAAGGTCAAGTTCGCAGCCTACACATTCATTGATCAAGCTCTCTCCTGGTGGAATGGCCACATAGAGGCCATGACACTCCCGGTGGCGAACGCGATGCCCTGGGAAGAGCTTAAGGAAATGTTGTTGGCCGAATACTGTCCCAGAGGGGAAATCCAGAAGATGGAACAAGAACTGTGGAACCTCACGGTTCAAAACTCCGATATCGACGCATACATATCCAGGTTTAGTGAGCTATCTTTTCTGTGTCCCGGAATGATTACCTCAGAAGGGAAAAAGATTGAGAGATTTATCTGGGGATTGACTGCACCTATCCAAGGAAATGTCATTGCGGCAAACCCTGAGACGTTCGACAGTGCCAAGAGGCTGGCTAAGAAATTGTATGATCATGGCAACAAAAAGGGTGCCAAAACAGTAGAAGCGGAAGTTAAAAAGGAAGGTGAGAACAAGAAAGGGAAAAACAATAAGCGAAAAGGAAAACAAAACTCAGAATCATCAAATAAACAACAAATTGTGACTGTCCATGCTGCAACTCAAGCTACCACCACACCACATGCTCCAGCCTCATCCACGCCAAATGCCCCAAAGCAGTACTCAGGAAATCTCCCCAAATGTAACAAATGCAACTTCCACCATCATGGGGAATGCAGAGAGATGATTTGGACAAGGTGCAACCGGAAAGGCCATACAAAAAAGTATTGTAGGGCTCAGCTTCAACAAAACCAGATGCCAAACAACAACAACAACAAAAACAATAACAACCACAACAACAATAACAACAACACCAATGCTGGGGCCAATCATACCTGTTACGGATGTGGGAGAACAGGGCATTTTAGGCGTAATTTCACCAACACAAACAATCAAGGGGCAGGAGCAGCAGGGAGAGTGCTGACAATGGGTCAGGGTGAAGCAGTGCAGGACCCAGCCGTTGTCACCGGTACGTTCCTACTTAACAACTCGTACGCATGCATCTTATTTGATAGTGGGGCGGAGCGAAGCTTCGTTAGTAATAAATTCAAATACTTTCTAAATCAACAACCCCAGAAGCTCAACGAAGCCTTCACGGTGGAAATGGCTAATGGGAAAACTGAAACAACTAAAGATATATATATAGGATGCATGTTAACACTAAACAACCACTCCTTCCAAATAAATTTGATGCCTGTAAATATTAGGAGTTTTGATGTGATAATTGGCATGGATTGGTTAGGCCCCTATCATGCCGATATTATGTGTCACGAGAAGGCCATTCTCCTTCATCTTCCTAATCACAAAACCCTAATAATCTACGGAGATAAACCCGACACAAACCTTCGCCTTATCTCGTGTATCAAGGCACAAAAGTGTCTACATAAAAAGAACTACACATTCCTTGCTCATGTGGTGGATAAAACCAAAGAGGAAGTGAACATTCAAAATATTCCAGTGGCATGTGACTTCCCAGATGTGTTTCCAGAAGATATTCCAAGAATACCCCCAAAAAGACAAGTCGAATTCTGAATCGACCTAGTGCTTGGAGCCACTCCGATCGCCAAATCACCCTATAGGTTGGCTCCTGCCGAAATGCAAGAATTATCAAGCCAACTAAGTGAACTCTTGAATAAAGGATTCATAAGACCACGCTTCTCTCCATGGGGCGCTCCGGTTCTTTTTGTTAAAAATAAAGACGAATCCTTCAGGATGTGCATTGACTATAGGGAACTGAATAAGCTCACCATCAAAAACCGGTATCCACTTCCCCGAATCGATGATCTATTTGACCAGCTTCAAGGGGCTAGTTAATTTTCAAAGATAGATCTGAGATCCGGTTATCATCAACTCAAAGTCCGAGATGAGGACATTCCTAAGACTGCTTTCTGAACTCGGTACGGTCATTACGAATTCGTTGTGATGCCCTTCGGTCTAACAAATGCCCCCGCTGCATTTATGGACCTCATGAATCGAGTCTTCCTCCCATTCCTTGACAATTTCGTGATCGTTTTCATCGATGATATTCTCGTATACTCTCGAAGCAAGGAAGAGCATAGCCAACACCTCCGACAGATCTTAGAGACCCTTCGGGCTGAAAAGTTGTATGCGAAACTCTCCTAGTGTGAGTTTTGGCTCCGCAGTGTAAATTTCTTGGAACATGTTGTCAGCAAGGAAGGAATCCATGTAGATCCCTCCAAGGTCAAGGCCATCGAAGGCTGGGCAATTCCAACAACACCAACAGAAATTCACCAATTCTTGGGTCTTGCAGGCTACTACCGAAGGTTCATTCAGAACTTCTCCAAGATAGCCAAACCTCTCACCTTATTGACACAAAAGGCGTACCTTTCAACTGGACTGAGAAGCAAGAGAATGCCTTCCAAAACTTGAAGCAAGCCCTCTGTAGTGCACCAGTGCTATCCTTACCGGAGGGAACTGAAGACTTCGTAGTCTACTATGATGCTTCGAATCAAGGTTTAGGTTGTGCTCTGATGCAACGCGGGAAGGTAATTGCATATGCGTCCAGGCAACTAAAAACCCATGAAGTGAATTACACCACCCATGATCTCGAGCTAGGGGCGGTGGTCTTTGCCTTGAAGATTTGGAGGCACTACCTTTATGGTACCAAGTGCACCATTTTCACCGATCATAAATGCCTCCAACACATTTTAAATAAAAAGGAACTAAACATGAGGCAGCAAAGATGGGTTGAGCTGCTAAACGATTACGAGTGTGAGATCAAGTACCATCCATGCAAGGCTAACGTGGTAGCCAATGCCTTGAGCCGAAAGGAGTATTCAAGTCGTCGCGTGAAGACTCTATCAATCACCATTCAATCTCACCTAACCTCACAGATCAAGGAAGCCCAATTGGACGCATTGAAACCGGAGAATGTCGCTAATGAATCACTGCGGGGAATGGATAAGGGACTTGAAGTTAAAGAGGACGGAACTCACTACTTCATGAGCAGAATCTGGGTTCCTAAGATTGGGGGATTTACAGAAGTAGTCATGCATGAAGCCCACAAGACGCGATATTCTATTCATCCGGGGTCAGACAAGATGTATCTGGATATCAAGCAACATTATTGGTGGCTTAATATGAAGGCATAGGTATCCGCTTTCGTGGGCAAGTGTCTTACTTGCTCCAAAGTGAAAGTGGAATACCAAAAGCCCTCGGGATTATTGCAACAACTAGTGATACCCGAGTGGAAATGGGAAAGAATTACTATGGACTTCGTGACCAAATTGCCAAAGACAGCAGACAGATTGGATGCTATCTGGGTAATCGTCGATAGATTAACAAAATCCGCTCATTTCCTACCAATAAAAGAATCCTACAAAATGGAAAAGCTGACCCGAGTCTACATCAAGGAGATCGTGAGACTCCATGGAGTGCCAGTGTCTATTATCTCGGATCGAGATAGCAGATTCACTTCGAGATTCTGGCAATCTCTTCAAAAGGTAATGGGAACACAGCTAGATATGAGCACTGCCTACCACCCACAGACGGATGGTGAGAGCGAGCGTACCATACAGACACTCAAGGATATGCTCCGAGCTTGCGTGATTGACTTCGGAAAATCATGGGATGCCCACTTGCCTCTGATCGAATTCTCCTATAACAACAGTTATCACACGAGCATCAAGGTTGCTCCTTTCGAGGCTCTCTATGGTCGTAAATGCAGATCACCTCTATGCTGGGCCGAGGTGGGTGACACCCAGCTAGCAAAAGGACAATCGCCAGCCAGTGCTCTTACAGGACCCGAAATCATCCGTGAAACGACCGAAAAGATAATCCAAATCAAAGCTCGACTTCAAGCATCGCGAGACCGACATAAGAGTTATGCTAACAAGCGGGGAAAGCCATTAGAATTTTAAGCCGGGGATCGCGTGTTATTAAAGTTCTCTCCTTGGAAAGGAATGATCCGCTTTGGGAAATGGGGAAAACTGAACCTGCGATACATTGGACCGTTCGAGATTCTTGCCCGGATTGGTCCAGTGGCTTACAAGCTGCAGCTACCTGCCGAGCTCAGCAACGTACACCCCGTGTTTCACGTCTCGAATATGAAAAAGTGCCTATCAGATGAAACTCTTGTCATTCCTCTAGAAGAGATCGAGATCAACGAGAATCTCCGGTTCGTCGAAGAACCAGTCGAGATATTGGATAGAGAAGTAAGACGTACAAAATAAAGCCGCATTCCGATTGTGAAGGTTCAATGGAACGCCAGGCGTGGACCGGAATTCACATGGGAACGCGAAGATCAAATGAAGCAAAAGTACCCTCACTTATTCTCTCCTTCATAGTCCTAGTTTTCAAAAGAATTTTGGGATAAAATTCCCTCTAACGGGGGGATGATGTCACAACTAGCATTTTAGCTAGGAAAATTCTATTCTCATGTAATCATTCAACTATTGTAAAGCATGTACTCTAAGTGAATATCAATCAATGCCCATTTAAATACATCTCTTATGTTCAATTAAGGGTTGTAAACCCTAGAGATCCAGGTTCAAGTTCATTATGGACTAGGATTTCCTTATTGGGCCTAATGGACCAATATGCATTCAATTCAACTATATTAGACTTGGAAGCCCTATTTGGATTCTAAATGGACCCAATTCATAAATCCATAACATTTTGGACCATTTGGGCCTAGAATGATTCATTCTAACCCTAACGGGCCTTATTGGGCCATAACAACTCCAATCACCCTAAAGAGCCATAAACTTCCCTTCTTTCATTCAAATGGGTCATGAACCATTTAATGAGCCCAATGGGCCAAAAAAAAAATATTGGGCCTATAAAAATTCGATCAAGCTAAGAGTTTGGGCCGAACACCATTTTCTTCATCTCACTAGGCCCATTCTCGGCCCAATGAGTAAAAGAAAAGAAAAATAAAAGGAAATCAGGAGGATTAATGAGAGTTAGCCACCTCCTTATTGCATGGTGGATCTCCATGCACATCACCTCACTCCCTCTCTCCTCTCTCTTCTTCTTCTCAGCCAAAACACCTCACACCACCCTTATTCTCTCAAAAATCTTTCAAACACTCTCTCAAACACTCTCAAGAACAACCCTCCCCTTCCATCAAAAATTTTCGAGAATTAGAGCTTTCCAAGGAGAGTTTTCATCCAAAATCACTTCAAGCTACACTCTTGGGGTAAGATCTTGAAAACTTGAGTTGATTTAATCCATGTTTACCTAACTCACTCATTATAAACACCAATTCTCGTGATTTTGCTTCCTAGAACCTCCTAAGTTCGAAAACCACTCAAGAAGCTTGCTAGAGCAAAAAATCACATCAACTTCTTCCACTTCTTCTTCAAAACCGAGAACAACAAGCAGAGGTGAGTTCATACCCCCTTGTTTTCGGTTTTTACATGTTTTTGGGGGAGAATACAAGTGTTTATGTGTAGATCTATACATTTATGCATGCTATGTGTGATTTTTCTTGACTTTTGTTGTGTTTGTGTGCTAAACTCGATGGATCTATAAAACTCTAACAAAAACAAGTGAGATTCTTAAACAAAAGCACCCTAGACATCATACTACAAAGTTAAAAGTATCATAAATGCCTAAGTTGTGAAAAACAAAACAAGATCTTGTGTAAGAATCATTTTTGGCAAATAAACCAAAGTTTGGGGTCAAGAGTGAAACCCACGGTTTTATAGGGGCTAAAAGGGTATTATTAGCTTAAAATGAGCTTTTATAACAACCATATTTTTCCTAAGGGTCAAAAGTGTAAAATTTGGCATTTTGGGCCTTAATGTGGGCCTCACGGTTTATTAGTCCCAAAAATTGCAAAAATATAAATCTTTGGGGATTGAAATGTTATTTAAACAAAACTTGAGCCAAAAATGAGAATAAACGAGATTAGGGGCTGAAAATGACACTTATCTCAAAATTTGGGCCAAAAATGTTAATTTTGCAAAAATGGGTCGAAAATGTAATTTTACGCAAATAAGGGGCTGAAAATGTAATTTTCTGGTCAAAAATGTCAAAATATGTATTTTTGGGCCAAATCCGTAAATTACTAAATATTTGGGGCGAAAATACAAGTTTTTATAAATTGATGGACTAAAATATTATTTTTAATTAAAATTGACCATAAATAACATTTTATGTAAAAATAAGCCTCTAAGTGTTAATTTAGTTCTTAAGGGACCTAAAGTGTAATTTTATTAAACACATTACAGAATTTTGACGTATCACGCTAGAAATAACATTATAACAATACACTAGATTTTTATAACTGTATGAATAAATTTTTCCGACTAAATGAACCATACTATAATAAACAAACGAAATACAATAAGGGTACGAATATTGGGCCTAATTTCCTATACGTGCTTATTGGGCCTTCGTGATCCGTTTATATGATTAATGGGCCCAATATATTCATTTCATGTGTATTGGACCTTAGTGACCCAATTACATACTTAATGGGCCTAAATTATCCTTTACATGTTTATTGGGACTTAGTGGTCCGTTTACATGATAATTGGGCCTGAACTATTCGTTGTATGCTTAACGGGCCTTAAGTGTCCTTCTGCATACCTAACAAGCCTTGAAACAATTTACACGTCTAATGGGCCACAAGTGTCCTTTTTCATGTTTTTTTGGGCTTTATTAATTCACAACCATATATCAACTAGTGTTTGTAAACTAAATACATATAACGTTATACATATTCATGTGGAAATACTTGGGATCTAGTGGGACTTGTCGGTTGACATCACTGAGTGTATGGCCGTAGCCTATAGTTATAATCAGAGTCTCCTGGAGGGAGAGCCAGAGTTTGTGTATAGATCTATACGGGGTGACCCCCCACGCCTTAGCTGTTCGCTACAGCTAGACTAGGCTAGTCTAGGGCGACAAAACCTTGATCATATACCGGCGTTTGGAAAAATGCCAAGACAAGCAATTTAGTCATTATCATGCATGGTTATAACGGCTTACATAGAGATCCAATACCATCTTAACATTTCGGAGATTAAACCCTTCGATCATGTCAATACAAAACAACTTATACGATGATGCAAGAACTATAACATTTTTATAAATAAGAAAATATCGGATTTTCTGGGGGAAACACTATTGATCATTACCTTTTTCTCATAACAGATATAGCACAAGGAATTTGGAATTTTCATTTACACATGATTTTACAATGAAAATCACACATACATATATACTCAGTCATTACATCTTTTTTAAAGAATTTTACATAAAATATCAGATTTTCTGGGTTATGCTCCCAATACAAAATTTTTCAATCAAACATGCTTATGAACTCACCAACATTATATATGTTGACCGTTTTCAAAATAACTTGTATTCTCAGGTAATCGTTAAGCTGAAGAACCATCAAGAGTATTTTGGGATTTCTTTATGCACATGTCAATTATCGTACAATTTATATTTCTGAATTATGTAATGTAAAACAATGTACTTGATGTGAACAATGCCAGTTGTAATATGTAATGTTGGTGACGATTGTGTTATGTTTCATGTATATTAATTGTGATGATATTTCAATTTATAGTCACACGATCCCCCGGGCGTTTCCGCCGTCTGGTTCGGGGGTGTGACACTCGGCCGATGTGGCGAGAAATGTTATTTCCTTTCACAGTTTGTATAAACAAGGTTTTACCTTTTCTTTTAATAATGAAAATGGTGGTATTTATGCTTATTGTAATGGTGTATTTTATTTTGAAGCATTACCTTGCAATGGTATATATGAAACGGTAATGGTTGTAGATAACTTAGGAAATAATGTGTTGAATATTGATTCTTTCAATGATTTGGATAAAGCATGTTTGTGGCATTGTCGTCTTGGACATGTCAACAAGAAGCGCATAGCCCAACTCCAAAAGAATGGAGTTTTGGAGTCATTCGACTTAAAGTCGGATGACACTTGAGAATCTTGTTTACTTGGAAAGATGACCAAGTCATCCTTCACTGGTACTTGTGAAAGGGGTGAAAGTTTGTTGGATCTCATACACACTGATGTGTTTGGACCATTCAGAACCGCCTCAAGGGATGCTAACCGCTTCTATGTGACTTTTATTGATGATTTGGGTATATTTACTTAATCAAGCATAAGTCAGAAACCTTTGAAAAGTTCAAAGAGTTTAAGCAAGAAGTGGAGAATCAATTGGGCAGGAAGATAAAGATGCTGCGATCCGATCGTGGAGGAGAGTATCTTAGTATCGAGTTCCTTGAATTTCTTAAGGAATGTGGAATTGTTTCACAATTGACGCCACCTAGGACACCACAGCTTAATGGTGTGGCTGAGAGGCGCAATAGAACCTTGCTAGACATGGTTCGTTCCATGATGAGTCGAGCTTCATTACCTATCTCATTCTGGGGGTATGCCTTAGAGACTGCCGCCCATATCCTTAATCTAGTCCCTACCAAAAAGGTTTCCAAAACACCCCACGATATGTGGACAGGGAAAGTTCCCACATTAGACCACATCAAAGTTTGGGGTTGCGAGGCTTTTGTGAGAAAAGAAACTCACGACAAGCTCGAACCTTGGAGTGAGCGATGTATTTTCATCGGCTACCAACATAAATCCTTTGGATATCTCTTCTACAGACCGAGTGACAATGTTGTCTTCGTTGCGAGGAGAGGAGTATTTCGCGAGAGAGAACTCATAGGCCAAGGAAACAGTGGGAGGAAAATTGACCTTGAAGAGCTTCAAGAGTCAAGCGGTGAAGGAACCTCAAACACTAGCAATCAACCTGAGGAGGAAACTTCAGTTGATCCAATTGACGAGTCCTTACCTCTGAGGCGTTCCAGTAGAGTTAGAAATACACCTGAGTTCTATGGTTTCCATATTACTAATGAAGGTGATACATTTATAAGTGATAACACACTGGTAAAATTGGATGAACCTAACAGCTACAAGGAAGCCATAGCAGGCCCCAAGTCTGCAAAATAGACAAAGGCTATGGACAACAAGATTCAGTCCATGTATGATAATCAAGTTTGGAACTTGGTTGATAGTGTACCGGGTCGTAAGACAGTCGGGTGCAAATGGATCTTGAAGAAGAAGACCGACATGGATGGGAAAGTACACACATATAAGGCGCCACTGGTTGCGAAGGGCTTTACTCAAACTCCGGGAGATGACTATGATGAGACATTCTCACCAGTAGCGAAGATTAAATCTATAAGGGTTATGTTGGCCATAGCCGCATTTCATGATTATGAAATATGGCAAATGGATGTCAAAACCGCTTTCCTTAATGGAAAGCTGTCTGAAGATGTTTACATGAGTCAGCCAGAGGATGAAGAGGAATTAGGAATTGTTGAAATGGTTAAATCAAGAAGATGAGTCATACTTCATTCCAAAATCAAGTCTTAGAGTCACACTCCAAGATTGTGCCTTGAGTGACATAATCTTAATAAGGTTTATAACAGTCATCAAACGTGGAGTAGAAATGTTTCTTACTCTTGCACATTTGAAATTGGTAAGTTGTGATGTATTGGATAAGACAAAGACCAACTAAGACCAATTATGTGTAGTGTTTGTCTTGATAAGAACCCACACTAACTCTTGAATATTTGTTTGTCAAAGAATATTTCTTGACAAGAGAATCTCATATGTCAAGAGGTCAGTGGGAGTCTTAAAGATCTTGAAAATTTTCAAGAACTAATCAAGAATAAACCTATTGTTTATCACTAGCATACTACTTGAGGTTTGCAACCTATCGTGTTGACATATTCTTGTTTCTATGCCCGTTCCAATTAAGCTAACTGTGCATGTGAGTTCTATGAGTTCTCAATTTGATTGCATAAGGCAAAGCACCTTGGTCAATGAAAGTACATTGTTCGATAGGGGTGAGCTGCACAACAACTTGGAAGAAATGGTAGGCCCTTGTGCTACTAGATGGCAGGAAATTAAGATTGAACAAGTTCAGTCCATATGAGTTTGGATTTATCACAAACCTTGTCTTTTGATTATGGTTATGACAAATTCACATGGATAGGAACACATACACTATAAAATCTAAGTGGCAAAAGGTTTCTCTCCTTCATGAAAATGATTGTGAGGAAATGCTTTCACTGGTAGATTTTAAGGAGATAGCAGTTGTGTTAATTGCGTTCTCAAATTCGATTATGATTATGGCATCTCTCTTCATAGTTTGAATTGTGAGAAAATGGAAAATAGTTTCAACATTTAGGACTTATTGTTCTAAGTTCTGAAATAGTTTAAAAACACATATGAGCTTTCTAATAAAAGGTGAATGAGATTAGATAGAGACTTATCGAAGCATCTGATGGGTTTTGAGCATTCTAACACTTCCTAAGTGTACATGCAACCCTAATAACCTTGGATCTATGTTTGTCTAATTATCATGCAAAGTTGAATTCCAAGGTTATATTCCTATCTAGCATACATGGGGAACAAATTTTAACTTGCATGAAAGATAGAATAACTTACCTTGTTGTTGCTTATGATCCTTGAAACCTTGTGAGCCTAGCACCCCAAGTGTGATGCCTCAAATGCTTCACACAACACCAAATGCTTTTGGAATGACTTTAGAGAGAATACACACTTCTAAAATCGGCCTAGCCCTCTTGTTTCTTATGTGTAGCCAATTTTGGTGGAGAATGGGTTTCTTATATAGTGTTGACACATCTAGGGTTACACCATGTAAACCCTAATGTGTCATGACTCTTCATTTCCATGACCCATGGGTTTGTAACTCCCATGGAGCATCCTATGGGTGGAACCCAACTTGATAATCCATGGAGCCTCTTAGCCCACTATATAAGATATGGAAGATTTACATAATCTACCCATATATTTAATTAGTTATCTTTTGATCACTTAATTAATTCTAAATTAATTCTTGATCAAACTAATTAAATAATATTATTAATATATTAGAACTTATAATATATTAATAAACCATAAGTGTTATTTCTCTCATTTTAGTTTATCCAATTGCATGGTGCCATGCAACCCAAATGGACCATGCCGGGTCGGGTCAAGTACATACCAGAAATAGTTATGGACTTAGACACCTTATCCAACAGTCTCCCACTTGGATAAGTCTAATAACTATAACTACAATACTTCAGGAACCGATCGGCAATCGTAGCTCTTTCAAGGTCTCTCGGAACTGAAAAGATGATGATACGCCATTTAAGATAAGTGATCATATAATCCTCTATTCTAGATATCAGCCGGACAAATACATGGAACAATGTCTTACTTATTGTCCAACAGTTTGTTTCCCGATTTCCGATTTGTTTGACAAAGAACTTAATTGAACACATCAACTTAGTTCTGACCGGGCCCGGTACATAGGTCAAAACAAAATCATCGAGGGGCCCATATATCAGCTTCTAATCCAAGAAGGAACAGATAAACTTCGACTCATATGTTTGTTCTACCACTCATTGAATTATACACAAAAGCACGTTTTATAACATCGAGTTACCAATGCGTTAACGTACAATCAATGCATAACCAACTCATAAGTAACAAATCATATCTCTAGGTTTGAAGACTTATATGATATTACCGTCTCACGATCACTCGAGATAAATTCCATGAAGTGATTCCAGTGAGCCTGGGTTGAGTCCAATGCTCAGAACTTATGAGCACTCATGAGTGTTGTAGCCATGTCCAACAACTTAGACCTCTGCAACCAATCATGACAGTCTTGATTCATACCTACTTCCGACATATGACCGACTATGGAGGTTCGAATAATATGATATACCAAACATAATTATTCTGGAAGTCAAAACATGCAAAAGAAATATAGTAAACGATCGACAAGAGATAGCAACACTTTACTCATAAATAAAACACCTTTTATTCATCATCTAATGTCAATTACACTTTACAAATTTCAAGGTTATCTAACTACTAAATCTAATATCATCCTTCAGCCCTATGCTCCGAGCATGCTGGAGATGCTTAACCCGAGTCAGTCCCTTCGTGAGGGGATCTGCTGGATTCTCATCCGATGATACCCTCTTTGCCACGAGGAGCCCTTCTTCTATTCGATGTCTGATGAAATGGTATTTTCTGTCGATGTGTCTGGATCTCCCGTGATCCCTTGGTTCCTTGGCTAAGGCAACTGCACTTTCACTATCACAGGAAATTTCCATTGGCTCTTTAATAGCTGGTACAACTCCAAGGTCTCCAATGAAGTTCTTCAGCCATATCGCCTCCTTTGCTGCCTCGCTAGCTGCTATATACTCTGATTCGCAAGTTGAATCAGCCACTGTCTCTTGCTTGGAACTCTTCCAAGAAATTGCTCCTCCATTTAAGGTAAAGACCCAGCCTGACTGAGAGCGGAAATTATCCCTATCAGTCTGAAAGCTAGCATCACTATACCCTACAACTCTCAAGTCTTCACTCCCACCGAGGGTAAGGACCCAGTCCTTAGTCCTCCGTAGGTACTTGAGGATATTCTTTACCGCAGTCCAGTGTGTCTTGCCAGGGTTCCCCTGATACCTGCTAACCATGCTCAAAGAAAAGGCTACATCAGGTCGAGTACACGTCATAGCATACATGATCGATCCTACAGCCGAAGCATAAGGTATTTGACTCATTTCTGCTATCTCAGCCTCAGTACTAGGGCTTTGTGTCTTACTCAATCTGGCGTTACTCTGGATGGGTAACTCTCCTTTCTTGGAGTCCTGCATGCCGAATCTCTTCAGCACCTTATCCAAGTAGGTACTCTGACTAAGTCCAATTAGTCTTTTACTCCGGTCTCTCAAGATCCTTATCCCTAGAATATAGGCAGCTTCTCCTAGGTCCTTCATAGAGAAACACTTCCCAAGCCAGGACTTAACTTCCTGCAGAGTTGGGATGTCATTTCCTATGAGTAGTATGTCATCCACATACAATACCAAAAAGCTAACTATACTCCCACTAGCCTTGACATATACACAAGATTCATCTTCACTCCTAGAAAAGCCAAATTCCTTGACTTTCTCATCAAAGCAAAGATTCCGTCTGCGAGGTGCTTGCTTTAACCCATAAATGGATTTCTCAAGCTTATACACTCTAGTAGGGTACTCTGTGTTGACAAAACCCTCTGGCTGACTCATGTAAACATCCTCAGCCAACTTTCCATTAAGGAAAGCGGTTTTGACATCCATTTGCCATATTTCATAGTCATGAAATGCAGATATGGCTAACAGAACCCTAATAGACTTAATATTGGCCACTGGAGAAAAGGTCTCATCATAATTAACTCCCGGAGTTTGTGAGAAACCCTTTGCAACCAGTCGTGCCTTATAAGTGTGTACATTACCATCCATGTCGGTCTTCTTCTTGAAGATCCATTTGCACCCTATAGTCTTACAACCTGGTACATTCTCAACCAAGTTCCAAACTTGATTGTCATACATGGATTGTATCTCGCTGTCCATTGCCTCTTTCCACTTGGCTGACTCAGGGCCTGCCATGGCTTCCGCGTAACTGTTAGGTTCATCCAGACCTATCAGTGTCTCATCACTGATAAGTGTATCACCTTCCGCAGTAATATGGAATCCATAGTAATGCTCAGGTGCATTCCTAACCCTTGTGGAACGCCTCAGAGGTACAGACTTGTCAATTGACTCAACAAAAGTTTCCTCCTCAAGTTGAGTGCTAGGGTTTGAAGTTCCTTCACCACTTGACTCTTGAATTTCTTCAAGGTCAACTTGCCTCCCACTGTCTCCTTGGCTTATGAACTCTCTCTCTCGAAAGAAAGCCCTCCTAGCTACAAAGACCACATTCTCACTAGGTCTGTAGAAAAGGTAACCAAAGGATTTCTGTGGGTAGCCGATGAAAATACACATCTCACTTCGAGGTTCGAGCTTATCATGAGTCTCGCGTCTCACGAAAGCCTCGCAACCCCAAATCTTAATGTGGTATAGTTTGGGTATTTTACCAGTACACATCTCATGAGGAGTTTTGGCAACTTTCTTTGTGGGAACTAGATTAAGGATATGGGCGGCAGTCTCTAAGGCATACCCCCAAAATGAGATTGGTAGCGAAGCTCGACTCATCATGGAACGAACCATATCCAACAAGGTTCGATTACGCCTCTCAGCTACACCATTCAACTGCGGTGTCCTGGGAGGTGTCAATTGTGAGACAATCCCACATTCCCTAAGATAGTTGAGGAACTCTGAACTAAGATACTCACCACCTCGATCGGATCGAAGCATCTTAATGTTCCTGCCCAATTGATTCTCGACTTCCTGTTTAAACTCTTTAAACCTCTCAAAAGTCTCTGACTTATGCTTGATTAAGTAGACATATCCATATCTACTGTAATCATCAGTAAAAGTCAAATAATAACGATTAGCATCCCTTGTGGCATGTTTGAAGGGCCCACACACATCCGTGTGTATAAGATCCAACAAACCTTCACCCCTCTCACAAGAACCTGTGAAGGGTGACTTTGTCATTTTTCCAAGTAAGCATGATTCGCAACTATCATCTGACTTTAGGTCAAATGACTCCAATACTCCATCCTTTTGGAGTTGGCCTATGCGTTTCTTGCTTATATGTCCAAGACGACAATGCCATAATGATGATTTATCCAAGTTATTATCATTAACAGAATCAATACACAATACATTATTTCCTAAGTTATCAACCACAGATACAGTTTCATACACACCATCACAAGGTAATGCTTTAAAATAAAGAACATTATTAAAGAAAGCATTAATCGAACCAACTTCATTATCAAATGAAAAGGTGAAACCTTGTTTATACAATGCATGAAATGAAATAATATTTCTTGCCATTTCTGGCGAATAACAACATTTATTCAAATCTAAACTAAACCCACTACTTAGCGATAAAGTATAAACTCCAATCTTGGTGACAGGTAAAGCTTTCCTATTCCCCATGATTAAGTTTATTCTTCCATGCTCCACATTCTCACTTCTTCTTAGTCCCTGCAAATCAGAACATATATGAATACCACAACCGGTATCAAGGACCCAAGAGTTAGAATGGGGTGAGTTATTAGATAAGATAGTGTAAATACCTGCATGGTTGGGTTTAACTTTCCCATCCTTCACATCTTGCTGGTACTTTGGGCAGTTCCGCTTCCAATGTGACTTTTCATGGCAATAGAAGCATTCAGCCTCTTTAGGGTCAGAAGAAGGAGTGACAAAACCTTTCTTGGTTCCACTTGAAGAAGAGCCATCAAGGGTCCTAGCCTTGGTACCCTTCGAAGAGCTCTTCCTCTTCTTCCCTCTACCTTTCCCGATTGCTAAAACCGGGGCGGAGTTTGGAGTAGGAGTGTTAACAACCGACTTACCCTTAAGACCTGTTTCTGCGGTCTTGAGGAGTCCCTGAAGTTTGCTGAGTGTGACCTCTTCCTTATTCATGTGATATGTCATGCAGAATTGATCATAGCACGATGGTAAGGAGTGCAAAATGATATCTATTGCAAGCTCCTCAGGGAAGTTCACATTAAGCTTCAGCAACCGATCCACATACCTTTGCATTTTCTGCATGTGGCTCGTGACGGATTCCCCGTCCTTCATCATGGTTGTTATGATAGAGCATATGATTTCATACCTCTCTTGTCGTGCACTTTGAAGGTATCTTTCCATCAGATCTTGGTGCATTTCAAAAGGGTAGAAGTCCTCATAGGACTTTTGGAGTTCCGCTGTCATGGTCGCCAACATGATGCATGCCACTTTTGTAGCATCCCTTTCATGTGCCCGGAAGTCAGCGATCTCCTGGGGAGTTGCAGTGGTCTCATCAATCTCCTTAAGCTCCTTGTCAAGGACATATTCTTTGTCCTCGTAGCGGGTAATCATCCTGATGTTTCTGATCCATTCATTGAAGTTGGATCCATCAAAAGTGACTTTCCCACACAAGTTCATAAGGGTAAAGGAGCCATTAGGATTAGAGCCAGAAGCAACATTGTTTGAAGACATCTGAAAGAAGAGAACAAGATTAGTTTAGATATTAAGAGAGTCCTTAATAAAACACCCAAATGTAATATTAAGGCTAGGATCCAATCACAATATATTATAACTTAGAAGAGGTATGCCATAATCCAAGCTATAACATATTTGAAAGGTAGGTGAATGACGATTCACCAATTTCCACCATGAAAAACGAAATATAAATATTAGGTTTTTAATTGGTT
Organism: Lactuca virosa; assembly: GCF_052849685.1. Classification (NCBI taxonomy): domain Eukaryota; kingdom Viridiplantae; phylum Streptophyta; class Magnoliopsida; order Asterales; family Asteraceae; genus Lactuca; species Lactuca virosa. Next base: position 192,334,822 of record NC_136433.1, on the reverse strand, counting down.
CTTAGAAATTCCTAGATTCTTTTGAGATTCAATGAACTTTTCAAAGGCATGTTTCAATCTCGAGTGTGCCCTCCAAGTTTTGTGACTGGGATACCGAGGATCACAAAACGAGGTGTGAAGTAACCATGCAAATCACTTGGTACCCTCAAGGTTTATCACTCAATCGATGTGCCGGTAAACCACACACGCTCCACCGATGCTATGGTAAACCTTAAGTCACCCTTTACCTACCTTGTTAAGTCCAAGTTAGTGTGCCGGTTAACCACACACGCTCCACCAATGACTTAAACAAAGTGTAAAGTGTAATTTCATGGATTAGCACCTTATTCACATTTTCCTAAAGTAACTAAGATTGGGAATTTAATAAAAGCATTTAGTTACTTTATAATATTCATCATACTTTTAATGAGAATTTATAAGTCCTTGTCTTACCCGTTCGGCTAACGACCCTCCACCGATCAAGGAAGCGGTGGGTGAGAGTGGACACCCATTAAGTTGTCATTTTATAGGCGACAACCTTATACCCCCCTTATAGACCGGCTTCGTGAATGAGGCGTACTAGCGGTAAGACGACTTGTCGTTATATATATATATATATATATATATATATATATATATATATATATATATATATATATATATATTAGTAACTTATAATATTATAAAGTATAAGGGTTGAATTTTAACTTTTAAAATTCTAAGGGTTGGAACTAAAGTTTTAATCAAGACTTTACATGTTCCAAAACTTGAGGGCAAGTTTTGTAAACTTCCAAAACTTTTCATTTCTTATAACTTATGAATTAATTGAGTAATAAAAATGAAGACTCTTCATTTTTATAACTCTTGTGTTCTTTTAATGGCTTTAATAAAAGTGAGACTTTTGGTTTTCCATAACTTGAGGACAAGTTATGGACTCCATTAAAACACATTATGATCATGAATTAAACTACCATGAAGGTTACAAACAATTCCTATGATCATCTAATCTTCATAAGTTCAAGAACATGAATATGAACACTTTCAAGAATCAAAAATTACACTTAAAAAAAACTTGTAATTTTAATAATTGCGATTGTAAATGGATTAGCATAAACATTACACCATCTAAAACAAGCTTTAAAACATCAAAACAGTTTAGGGTAATGTTTCTAGTCCATTTCCAGCAACAAATGTGCAAACTTTCATACGAGCAGAAAAACGATTTTTTTTCAAGCTGTTTGCACACAAAAAAAAAAAACAACAAACGAACCTGGCTCTGATACCACTGATGGGTTTTGAGCATTCTAACACTTCCTAAGTGTACATGCAACCCTAATAACCTTGGATCTATGTTTGTCTAATTATCATGCAAAGTTGAATTCCAAGGTTATATTCCTATCTAGCATACATGGGGAACAAATTTTAACTTGCATGAAAGATAGAATAACTTACCTTGTTGTTGCTTATGATCCTTGAAACCTTGTGAGCCTAGCACCCCAAGTGTGATGCCTCAAATGCTTCACACAACACCAAATGCTTTCAGAATGACTTTAGAGAGAATACACACTTCTAAAATCGGCCTAGCCCTCTTGTTTCTTATGTGTAGCCAATTTTGGTGGAGAATGGGTTTCTTATATAGTGTTGACACATCTAGGGTTACACCATGTAAACCCTAATGTGTCATGACTCTTCATTTCCATGACCCATGGGTTTGTAACTCCCATGGAGCATCCATGGAGCATCCTATGGGTGGAACCCAACTTGATAATCCATGGAGCCTCTTAGCCCACTATATAAGATATGGAAGATTTACATAATCTACCCATATATTTAATTAGTTATCTTTTGATCACTTAATTAATTCTAAATTAATTCTTGATCAAACTAATTAAATAATATTATTAATATATTAGAACTTATAATATATTAATAAACCATAAGTGTTATTTCTCTCATTTTAGTTTATCCAATTGCATGGTGCCATGCAACCCAAATGGACCATGCCGGGTCGGGTCAAGTACATACCAGAAATAGTTATGGACTTAGACATCTTATCCAACAGCATCTCGTATCAGAAATCTGAGCTTTGGTAAGAAAGTCAATAAGTATTGATTTCTAGAAGTCCAGCTGATTTCTAGATACATGTCAAAGCTAGTGGGAGCATGAGTGTTATGCTTATAAGTATGTAATTATTATGCTAGTGGGAGCACAATTATTACGTTAAGTGTTGCAAGTTAGCAATACTATTAATAGGAAACAAAGTTTTAATTTGCAAAGTTGCAGAGTTTGAAAAGTTGTTTCGCTATAGAAAGTTTTAAGGGAGAGGAGCTCATACTTCATTTCGAATCTAAAAGATTAGATTGAAATTATTAATGGGACTTAGTCATGGATATATATGAATATAATGTTGAAATGTTTCAACATTAGAAATTCTATATATATATATATATATATATATATATATATATATATATATATATATATATATATATATATACATAAATGTTATAGCAAAAGACTGGTCTAGTATCATGTCTTTATGTAAGACATTATGAATCGTATCCCATGTGCTTCGGATATATGATCGATTACATATGCTATAATATTCGATTGTTCTAATTTCCAAATGCCTAGGGAAAAGGACTACAACAAGACATGACTGAAAGTTTTAAGCAACTGTCAAGGACAATCTGAATTTCGCTGAAGATTGGTTGCTTATGGACAGTTGGAAGTACAGTAATGGATGGACCATATTGACGTGATTCTGAATAGATATGATTCTGTTAAGAATGCATAGTCATATGGCAATATGGAAATGTTTCCATAATGGGAGTTAGATATTAAGAATCTATGTGTAGAAACTTTTACGCAAGAAGGATGTTCAAAGGAATGTACTTTGAATATGAGACTTCGTATCTCCAATGAAATGTTTTGTAATTGTCAAAGTCTCTGTGACTTTGGTGCCTAGTCATTACAAAATGATCATCGCTTAATAGCTTAGAATCTAACACATTCTAATAGTGGAAGAATTTGGTATTCTTACACTTATAATAAGGATTTGGAATTATGAAATAAGCATCATTGGAAATGTTTCCAATTGCTCTGTTTCACAAAGAAAGGACCATAGGTAAACATAGTGTGCATGCTTGGAGCATGGGATAACTATTGTTTTAATTCAAGTATTAAGTTGATTAGTCGAAAAAATTATACAATGAATAATGTGTAATCGATATGGTGATTAAATAATAAGTGTTTTTTTATTTATATTCAAAAGTTTTGAGACCATATTGGATTAAATTATTCTTATGTTTCACTTCGCATGTTTTACTTCCCGAAAAACTAGGTTATTCAAACGTCCACAGTCGATCATACTTTGGAAGTAAGTAATGAGGAAAGACTATCATGAATCCGTCTGTAGATCGTCTAAAAGCTTAGACATAGCAAATGTTTGCTGCAGTGTTCATGAGTACTCTTGAAATAAGAATTTGAGTATTGGATTAAACCCACGCTCACGTGAATCACTTCATGGATTTTATCACGAGTGATTGTGAGACAATAATATCTTGTATTCTTCAAACGAAGACATATAGTTGTTGTTTACGAGTCGGTTGCACATTAATAATGCGTAAACGCATCAGTAACTTGATGTTATAAAACGTATTGTTGTGATTGATTTGATGAGTAAATAGTACAATCATATGAGTCGAAGTTTATCCGTTCCTTTTACCCTTAATGGGATAAAAGCGATATCCGTGGGCCCCTCGATGATTTAGTGATGACACCTTAAGCGCTTGGCCAAGTCTGGACTGATTTGATTTGTTCAATTAGTCAGTTATCATAAATCGGAAATCAGGAAACAGAACTTGGACAGAGAGAATGATTATAATCCATGTCTCATGTCTATAGGATATCGTGTAGAACGGAGGAATATTTGATCCCTTATCTAAAGGGCGCGTTACTGATAAGATCAGAGTTCGACAACGACTTTTAAGACCTACGATTGCTAATCGGATTTGAAATTGCATTGGCAGTTATAGTTATTAGACTTATCCAAGTGGGAGACTGTTGGATTAGATGTCTAAGCCCATAACTATAATTGGTATGTACATGACCCGATAGTAGCATGGTCTTTTTGGGTTGCCTTCACCATAGCAACTTGATAGGATGGATTTTTGAGAAAGAGGTTATTTGTAATTTATTAATATATTATATGAATAATATATTAATTGAGAAATCATATTATTTAATTGGTATTGATCAAGAATTAATTTGGAATTAATTTAGTGATCAAAAGAGACTGATTAAATTAATGGGGACTGATTGGGTAAATCAGTAATATTTATAGTTTGGGCTAATGATCCATGTTGATTAGGGATGGACTAAATCTATGTGAGAGTCCATGAAGATTTAGTCCAAAGGGCCTATCATATGGTTTATTGGATTGATTAAGGCTTAATCATATGAATTAGGGTTTCCAAGATGAAACCCTTGGGATTCCACACTATAAATACTAACCCTTGCACTCCCAAAATCGGCACTAGTGTTCCAAGAAGTAACCCTAGCCGTTTTTGGTGCCTCCTAGCCTCTCTCTCATATTCCTCCATTTGCTTATGGTGTTTGTGACTTATTAGAGGTATCACATTTGAGGTACTAAGCTCTTGAAAGGCCAAGAACTACAAGCTACAACTAAGAGGTATTCATCAAACTAGATTTTATGTTGTAAATCTCCAACTGTATGTTAGTTAGGGTTTATGCTTTGGATAAAATGAAATTGAATGTGTAACTTGAGAAACTTAGATCCAAAGCATTAGGGTTGTATGTGCACCATAGGATTGTTATAGTGCTCAAAACCCTTCAGATATTACTTCTACATCCCTAGTGAGAATAAGATCTTTATTTCATGAAAAGTTGAATTCTTAGAAAGCAAGTTTCTAATGGATGAGGCAAGTGGGAGGCGTGTGGAACTTGAAGAAGATCAAGAACCTCAACCCGATGCATATTTAGTTGGCACTAGTACTGAAGAAGAGGTTTTTGAAGATGAAGATATCACTTTCCTTCAACCAACTGAAACAAAAGGTGTTCGCAGATCTGGTAGAATTCGTCATGAACCTGAGAGATATGGATTTCTCATTGACGAGTGCTTCGTAATGACGGATGCTGATGAGCCGGTCAGCTACCAGTATGCGATGACAGATCCCGAATCTGCCAAATGGCTTGAAGCCATGAATGCTGAGATGCAATCCATGAGAGAAAATCAAGTTTGGGACTTGGTTTATCTTCCTCCCACTAGCAAGACTGTTGGAAGTAAGTGGGTCTTCAAGAAGAAGATTGACATGGATGGAAACTTACACACATTCAAAGCAAGATTAGTTGCTAAAGGATTTACTCAAACTCATGGGGTTGATTATGATGAAACCTTTTCACCAGTCTCTATGATTAAATCAATTAGGATACAATGTGCCATAGTTGCATATTATGACTATGAGATATGGCAAATGGATGTCAAAACCGCTTTTTAGAATGGACACTTAGAAGAAGATGTCTATATGGATCAACCCGAAGGTTTTGTCGACCAAAAGCATCCTAATAAAGTGTGTAAGCTCAAGAGATGCATTTATGGATTAAAGCAAGCATCTCGTAACTGGAATCCTCGTTTCGATGATGAAATCACAAAGTATGGTTTTATTAGAAATGAAGATGAATCTTATGTTTACATGAGAACTAGTTGGAGCTTGATGAAATTCTTGGTCCTATATGTGGATGACATATTGATCATGGGAAATCACATTCCAACTTTACAAGGTGTAAAGACTTGGATTGGAAAGTGATTCTCAATGAAGGACCTAGGTGAGGCACAATACATTCTTGGAATCTAAATCTATAGAGATATATCAAAACAATTAATAGGTCTAAGCCAAGGTACATATATTGAGAAAGTATTGAAGCGGTTCAATATTGAAAACTCTAAGAGAGGATTTGTACCCATGGCACATGTCACTGTACTAAGTTCATCTCAATGTCCTAGCACAAAAGTTGAGCTAGACAAGATGAAAGATATTCCATATGCTTCTACAATTGGATCCATCATGTATGCTATGAATTGTACAAGACCTGATCTTGCTTATGCTATGAGCATGGTAAGCAAGTTCCAATAAAATCCAAGGGAGAGTTGTGAAGAACATCCTAAAGTACTTACGAAGAACTAAGGATTTGTTCCTCGTCTATGGAGGCGTGGAAGAAAGCTTAAGTGTAAAGTGCTACACTAATGCTTCCTTCATAACTTATCGAGATGATTGAAAATCGGAATCAGGATATGTGTTCATTATCAATGGGGGTGCGATATCTTGGAAAAGCTACAAGCAAAGTGTTGTTGCACAATCCAATATAGAGTCAGAATACATTGCTGCTTCTAAAGCTGCACAAGAGGCTGCTTGGATGAAGAAATTCAATGGGGATCTAGGGGTAGTCCCTACCATTCAAGACCCCCTAGACATTTTCTGTGACAATGATGGTGCTATTGCTTTGGCAAAAGAACCCCGAGCACACAAGAAAACCAGGCATATTAGCCGCAGATTCAACTTCATCCGGTATAAAGTTGATGAAGGTGAAATTAGTATTCGCAAAGTTCACACTGATCAAAATTTGGCGGAGCCTTTCACAAAGCCTTTTCCTCAAGCAAAATTTTGAGGGACATGCTCGAGGAATAGGACTTCACTATTCTAGTGATTGGATTTGATCTATGTATTAGTATTGAATATTGCAACATTATATAACATCATCTATTGTAATGACTATGATATATATGTCATATGATCTTTTCATTAAATACTTGTTGTGTTCTTTATTAACATGTTTAATCCTTGAGTGAATTTCTTCACTCTAAAACTCCATAGTCAGCTATTATTGTGGGAGAAATAATGAAATAAGACTAATATGAAATGGGATGGTTGACAAAGCGTTGTAACCAGTTTCATAGGTACTTACTAGAGAGTAAGTATTGGAGTGACCCGTTCAAGATCACTTCATGGATCGCTGTCATGAATGATACTTGATAAAAGGTAATATACACCTGAGATACATATTTGGGACTTGAGTGTGGGGAACATTATGCTTTGATGTAGTCAAAAGCTGTTCTTTTGTTAGGCAGTTATAAAAGCTATTATCAGGCGTGATGTAAACCATGCAAGAGGCGTATGTAGTCAAGATGGGATTTTCTCCTCTTATTCATTGAGAGTTAGACATCTAAGGCCTGATGTAAAGTTGAAAACTTATATGAGATTGACTGCGATCTATATCTCATGATTCATCATGATGTCTGTAGCAAAGGGATAACTAATAAACTTACCTTACTCACCAATTGTAGCCTTTGGGGCTTTTGGGGAATTGGGCGTTGATGGAATGGAACTATATCATATGTTGTTGGGGGCAGTGAAATATTGCTAGATGTTCACCACTGTCTATATTAGTTTGATATGAGTCTTGCGCAAGTGAGAGATTGAAAGATCTAGTATGCTCAAGAGTCATATTAAAATGATATTGCTAAATAACATATGATCCTAAGGGTCGCACTAACAACAACTTGATACAATTGATTATTTATTAGAAACTGATTTTAATAAATATTCAGAAACTCTTATAATAATTGGCAAAATATTTATTTCAAGGAAATAAATTATTTTACAATATAAGTAACACATTATTTCATAGTGTATGAATATATATGTCATGTACATCTTTTTGGACCTAATAAGCCTTTTGTCTTTTAGCAAAAAGACAAAGTTTATATCTTATAAACTTTGAGTTTATCAAATATAAACTCTTGGCTTGTCTTTTCTTCATGAAATAACATGAGTAAGAGAGGGACAAGAAGATAAGGAAACATGTTTATGAAAAAGGGGACAAGATGGTCTAAAGTACTTAATCGTTAAGGACTCTTGGACCATAATTCTATTATAAATAAGAGGTGAATGCTTTCATTTTCTTCACCCTTTCTTGCTTTGGCCGAGAACACTTCTCCCCTCTCCATCTTCTCTCTAAAGTCTTGAACTTTGAAGATTTCTTGTTGCTTGCATTCTCTCTTTAAGTCATAATCTTGTTTTGACTTAAAGCTTAAGATTTGTAACTAGAATTACATCAAGTTGGCACATTGTTGGTGTCTCAAAGGTTCATCCTCACTCCATCAACTTCCAAGCCTCCCCTAGAGGACTCAAAGTGCTTTAAAGGTTGTTACCACTTCTTCCTTCTATGGTTGTGTTATAAATCTTTCTATTACTTGCAAGATGATCCTTGTTGGGTGATAAATTGTTTATGTTATTTATAAAACTCAAGTCTTCCGTTTGCCATTATTTGTAGTTTTTGAAACTAGTTTTTAAATAAATCCCAACATCAATACCCCATTATAGCAAGTAATTAGTGAGATTACATGAAGAAGGAACATACCTTCTTGGCTGTTAAAACACTCTCCCTTTTGCTACTTTCAATTCATGAACCCATACACGAGACCAATATGAAGAGCTGTGAGATTTTAAGACATGTGGCTACCTATATTGGCTTTCTTTGCTAGTTTCTCGATCAAGTCAGCATGGAGGAACACCCAATCTCTTAAACCATTGAACTTTCAACCATTATTAGTTCCCATATCTAAATCTAAACATCATGTAACTTCGTGTTAGATGAAATGTAAACAAAACACGGTCAACAAAATTCAACTTTGGTCCAACCAAGAAAATATTCACGACAGTAACAAAATAATTTCTTGAATTAAAGTTTCTGTAAATGTGGTAAGTGTATATGAGTTTTAAATTTCAACAAATATTGGCACAATATGTGCTTGTGAAGTCCCACAACAATCAATTTTCAACAAACTAGACACAAAAACTCACAACTCCCAAACGTCAATACGAAATTTGCTGTTTCCAAAAAAAAAAAGAAAACATCAATATTGAATTATAAGGATGAAATTGTACCTCATGATGCCCAAAAACTAGGTTGTAATCCAATACAATGCTCGTCAACTCTACTGAGACGCAAACCTGATGATGATGCCCAAAAAAACACAAACTTGTCTTCTAGGTTCAAAACAGATGGATGATTGACTACACATACACACACACACAAGGAAACCAACATTTAGATTCATAGGAACTTCGGTCTATCTTGTTGGATGATTATTGTTAGGAAAAGAAACATAAGAACATGGGAGAAGGGAGAGGACACAAAAGAACCTAGGAATCGTTAGAACCCTGAAACAAAGAAGCAAGAGGAATAAGGTTGGGCAGTGGTGAGAGCCATATTGGTGGCTGTGTTAGCGTTAGAGAGAAAGAAGAATCGAAAGAATGGGTGGGTTAAGCAATGGAGCAAGAACATGTGATGTTGGTGCTGGGAGACGACTGCTATAAGGGAACAAGGGATATTAGGTTTAACTTTTTTAGACACGAGGGAATAAACAAAAATTGAATTTTTTGTAAAGAGGGAAAAAGTTGAAATTTAGTAAAGAGGGAAAAATTGAAATTTTAGTAAACGGTAAAGTTGATCTCCCTCCAAATATTTCATGTTTTCATTTTTTAACCACAACCATCAAAAAACATTTATGGTGACATGTTTTTTTTCTTTTATCGTTGTTATTTTTCACTTTCAGATACACATAGCAAATAAAACGTAAGTGTAAAATACTTTTAGTTACATGTTTATTTTTTTTAACTCTCATAATAAAATACTTATAGTTACATGTTTTATTCATTTATATTCAAAATCATTAACATTAAACATACATATGAAATTAAACTGTCACATTTTTATGTAAAACAGTGACAAAATATATGAACATAAATTGCAATGGTGACAATTTTTAGTTAATATGTAACTAAAACATTACTGAAATTTGATTAATGACCTTTAGTGATGCAATTAACCAAATCTGTTACAACCTTGTTTCCAAAAAGCGAGGCCATCGGTCGCTTTTGTACTAGTGTATGCAATCAATATTACTACGGTGCGTCTGTAATCCAAAAATATGCATCCATGCATATTTAGATATGCGTCTGTAGCCCCCCCTCTCTATCTCTCTCTCTCTCTCTCTCTCTCTCTCTCTATATATATATATATATATATATATATATATACATATATATATATATATATATATATATATATATATATATATATAGGTTCAAATGTGGATTAACATCTATTGTGCGGAGGTGTGGACAGTGCTATTCTGTGCGAATGACAAAGAAAATATATTGTTTGATAATGTGAATACGTTCAATGTTACATAATTATTGACATTATCACACATTCTCACCAATTAAATCATCTATAAGGTTATTGTAGACTTTTTATTATTATTCTCATTCTGTCAGAATGTTGTCAGGATGTTTATTGAGTCGTATTCTGTAAAAATGAAAATGAGTGAAAAACGATGCGTGAGAAAAAAAATAAATAAGAATTAGTGAGAATGCATGAAAATGATAATAATTGTGTGAGGTTGAACGTATTCACATTACTAAAAAACTTATTTTTTTTAGTAACTCTCATAGAATAGAATTGTCCACACGTCCGCACAATAGTTGTCCATCCACATTATAACCTAGCCACATATATATATATATATATATATATATATATATATATATATATATATATATATATATATATATATATATATATATATATATATATATATATATATATATAGAGAGAGAGAGAGAGAGAGAGAGATAGGTTCCTTTGAGATTCAAAATAAAATAAAGATCTTAAGATTCAACATCAACCATATATATCACATCTGCCACTCTAACCTCTGGCGTACCGGCGCGACATGTCTGTTATAATCATAAATAATTATATAGCGCCGGTCGTTCCATTCTCCACCGCCACCATCCCCACCACTTCAACCACCACCGACACCACCACTACCACCATCTTTGACACCAGCTGACCCCATCACTATCATCTCCATCACTTATACCACCACCACCTCTGTCACCACCATTTCTTCTACCACATACTGTCATAATCATTTTATGATTACTCAGTTTCTGAATAAACGCATATGTATAATCATTTATGATTAGGCATATACGTATAAAAATGCATATTCATATATGAATATACCTCTCTGCCATATAATCATTTATGATTAGGCATGCCTTGCTGCTGTCGGTATGCTGGAGCGTTAGAGCGGCAAATGAGAAATATGTGGCGGATGTTGAATATCAAGATCTCTACTTTTTTTAATCTCTAATCTCAAGTGAACTGTCTCCTATATATATATATATATATATATATATATATATATATATATATATATATATATATATATATATATATATATATATATATATATATATATATATATATATATATATATTGTAATAAAAGAATAGTTTTATTCTCCTTTTGACATGTGTCATTTTATTAGAACTCTTAATCAATGCATATTTATTTTTCTTTTTCTATGTGTCACCATATTATGTCAACCAATTAATACTTGCCACTTGTCAACTTATTGATTATTAATTTTAAATTTTAAATTTTATATTTCCCACTCTATCTACATTAAATTAATACCATTAAAATAAAATTAATACAAATTATAAAGCGATACAATTTCATATATTTATTTAAATCAATTATTATAATTTTATATAACTAAAAAAATCTCTTAATTAATAATTTATTTAAAATAATTGATTAATAACTTTGAAATTTTACTATAAAAGTTTAATTAATTTTGTAACCGTGGTTCCCACGTACGGGTTATATATATATATATATATATATATATATATATATATATATATATATAATCAATAAGAAAATTATAATATAGGTGAGAAATGTCCGAAAGACTTATCTCTCTTAATCAAGTTTATGTAACTGTCGGGATTAAATAATTTTTGCCTTAAATATTTTTATATTTAAAATCAATATAACTAATTTTCTGTACAAGTATAAAATAAGAGCATCTTCATCGATAAATTTTTATTACGACTTAAAATTATTATTCCACTAACTTTAACATTTAATTAAATGAGGTCTGCAATAGTTAAAAATTTTCAATAGTTTTTTTTTATAAAAATAGCATAAATGGTCTCTATGCTTTTCAAAAATCTGGCGTATAGTCTTTAAGTTCAAAAAACATCCCAAATGCTCCCTGTAGTTTCAAAACTTTTAAGAAACGGTTGTTTTGACTAACTCCGTTAGCTTTTGTCTGTTAAGTAAAGTGTATTTCCATCATTTTACTATCACATGAAGCATTTATGAAGTTTTGTCTTATTTAGAAAAAATAAAATATAATTATTTAATATACAAAGGATCTCACCTCTCTCTCTCTCCCTCTCTCTCTCTTTCTCTCTCTAAATAACCTCCCACCCCCCACACACACACACTCATTGCAACAAAACACATACACACAAAATTCTTAGATGGACCAAACCTATCCAATCCATTCTTGTATCGAACCCATTTCTGAATTTATTTTAAACTAACCACTTGATTTTATATTCTAGAAAACATTGATGGGAATCCAACTAGATTCATCCAAACGTCTCCCTAACAACAGTTGATATTTATGAATGCAATAATCGCCTAATTTTGTTTCTTATTTTTCGAATTAGTAGTCTCGATTTCTCGATTCCAATCATGTGCAGATAAATTCATGGTTTTTCAACTTGTTGTTGAGTTCGTCAACACCGATTCAGAATAACTCGCACTAAACGAGATGCTTAGTGTAAGATCCGGAGGAGTCGAACAAATAAATGTCAAAACTATTTGCTTTGGTGATCCATGTGATGTGTTTTTGTTATTCACCTTAAATGGTTGTTTCTCCAGTTAGATTTAGGGCTCTTTAATCAATAGAATGTTCTTTCAATTTCTTTCTTCAATCATTTTAACCAACTAATAGAACAAATCCAACTTGATTTAGGGTTCCTATAAGATCAAACACACAATTAGAAATGGTGTCGTCACTTTTAAACACAAATCCAAAATGAGAGTCAAAATCGGAAACCAAATCAGATACCAAATGTGTAGACAACATCAGAGACCAAATTTGTCCCCTTAGTCAATTTTCACTCTTTGTAGACTCTGTTATATTTAAGTGGATTCTGATGGTTCATGAACATCGAAGAAAAAAATCACAAATAATTATCTAAAATGCATCAGTACAGTAGATCTTAAAATCAAAACAAAAAATTATGGTTGGAACATTGTGTATGTATGTACGTGTGCAAATGCAATAAAAGTTGATTAGTCGAGGTTTAGGCCACATATTTCCTTAAAGTCTTACCTGTATCGACTTCATCTTCCATAATTAACATTTAGATCAAGTTTCATACCTAAAGAAGGGTTTTTGAGAGTACAAACAAACATGAGGAATAAGAACAGGAACAAAGATATGAACAAAAATGTTGATTGAGGTTTTGTAAGAGTACACAATGGTTTGAATATCACAAAACCACCAAAAGTAAAAGACTTAAAAGCTACGTTTCAGTGACAGAGACAACACTTTGTGAAAAACATATCCAAACCCACTTGTTTTTTGTTCTTGGATCGTATTTTTTAACAGTAGTTTGTGAGTCTGTGTGTTTGTTCTATAGAGAAGATGAACCAAAGATCCAAACCCACTTGTGTTTGTTCTTGAGTACAGTCTTTATAAAGAGAATCTGTGAAGAAACCTATCATCGATTATACGTGGGTTTAGAGAGAGAGAGAGAGAGAGAGAGAGAGAGAGAGAGGTGAGACCCTTTGTATATTACATAATTATATTATATTTTTATAAATAAGGAAAAGTTCATAAACGGTCCATTTGATAAGGAAATGACGGAAATGTCATTTAGTTAACAGACAAAAGTTAACGGAGTTAACAAAAAAGATCGTTTGTAAAAATTTTGAAATAACACAGACCATTTAGGTGGTTTTTTGAATTTAGAGACTATATGTCGTATTTATGGAAAACACAAGGACCATTTATGATGTTTTTTCTAGTTGTTTTTAATTAATTTTTCCTTATCTATCTAAATTTTTTTGATAATACTCCCTCGTTGAGTTAGTTATTTTTTTAGCATATGTTAACAACAATGAATGCTACAAAGAAACAAAAGTAGAAATACAATTACCTCGGGTCTTCGTTTATATAAACGTAAAATACAAAAAATTTAATGTGTTATAAAAAGTATTTATCTTGTCCGAGAATATATATATATATATATATATATATATATATATATATATATATATATATATATATATATATATATATATATATATATACCTTGAATGATCAACTAAAAAACAAATAAACTATACCTTGCAAAAATATTAAATGGTAATTAAAAAAATATTAATAGTAATAAGTTATAAAAAGTATTTATCTTATCCGAGAATATATATATATATATATATATATATATATATATATATATATATATATATATATATATATATATAAAACTCATTGAGTAACATTGTTCAAATTTAATTTGATGTCATTTTTATTTATCAAGTTAATGTGATAATTATAATTTTAAAAGTAATATACAAGATATAATTAATATTAACAACACATTTGTTAAAATTATAACTATATAATTTCAATGTAGCGTGATGCACATGTATTCGTCAAGTTTATAAGAATATATATATATATATATATATATATATATATATATATATATATATATATATATATATATATATATATATATACTAGTTGTTTTACCCGCGCAAAGCGTCGGGCGGCAATTGGTGTTTTTTCGGCGAATAATTTTCGGCCAACAAATATGAGTGCGTTTTTGTTTTGGGTTTAAAATAAAAATGTGTACATGATTTGGGTTGAAAAAAATGTTGTTTTTGTGAAATAAAAATGTACTTATATACTTTGGGTTAGAAAAAAAGATATATCTTGTTATTTTGTGTTAACAATGGTCATTTTCCAATTGACATTGATAAAAAAAACTGTCCATCTCATAACAATTGTCATTTTCAAATTATATTTATTGAAATAAAATATAATAATGTTAGTTCAAGTTCTGAAGGGATATTTATTTATACAAAATTAGATAATCTAACCATTATAAATGAGTTTTTAATAAAAATAATTTTCTTTTCAGTTTTTTTTTTAAATAATCATTTTTTCTAAAATGTTTTATTCTAAGGTACTTTCACATTCTCAGAGTTTTTTTTCAAAGAAACATTTTTATTTATTTAATTTTTTTAGATTTCAAATGCTTCATTCCAAATTTGATCTTTGAATTTCAGAGTTATTTTTTTATTTTTATTTTTATTTTTTGAACCGACAAATACAAATATATAATCTACTCCTAAACAAACACGTAATTTCACTTACGTCCAAGACGGGACTTGAACCCTCGACCTCAAAAAATGAGGACACCATCTAATACTGCTGAGCTAGAAGCCCTTTGGTAATTTCAGATTTATTTTTTAATTTTTTTTCCAATTTTATTTTTTGAATAAAAATATCCCTACTTATGTATTTAAAATTGGAATGGTTTGGAATAAGCCATTAATTGTTTTGGGTAAAATAATATTAATGACCACATCAATTCTAAAATTGACTTAATGGACTTGAACTAACATCAAAAGACTTAACTAATGGTGTCAAATAAATAGACCGAGAAAAGATTAATATTTTGAACCAAACCTAACAACAACAAACTTAAATAAAAGTATGTTTAGATTTTTAGGTGGAATTAACATTGCTTATTTTGATTTTATAAAAAAAAATTCAATAACACAAAAGAATGGGTTCGAAGTCGACTCAAACATCAGAAATCACAAGGTTAAAAGTCTATTTTTTATATTTATTATTTGGCCATTTTTAGTATGGTAACAACTACATAAGTAAGAAAACAACAACAGGGTATGTGGGTTACCTAGTATTCCCTTAAAATCTTGCTATTAAAAAACTTGCTACTCAAGAATGGATATTTTTTAATAAAAATTCGAGTATATTTATTCATTAAAAAACAAACTTACATTGCTTTCTTAAGTGAACTAAATATCAAAACCCGATTCCATCTAAATGTTGTGCAGCTCATCAAAAAATTCATCCACAACAAATTACATTTTAAAACAATATGCAATAAATTAATAATATAGCATAACTCGTGACATATGGATGCCAAATATCCAAAATCCACCCAAGTTTGATCTAACTAAATTAGTGAAGTCATACACTCATACTCAATCTACACTTGACTTTCCATCCTTGACTCAAGCCTTTAAAGTAGCTTTGGCATTCGCTCTAAAAAGGGGAAACCATTAAACCGGTGAGTAATCAATATCCATATAATCAGCAAGTTGCTAAACTTACATTCCTCTTGGAAAAATCACAATACTCCAAAAATCTTCTTATTCTTCAAGCTTATCCAAATCTGATGGAAATTTTATACATGGAAAAAATCATATTTGTTATTGCTTTTATTGAAGCTTGCAGACTTAGAAATAGATCCTATACACACAAAGAGAGAAGAAGACATGCTAAAATCCTCCATGCCTGAGAAACAATTATACACACAAAGAGAGAAGAAGAAATGCTAAAATCCTCCATGCCTGAGAAATAATTATACACACAAAGAGAGAAGAAGACATGCTTAAATCTTAAACATATAGTTTTCAAAACCTCAGATGTACAAACCCTTAAATCTCAATTAATAACTTTAGGTTTAAAGAGAGAGTGAGAGGGAAATAACTAATAATGTTTATATTTATTAATAATGTCATGGAACAATAAATCAATAGAAAGGTGTTATAAATGTTTTGTAAGTTTTGTTAGATACAAACCATCAGTTGCTATAAACTTTTTAGAAATAACATCAGGTGGTAAGATAAAATGAGTGACAATACCTAACATTTTCGAGAAGGTTTATAGTGGTGGTCATGGTTAAAGAGTCCTTTGTTTTCTTCTGTGACAATCTCTAGCACCAAAACACTGAAGCTAAATATTGAGAAAGGGCCATCCTGTGTACATATTTGGGACATATAACTGCTAGAAAATGAAAAATAATATTTTTTAAACAAAGAAACTACAAAGAAATTTAATATATACATAGAATATATATTACCCTCGCTTCATTATACCTTCGCCTACTGAATGTGTCCCTCAGATCTGTTTTTGTTCTCAGGTAACTATCGAATATGATTTACCTCCCCAACAAATTGCTTGTTTTTATGTACCCTACTACAAAACCTATAAATAATTGAGATTAAGAAAACATCAGATTCATTTAAACATAATATATGACATATATTCATTTAAACATAATCTATGACATCTAAAAAACATTTTAGGTGTGTTCATGAAACATATGAGGGCAGTAGTGGTGGACATTTGTGTAATTCGTTGCCGATTCACCTAAATACTTTCACGAGCTCCACATCGTCCATATCCTCCTTATATTCACCTATGAAAAGACATTTTCAACATGCTATATGATGTTTTTTTATAGACCCAAATCAAAAAACGCATATAAAATAAAATGATGAAAATGTTGCCCACTCATCTAGGATTCTCATGAACAAGCTCTATTTCAAGGCCTCCGTTCAAGAGATTGTGGAATGATTAATGTTGTATCCTTGTAATATGATTAATGAGTTGTTCTATTAACAAAATTTAGTGATATGATTCTTTGGGGTTTAGAGCTTTGATTTATATAGATTGTGGAATGACTGATGTTATTTCCTTATGATTAGAGATGCTTCGTCTGTAATAGACAAAGCAAAGCAGGAAGTCATGTAGACCGACAGAACGGACGAATCTTGAATGTAATAATTGAGGATTGGAAAACAACTTAAGAATGATCGGAGAAAAAAAGTCTGGAGATGTAATATGCGAACACTTAACATAAATCAGACTTAACCAATCAATCGAGAACCTGAAGCCATACGTTGGTTGTGCCCATTGTAGTTTCCATCGATATACACCGAGAAATGAAGAATTTAGGGTTTCCATTGATAATAAGCCAGATCGAAGAAGGAATTTTTGAACCGAAGTATTGAGATTGAAGAAGGAATAATACCTTACATGAAGATAAGTCTGCCATTTAGGTTATATGGGCATCCCAGAGGCATATGAAGCATGAGATTGTCCCAAATACTTTCACCAACTCCAAATCGTCCTACCACTGTGAGTGAAAGGAATAGAGGAAAGAAAGTAAGCGAATAATGAAACCAAAAATCAAATCATATCTTACATGAAAACTATGTCATAAGACATGCAGGAAATCACCATCGGAGGTGTTGCCAGATTAGAACCTGTTGGTGGCGGATGTGGGGTCAGTGTTGATGAGTGGTGGCAGAATTGGAGAGCGAGTTAGGGTATATAGAGAGAGAGGGAGTGAGAGTGATGAATCGTGGTGGGTCCTCGTTGCCGAAAAAGTGCTGCGAGAGAACACAGTTGGTGAAGATGGCGGTCAGATACGACCGGTGGTGCGAAGTTGGAGAGTGGGTGGTGGTTCAATACCGATGGTGTTATGATGATGAGTTGGGCGGATGAGATGCGATGTCATCTCTTCGAATTAGGGTTCTTGTTATTTGATTGGGAGAAAATGTTAGTGTAGAGGGATGGATCTGAAAGGTTAATGTTCAATTTATTAATTTCACAAACGTAAATGGAATATGTGTATTTCACGCATAAGTTAATTGTATATGATGTAGTATGTATGATACCTCTTAAATTTCAAGAAATATTTAAAATGCTTTATATAATAGTAAATATATATATATATATATATATATATATATATATATATATATATATATATATATTACATTTGCGTTACGGTACATAAAAATAATATAGTTATAATTTTAATAAATATGTGTTAATATTGATTATATCTTGTATTTTATTTTTAAAATTATAATTATCACATTAACTTGATAAATAAAAATGACACCAAATTAAAATTGAACAATGTTATTCAATGAGTTATATATTATCTGTTTTTATATTTGATGTTTTTAATTAATTCCTTGTCTAGTTTAACAATATAAATTAATTTATATATACATCAATTTAATATTTTAAAAAATTTAATTACTTTCCTTAATGAGAAAGAAAGATTAAATTCTTTAATGACTTTAGAGAGAGAGAGAGAGAGAGAGAGAGAGAGAGAGAGAGAGAGAGAGAGAGAGAGAGAGAGAGAGAGAGAGAGAGAGAGAGAGAGAGAGAGAGAGAGAGAGAGAGAGAGAGAGAGAGAGAGAGAGAGAGAGAGAGAGAGAGAGAGAGAGAGAGAGAGAGAGAGAGAGAGAGAGAGAGAGAGAGTTCAACATTAACGTTAATTGACATTATTACGTTATATTCACAGAGTTGACGTTATTACGTTATATTCACAGAATTGTATTCACTTGATTACAATATACTCTTCTGATGCTATAAATTGGTTCAAAGATAGGTAGAAGAACCTCAGTTACGTCATTCAACAATAAACAAAACGTTAAAAACAATGGTTTCAACTCCTTTTGTTGCCTTTGTCATCTTTTTTGTAAATATATCTTGTTGTTTGTGTGCTGTCTTTCCTAGCAATAGTACTTTCGCAAGCAAAATATTTTCGGCTGGTTTAGCAACATGGTATGGGGATGAAACTGGTGCCGGAAGCGGTAATGCACTGAATGTTTCACGTTATAATGTTATAATTATCTTGTTCATAATTCTATTAGTTTGTCATTTCACTGCTCTTATTGATTCACTTTTGTGATAATTAGTAGGAGGAGCTTGTGGATGGAAGGATGATGTGAAGAATCCTCCGTTATCATCAATGATAGCAGCAGGAAACGCCAACATTTTTTTATCAGGCAAAGGATGTGGACATTGTTTTCAAGTATGGACAATTGGTTATTTCATCTAAGTCTTGTTTCGTTTTGTTCCTTTGATCACTTAACATGAAACAAAATGCTTAGTCTTGATGAAGAATTGCAAATGTATACGCAGATAGTGTGTCATCAACCACCATACTGCTCAGGTAAACCAATCGGTGTGACTATTAGCGATGAGTGTCCTGGATGTAGCGATGCACCTTTCCATTTTGATATGAGTGGGTTTGCTTTTGGTGCAATGGCTAATCCTGGCCAAGAGCACAATCTACGACAACTTGGCAAAGTTATGGTGCAATATCGAAGGTGAGTATATACTCAATGAATTATATAAGTGGTTATATGATTAATTACTTTTTTATTGCTGAAACAAGCCATGTGTCGTGTGATAGGGTGCCATGCAGTTATAGAGGTACCAACATTGCGTTCAACGTTGACGAGGGTTGTACCAAATACTGGTTCGCCGCAACAATAGAGTATGCAGATGGGAATGGTGATTTTAAATCTGTGGAGATGGCACCAAGTGGAAGTACGAATTTTGTTTCCATGGATAACTTATGGGGTACAGTTTGGAAAATAAACATTAATCCATCATTCCAAGCTCCATATTCTTTCCGGCTGACATCTAGTGATGGGAAAACCATTATAGCAAGCGATGTGATTCCTCAAAATTTTGTAGTTGGGCAAAAGTACTTATCACATGTAAATTTTTAAGTAATAAGGTTAGATTATGAGATCCTAGAGGTCTTTAACAAGTGTGAATTAAAAATACATTAAATAAACAAAGCTGTGGAACTACCAAGGCTTAGTTTTGAGCGCACACATAGACCAACTTTGATATTGAACTTGGAGTTCGAGATTTGCTGTCCAAAAAGTTTTTAAAAAGAGATCTACCGACTATTACCTTAACTATCTAAGAGCATGTTTGGTCTATAGGCGGTCTTTGTCGGGTCCTTGCATAGCGGGTCCAGGGCCTTCCCTCTCCTTCCCTAGCTCCCCCAAACCGGTTTTTTAATTTTATATAAACGACTAATAAAAATACAAATTCTTTAATTGTAATTATCGTCCTATCACCTTAAATGGTATTGTTTATAAAATTGTAGCCGATGATTTAGATCATACACTAAAAGAGATGATCCATAAGGTTGTGAGTAGACAAGTTCTAGACGGCCCTTTAATTTTCAACGGAAATTTAGCTTGGTATATATCATGATATTTAAAGTGGATACCAATCGAGAATTTATTTTTTATTTTTATTATTATTATTTTATTTTTAGTCATGATTTTTTTGCACAAACGAAATGGTAATTGCCTAATTGGTAATTTTATATAGACTTATTCCTCATCCTAGATTTTTTTTTCTTTTTTAAGAATGGCAAGCTAACATTAAAAGAAAAAACTAGAGAGAGGATAAATTGTTTCTGTAACATTCGGAATCCTAGGTATATTAATGGTGTGTTTATTTTGGGGTTTATTGAGTGACTCGACGAGTTGTGAGTCCAACTCGTCGAGTAGAGTCGAGTTGACTGCGTGGGTTTAATGAGCGGACTTGACGAGTCGGAGAGCCGATTCGCCGAGTAGGTGCTGTGTAGTGAAATCCTAAATCCCCGGGTTTGGGGGCCTATATAAGGGAACTTATAGCCTCATTTGCGGCTCATGAGTTGCCCAACTTCACTGAGAGAAACCCTAGTCGCCTTTTTAAGTTAAAAGATAGAATATTGAGCTTATATTGAGTATTTTGGTGCATCTTTGGAGGGGAAGAGAAGGGATTCAAGTAAGGAACGAGAAGAGGCTGTTTAATCTGTTGGTTGTCATCCAAGAGCTTCTGTAAAAGGTAAAAAGTTCTTACCTTTATCATTCTTATGGTTAGATCTCTTGATTTTGGAAGGTTAGGGTTTATACCACCTTTATTTGGGATTTCGAGCTTACAGAGTTGTCTTGAGGTTTAGACCTCAGATCTTGTGAGGTCCCTAGAGTCCAAAGGTCCCGACTTTATTCACCCATATGAAGGATATTGTGCTTAACACATTGTGAGAGCATGTTTTGGTATGTTGGAGCTAAAATACCATGCATGAGCGTAAAGATTGAAGCTTTACGTGGCAATGAAGTCTTGGGATGCTAGATATAGTGTTTGGAGTAGTATAGCTGCTTTGAATCGTCTGAATGAGAAATCAGATTGAAGGGACTCGCTGAGTCTATGAGCTGAATCGACGAGTCGGCTGGGGATTTTCCCCGATGAGTCTGGACATGGGTGACTCGGCGAGTTGGCGAGACAACTCGACGAGTCAAGGTGTACTTTTGCGATATGATAGAAGAAACAAGGGGACTCGATGAGTCACATAGATGCACTCGACGAGTCGGGTCAAACATGGACTGTTGACTCGAGTTGACTTATGTTGACTTTAGGGTTTGGTCATGCATGAGTAATGAAGACCATGGAGGGGTAAAATGGTCTTTTAACCAATCCAAGAGTTAGAAAGAGAAAGAGAGGGAAACCTTTTGGTATTGTGTATGAATAGGGTATTAATTAGAGATATCTACCCTATGTGATAGGCGAAGGCTAGTTCGAGATTTCCGTGTGCGAGATTATTACTTGTTAGCTTTCGAGGTGAGTCTTCTCACTATACTTGCCATGTGTGGTATCTTTGTGCAACTAAGATGTCTTATGTGCTTTTCTATGTATTGTGATATTTTGCATTATGTCTTTGTGATTTATGCTGAGTATTATTATTATGAGCTTCTTGAGTTAGGACCGGAGGGTCCACCCTAGTTATGGGATCGAAGGGTCCCACTGAGACACATTGACCGGAGGGTCTTATCTGAGTATAGCCATGAGAGGCTACTGAGATGTGTGTGGTATTTTGGGGAACTCACTAAGCTTTATGCTTACCGTGTTATGTGATATGTGTTTCAGGTACTTTTCTTGATATCGGCAAGGCGCCGGCTCGATTGTACACACGAGAGAAAGAGTTATGTTTGGAGGATCCTGGATTTGTGATAAACAATTTTAAATAAAAATGTGTTGATAAATTGTTATTTGTGATTTTGAGGAGACGTGACATGTGTTTTATTGTGTTTTGAAATGAAAATTTTGTTTGAAAATTTACGGTGTTACAGTTTCGTTCACATAAACTCAACTTTTAAACAAAACCATGTTTTTCTTTATGGTTGTGTCACATCATACAAAGTTAGGTAATGAGTTTGTTAGCTTGTTTTGTTAAGTAGTTGAAACAGTTAGTGGTTATTTTATTGTATATTGTTAAGGGTCTACAGTGTTCTTCATTCAGTCAATTGCAATGTTTCAACAATCCTGTTTCAACAATATATATATATATATATATATATATATATATATATATATATATATATATATTGTTGTGATATTTTGGAGAAGAGTGAGTTGGGACAGTAGATAAGATCCGTGCATGTATCTTCTCCTGATATCACAGTACAAAAGTGTAGTTGCAATGAAATCGAGATTGAATATTTAGATCAGAGTAAAGCATGATTGATGAACACAAGAAGTAAATATAATCTGTTTGGCTCAAATTAGCTTTCAATGAGTACAGAGAGAATAGACTTGATTACACGAATGAGCAAAAGCAAAAGTTCTACTCTACTCTAGTACACTTCCCTATTTATAGGAAAAATGAAAGCGAACAAAAAATACAAGGGGCTATTACACTGAACTTCGTACTTTAAGATGCCCTTGTAATACACATACAAACCAACAAAGCTATCTAAAATATTCGACACCTCATAATAAAATAGACCTCTACATTCTCCCCCTTTGTGAGCAGTGACGAATCAAGATATTAAAATCTTCGCAGTCTGATGGATAACTCTCCTGATTTCAACATACCAATTAACAATCTTTCGAATCTTAGCTTTTTCCTTCACATTGTTCCTGGTACAGCTATTCATCCGAATCAAAAGATTTGTGTAATGAGGTGTTGTGTATCTTTCAACATCACTCACAGGGAATAGAAATTTTGAATTATTTCCCTTTGTGTTCTTTCCAACGAAAACAATTCCCAAAGGCTTTAAGCAGATTTCTCCATCTTTGAAGTTTTTCAAACTTGCTTTCTTCACATGAACTGTTTGAGGAATAGATATCTCTTTTTCGACGGACCTAGCCAATTCGATGTCAGTTAATGCTAATGCTCCATAGTATCCATCAATGAAGGTTTTCAGATGAGCAAAGCCAATCATAAAGTCTTCTTTTCATGTAACTTGAAGCTTCTACACATGAACATTCTTCATGATCATGGTCACCACTATTAAATCATGTATATTCATAATAGGGAAGTCTGCAATCGAAAAGTCGAATTGTACATTGTTCGCTCGGACTGCATAATAGCGGTAATTCTGTAACATACTGTAACATACACGTTCAGTTATCATGTTTTGTTAGTTTAAAAATGAATATTATTAAATAGAATATGGTTTTGAGCATTGAGTTCTAACAAGATAGGTTTATGAGAATCGAAGTAAAACTATGTTTAGAATAATTCGGGAAGTATTGGAAGTCTTATGAGATTCCAATCAAAAGTTAAATATTGAAATTAACGAAAATGTAAAATTTAAGTTGGAAATAAGTAAAAATAATGTTATTGAAAGTTGTAAATTATCTCGTTAGAAACGTTTTAACCAATGACCATACATCTTCTTCCTTTTTCCCAAGAACAGCATGAAAACGAAACTTCAGATGTTTGAATTCTGACTTATCCTTGTACTTGTCAGCAAGTTCGAATTGTTCATCAAGAAACATCTTTCGATTCACTAGAAAAACTAATTGATTTAGATTTGAGTTCACAGTGTCGAAACTCCTTTTGGAAACCTTTTCAAATTTATTCATTGCTCCTATCACCGTCAAAGCTTCGATATATTCATAGTGATATATCTTGATTGGATCGCCTTTTTTTAGACCAGGAGGGTTATTTGCACGTTGCATCAAAAGGATTTGAATATGCCTTTGTTTTTCCATCTCAGCTTCTTGAGTAGCTTTGATTTTTTCTTTCGAAAGTTCACGGATGATACCTTTGCCTTTTCCTTTATCAACTTCAGTTGGCTTGGGCTTTGACGAACCTGACTCTCCACCAGATGACCCAATAACTATACCCTTCGTTATTGGTCTAGTTGTTGTTGTGGTTGATGTAGAAACCAATGTTGTTATTGGTAACGAAGTTGGAATCTGAGTGGTTAATACTCTTCCAATCACTTTGGCATCACCTTCAATATTTCCTGAACCACTTCCCCCTATACTCACTTTCGAACTCGTGCCAGTGCCAACACCTCCGTTTTCTCCCCGTTGCACCCATGTGTTAACAGTTGGGGCATTCGTTGGCACGAAGTGAGCAAATTTCGCAAGTGGAGCCAACTCAGAGTGAATTGAGGACTCAACTTTTGAAAATTTTCAGTTATCATTTCAGGAGAAATAGACATAACCTTCAAAGATTCATTCTTTGCCACAAGATCCTTCAAATCTCCCAACAATTTTTCCACATTCCCAAATCCCTTCACAACATCATCTCCAATCTTATCAACTTTCGGAACAAGTAATGTATGCCATTACACAACTTTCGTGATTGCATCAGCCAGTATATCCACCTTTTTGTGAAGATTTGAATAGCTATGACCCAAATCAACAACTTCCTTTACCGTATCATCACGAAGTTCTTGAATTTCTAGATTAACATTCTCACGAACAGTTTTGACTTCCTGAACGTAAGACCATGTCTCTCTTTGGCAACCACCTTTAATTCTTTCAAAGCATCATTAAAGGAGTCAGAATGAAGTTTGAGATTGGATTTAAGATCTTGATGCACACTATCAACTTTACTTTGAATTTGATTTTCTTGAGCATTGAGCATCACATCTACTTTGATTCCTGAGACAGAGTGACGACTACCAGCATTGGCTTGCGATTGTAACAGCGAATTGAGTTTCCGATTAAGGATTTTAAACTGCTTCCCAAACATGATCATATGATTTGAAATTTTCTCTTCTTCAGAATCAAACTCAATTTCAGCAAACGAACCCTGAAATTCTTCTTATTCAGACTCGGTGTCGCGAACTGGTGGTGTATCAGGAGATTAGGATGGAAATAACATGATAAATGGTTGTTGCAACACAGTGTCGAAGGTAGGTGAATGAGATGTATTGGGTACTATGTATGGAGGTAACGAAACTTTAGTATCAACAATCGAAGTTTTGAAAGTAGATGAGACGATAATGGAAGAATTACCTTGGGCTTCATGCGTCGAAACTCCATCACCCTTATTGATATTTTCACCCCTATGAGATACGTTTGCAGTGATGCCTGAAGTTCGAACCTCCTCATTAAATGACTTGGTATGCGAAACCTCGGGTGGTATGACCGTTGTCTGCTTAGGAGTTAAAATCTTTGAATGTTCACTGTGATTAATGGTTGTGTCCGCTATAGAAGTTTTCACAGAGCCATCAAGATTTCTAGTCTCCTCGAAAGTCGACTTGACTGGAGAATCCCTCACAGGCGAAGGATTGCCCAATATAGTCGTTATAGGTGGTGTGTCAGGAACCACTTCATCATCTGACGAATCTTCATGTAAAAATAACTTTCGTTGTTTCTGTGGCCGCTTTTGTTTCTTCGAAATATGCTTTGTAACATCCTCAGCACGTCTTTTCTTCGAATCTGGAGACACTGGGGTAGGAATTTCACGAATCTTCATTCCGTTACTATTCAGTTGTGCCTTTCGAACAAATGAAGGAGAAAAACTGGATGATCTTTCAGGAGAATGGCGAGACTTATGAGACATTTTCTTGATTCTTTTGAAAACACCAGATTTTGAAGGTACCACTTCTTGTATAGGATTAACATCTTTAGTAGCAACTGTCTCCTTCTTTGAACTTTTATTCAAAGCTTTTACTTTAACAGTAACTTTCTTTAGGGAATTATATTGTGTTTCAGCAACTTTCGAAGGGTTTGGCTCAACTTCCTTCTTTGAACCCCTTTTCGTCTTGTTCGAACCTTCAGCTGAGACAATCAACAATTTTCCAGTTTCAATTTAGGGATTAATTTTAGTCAAATAGTCGACCAAAATAGGATTGACTGGATCAACTTTATGAAGCATCGCATCAAGAATACAAGCTACATTTGGAAAAACTTCTGCATCATCTTCCAAAGTCTTTGGATAACGGTAGGCTGTAAACTCAGCCAATTCATCAGTATCAGAAACTTGAATCCCTTCCTTCGCGTAAACAAACTCCAAGATCAAGCTCTAGTATCGAGCACACAAAATCCCATCAACAACATTCATGTTCTCAATACTCTTGAGAAATTCCTTCCATACTGAATTGTGTAGTCAACATGTAAGTCGTAGTAAATGCCAGCAACCATAGCATAAACTTCCAATATGTCCTTGTCTAATCCAACTGTTCTTCCAGTTAAACAACGAAGATAGATACCAAACATAAAATTCCAAAGACAAGGTAGACCCGATTTCTTGAAATCACTCAACTTGGTCATTACTGGTTGATGACCCATCTCATTAAACATATGAATGGTTTGGGTATTGTTGACCTTGTAAAAAGGTTCAACCTTAGGAATATTCAGAATTTGAGCAAATAGTTTCTTGGATAACCTGAATTTCTTGTCATTCATGAGTTGAAATGTAACAATCTGCATCGTCTTGTTGTAAATTGCAGTGGAACCAGCAAGAGACAACCATGAAAGAGGAACTGCAAAAGATCGGAACATGGCAGTTGACAAGATAGAATGCTGAAGAGCAACAATGAGCATTCGTAAATCCTATGGATAAGCATCAAGATCACCAAGAACTTGATAATTTGTGCTTTGGATCTTCATGATTGGATTAGAAACAATATCTTCAGTGGTTTGGGATTGATTGGCCGCCATTGTTAAGGTTTGAAAGTTGTTGAAGAAATCAGAGAGAATAAAGAACAAATCTCTTGTGAATTTGAAGTATGTGTAAAGTTGGATTTGAGCCTCCAAATCCCTTTTTATAATGAAGTATAAATTTGAATTTGAAGCGATTTCTGCATTAAATGTGGCTGACGTGGCCCCTTGAAAACTGCACCAGTTACCAGAAAAGTAGGCATGCATGTACAATAGATTAGCACTTTATCCTTGAAACCCGGGTTGGAACACCAAACATCACATCACCCGTCGTTTCGAAAACACGCAATGGATAAGAACTGTCAATAACCTTCGAATGGAGGTTGGGCTCTTTCACTTTTGGGTTTAAAAGCAAAGTCATGTGCCAGACTTTCGAAATCATTAGCCTGAGTTGGTAATACTCAGAAGCTCAAGGATTTCGTGAGTGCATGTGTGCCAAAGAAAAAGATAAGAAGAAAATTAAGAAAATTTTGGATCTGTGATGTCATAAATCAAAATTTCAACATAAAGGCAGTTAAATCATAGGCAAAACTTCAAGAGAGAAATTAAACTGCTTGTGTGGTTTCCCGTGAATTACAATCGACTACTCGTTGAAAAATATCGAAGGGCTTCTTTTAGCATGGTTTCGAAGGTGGCTTAAAAATTTCGTTACAATGCACAACTAAACATAAGAGTGACAAGTTGTAAACGAAATTACCTGTTTGACCAGTGTAGTCAGTGACATGTAGGATTTGGAAAAGATATGAAGTAACGAAGGTTAAGAATGATACTCAAACATAAATCATATTCTTCAAACCAAAATTTTCCTAAATCTTGTTGGGTAACAAACGTCGTGGGTTTCGCATATTTGATCAAGATTACTATGAAAGAAAGAATATGATTTTGAGTATCGAAAATGGGTACTGAAACAAAAGTTTTGTTAAAATTTGGAACAAAGTTCCCCATCAATTCCTTAATTTGGTTCGACACTTAGGGTTTCACTTTCATCACGGTCTCATGATGTTAGATCATAAACACAAAGTTTTGATATGTCTAGATCCTGATTGGTTTATATCAAAAATCTCTTGGATATATGTCATTGTGTGTGAATGTGATAGAATTTTGGGATGAAAAAGACTGGGTAAAAGATTCGAAAGTACCACTGCTATATATGGACCAAGCAGATAACTCTAAACTCATTTGAGTAGAGTATGGTAGCTCATTGACTAATAGGAATATAGCTTAGTTGGGAAGAATTCTCAGAATGAGAAATTCATTAAGGCATTGAAACCCATTGAGTCTTGGAGGCTTGGGTCGACATGCTGCAACATGCTTCTAGGGACATCCTAACTAGCACATAGTTTCGAAAGTTTACCTTTCCCTTAAGCAGCAAGCATGAAACATCAAAAATCTTCGTGAATCCCTACACACAAAAAGAAAAACAAAAACAAGACAAAGAAAATATTTTTGTAATTTTGAATTTTTGAATGAAAATATCAAAACTAACGAAAAATCTTTTTGGTATTTTTGAATTTTTAACAACAAAAAAATGAAAATGAAAATATTTTTGGTGTTTTTGTTTTGTAAAGAAAATGAAAAAGAAACCAAAAATCTTTTTGTATTTTTGATTTTTGAAATTGAAAAAACATTACGAACAAAATTTTTAAGTAAAGATTAAACTAACGAAGATTTTTGTCAAAGCATTTGAGCGTAATTGTCGAAAACGAAGCGTGTCGAAGCGTTGACTATGAACAGTAACCTCTGAATCATGAACAGTAACCACTGAATCGACAACTTTTCGACACTTTTGACTTGTCATTCTAACGAAAGTAGTCCAGGAACTGAATTTTCATTCATCATTCCTAAACCATTCAGAATTCTCACAAACGATTTTTCGTCCAAAGGTTTCGTAAAGATATCAGCAAACTGATCAATGGTCTTTACAAAATGAACTTCTATCTTCCCATCTTCAACATGATCTTTTATAAAGTGATAACGAAGAGCAATGTGTTTAGTTTTCGAATGTTGCACAGGGTTATGGCAGATGCGAATTGCACTTTGTGAGTCACAATACAACATAATTTTCTTCATGTTCATTGCATAGTCACGCAGTTGACTTTGTATCCAAATGATTTGTGAAGTGCAAGCTACAGCAGCAACATACTCTGCTTCTTCTGTGGAAATCGAAACACGTGTTTTCTTTTTCGATTGCCAGCTTACTAACTTCCCATCCAGAAGTTGACATCCGCCCCTTGTGCTCTTTCGATCAAGATTGCAATATCCTAAATCAGCATCTGAAAATTTTTGTATGCAGAAGTCTGTCTTCGAAGGATACCACAATCCTAACAAAGTTGTTCCTTTGAGATAACGAATTATATTCTTAAAACAGTTAAGTGGGGTTCCCTGGGATTCGATTGGTACCCAGCACAATTGCACACAGAAAACATGATATCAGGTCGACTTGCTGTGAGATAAAGTAACGAACCTATCATGCTTCGGTACAATGTAATATCAACAGCTGGTTTAACAAACGAAGGATTTAGTCTTGTTCCAACAACCATTGGTACTCTCATATTCGTGCTATTCGTCAATCCAAATTTTTCCAGCAGATTCTTTATGTATTTTTCTTGATTGATAAAAACTCCTTCTCTGCTCTAACGAATATTCAATCCCAGAAAATTGTTTATCTTCCCCATCATGCTCATCTCAAACTGGCTTTTCATTAAATTTTCAAAATCTCTTGATAAAGCAGGGTCAGTAGAGCCAAAAATAATATCATCAACATAAATTTGAACAAGCATAAGATGATCCCCAACTTTCTTTCGAAAGAGTGTGGGATCAACTGATCCTTGTTTAAATTTTGATTGTTTTAAGAAAGTGGTAAGAGTTGCATCCCATGCTCTTGGTGCTTGTTTTAACCCATATACAGCTTTATCTAAGATGTAACAATGATTAGGGAATTCTTCATTAATAAAACCTAGAGGTTGTTCAACGTACACCGTTACTTCGAGTTCTCCACTGAGAAAAGCACATTAGACATCCATCTGATAGACATCAAAATCCTTGTGCGCTGCATAGGCCAAAAATATTCGAACAACCTCGAGTCTTGCGAAAGGAGCGAAGGTTTCCTCATAGTCTATACCTTCTTGTTGCGAATAACCTTTAACTACAAGCCTAGCTTTGTTTCTAACAACATTGCCATCTTTATCAGTTTTATTTTTAAAGATCCAATTTAAACCCACAATCGAAACATCTTTCGGTTTGGGAATTAAACGTCAAACTTTGTTTCGTTCAAATTCAGCAAGTTCAGATTGCATTGAAACAACCCAATCAGGATGTTACATAGCATCCTTGACTGATTTTGGCTCAATTTTTGAAATAAAAACATTGAACATGCAAAATTCCTGATTTACATTAAGTACCTCATTCTTTGCATGTAATTGAGCTCTTGTTAGCACTTTTTCATGTGGATCTCCTAAAACTTGTTCTTTAGGATGACTTTTAGCCTATTTATCCATTGGAGGATATGAAGGATCAAAGTCCAATGGTGCATCTTTGAACATTTCTTCAGTTTCAGATCCATCACCTGCATTTGAAAAATGATCATTAATATCTTGAAAAGCGTCCATTTGATCATTTGTTTGATCATTCGAAACATTTTTAGTATTTCCAACTTGCTCCCCCTCAACAACTGGATTATTGTCTTGATTCTCCTCCTCAACATCAACATCCATTCTTTCTCTCTCCCCCTCAAAAGTATGATCCCCCTCAACTCGATCATTCGTCTTTTCTGGCAGACTTTCGTCATTTGTGAAAGAATTAGTTGATGACAACAAATCATTGTTATCCTGTGTAAGAGTGGAACCATCAAAATGTTTCGATGCTTCAGGCACACGATTATCATCTACATTAACTTCAGAATCAATGGCACAATCTGGAACACCAAAAATCAAATCATAATCAAAATCTAACGAATTCAAAGATTGATATTCATTATTTGATTCATTCAATATTGGTTGATGTTCAAATATTTTATCAACTTGTTTAACATAATAATCATCAAAAGTGAGATTAAATGTTTCTTCTATTTTTCAGGTTCGTTTGTTTAACACCCTGTAAGCAACCGAATTGTGCGAATATCCCAAAAATATCCCTTCGTCAGCTTTTGGCTGAAATTTTGAAAGAGAATCATTGAGATTCATGATAAAGCACCTGCAACCAAAAACATGAAAAAATTTAACATTTGGTTTACGGTTGTTCATAATTTCATAAGGAGTGATGTTAAAACGACGATTAATAAAGGATCAGTTTTGAGTAAAACATGCAGTTGATACTGCTTCAGCCCATAAGTATTGAGGACGATTTGCATAAGTGAGCATTGTTCGTGCAGATTCACAAAGTGAACGATTTCGTCTTTCTACAACACCATGCTATTGAGGAGTGTAAGGTGAAGAGAAATTATGCGAAATTCCCTTGTCTGTTAAAAATGAATCAAGAACATTGCTCTTAAATTTAGATCCATTGTCACTCTTTATCTTTCGAACCTTTTTCTTCAAGCTGAGTTCTATGTGTTTGATGAAGTCAATCATTGTTTGAGCAGTTTCAGACTTGAGTCTTAGAAAATAAACCCATGTAAATCTTGAAAAATCATCAACAATGACTAATATGTATCTCTTCTTGTTGAGAGTCTCAACAGTTGAGGGTCCACATAAATCAATGTGAAGTAATTGAAAAGGCTCAATAATCTTCGAATTAATCACAACAGGATGAACTTGTCTGTGATGCTTTCCTTGTTCGCAAGCTGCACACAAAGTATCATTATCAAAATTTAAGACAATTAATCCTCTTACCAGATCTTGCACCACCAATTTATTTAAATTTCGAAAATTCAATTGCGACAAACGTCTATGCCAAAGCCAGCTAATATCACGCTTCTGAAAGTAAGCAAACTGATGGAATCCCAACAATTGGATTGATGTCAAGAGTAAACATGTCTCCTTTTCGTTTGGATTTGAGCAAGACTTCCTTTGTTTCAATGTTCGAAATCACACTGCCTTCTTCGTTAAACACCACTTGATTGCCAGTGCCCACAACTAGTTGCGAAACACTTATCAAGTTATGTTGAAGACCTTCGACATATGCAACTCTATTGACTGTGAAATCCCCATTTGTGACTTTTCCGTATCCTCGTACATGGCATTTGTTGTTGTTTCCAAATTTGACTACTCCATCATTTTCCAAAGTTCTATAATCACGAAGATTCTCCTTTCGTCCGGTCATATTATGTGAGCAACCACTATCAATATACTATTTGTCATCATATTGCTCGTCACTCATAACATGCAAGTAATGAAAGATCTTAGGTCCCCAACGCTGTTTGGGTCCTTGGTGATTAGTTTGAAAAATACTGTGAAACGAAGATCCTTTGATCCAATTACGAACTTTAGACCTGAGACTATCAACTAAGTCAACTTCGTTAGTTAATGGCACAAAAAAATAAGTATTCGTATGTATAAAATCTTCAGTGAGTTTTTCCTTTTTCTTCTCAGTTTGTTTCTCAATGACCTTTTTCTTTGGAAGAGCTTTTCGTTGTTTGATAGAAACATTCGACTCTTGTGAAGATGAACTTCCTTTCGATGATTCATTCAAATACTTCTCATACTCCTCCTTGATCATTTCTTGAGAAAATTTCGAAGATTGAAATTTCTTTCATTTTCCTTCCAACCAATGATTGATGTTCTTCACATTTGTTTTCCCTTTCACAAATGAAGAATTTACTGATTGTTTTGAGGGTGGATTTGGAAAATGAGTTTGATCAGGCTTGAAAGATTCGAATTCTCGTCCATGAACACGTAACTTCTCATCGTGTGTTTTTGGTTTTTGTGTTGTAACATGAGGAGTATAACGATTTTGATAACCAACATTATTTCTGTGAAAAACCTTTTGAGAGTTCAAGAATTGATTTGGATGTGACACTTGATGATAATTCTTTTGTTCATTTGAACGAAAATCTCTTTGTTGAAAACTATGTGTTGAAAACCTTTGATTGGATGAATTGTTATGAAAATTCTCGGATGGTTTATTTTTCACATAATTCTCATGATAAGATGTTTGATCATTAGAATTTGAAGTTGATTTTGAAACATGCTCCTTGTTTATAAAAGAATCCTTCTGAGATGTTTGAGAAGAAGAATTCTTTGAAGCTTTTGTAGGATTTGGCTTATTTACTGGTTTCATTTCAAAAGAAGTCTGAACACATTTAGACACTTGCTTTTCTAAAAATTTGTTAAGCAAAACATTTTCTTTCTTTCGTGACTCAATGTTAAGCTAAAAAATTTTCTTTCGTGCTTGTCTTTTTGAAATTTTGTTTTCTTTTGAAACCTTGTCAACTTGATCTTTAAAAGCTTGAGAATTGAGTTTGACATTTTGAGAAACAACTTTATCCTCGTTTGAAACTTCGTTTGATTTTTTAGATTTTTCAACCCAAACTTGTTTTGATTTTTCAGTAACTTTGACATTTTTTGGTTTTTCAACTTCAGTTTTGTCAGTTTTATCAGTCCAGGTTCGACTTGGTTTTTGACGTTGAAAGGTGTAAGAATTTTTTGGTAAGGTTGTTTTCGACGGTACTTTGAATCGAAAAGAATCCTTCCTTTGAAACTTTCTTATTATCCTCTTCAACCAGTTTGTTTATTTCAGGTTTTACACTTTCTCCATTACCCTTTGTAACAAAAACTTGGTTCGGAAAAACGACATCATCCGAACATTTGAAGTTTGGATAAACCACAGAATTAGGTTCACGATAGTGAGAACCTTTTTCTTTCATGACTTTGTCGAATTCCTTTGTCTCTTCATACACTTGATCTTCAACTTTGCGAGGTATGATATTTTCTTTCAAAATTTGTGGAACTTTCGTCTCTGTTGACATTTCTTGATCATCGTCACTATCTGTTTGACTATTAATTTTCGACAGTTACATG
Source organism: Lactuca virosa (assembly GCF_052849685.1). Lineage (NCBI taxonomy): Eukaryota > Viridiplantae > Streptophyta > Magnoliopsida > Asterales > Asteraceae > Lactuca > Lactuca virosa. The sequence continues at coordinate 192,300,154 of NC_136433.1, read as the reverse complement.
GTCATTATCAACAACTTTCGAAGTTGAGGGTTGGTCATTGTCAATTTTAACCTCAGAATCCTTACATTTTTCTTTGCCTTTAACCATTGAAGTGACATTAATGATAGACAACTGAGAACAATCGATACTTTCCTCTTCCTCAATTTCACTGATTTCGCTAATATTATCAGAATTATCTTCGAGATCAACAAAATTAGATTGAGAGTCAGATTTCGAATTCTCAGTTCTTTTCAAAATCTTGAATTGTTCATTTTTGTTTAAAGTTTCATTCATAATGTCAACTAATTCACTAGCATCCAAATATTCATCTATTTTCACAATTCCATAAGCAAACCTATTATCAGGAACTCGATCGAATTCATCTATTGTCTTTTCACAATCATAAGATATGCAATCAACCTTTTCTCTTTCAAAAGGTAAGAAAGGTAATAACTTCCTATGTTGTTCTTTGCTTATGTCAGATGAATGATGTAAAGTAGTCAACTTTGCATATAATCTCTTAGCTGAATTACAATAAATGTTTCGTTGTGCTAACAACATTCGAACATCATTATTCAAATTGTCCCTATCACACATGAGATTAGTTATTTGTAATTCTAGATATTCTACTTTCATTTTCTTCGAATCCAACTGCTTCTGTATCTCTAGTAATTGTGTACTAGATTTCTTAGCATCATTGCTAGCAGAGATAACCAAATTATCAAAATAAGCAACAGTATCATCAAAAGCAGTTAATTCAGAATCGTAAGCATTCAATGGGATATTAAAAGCTTGAAGTATAGAACGTACCTTCGTGGTCATTGGAGATTTGTCGCCTTTTGTTGTCACAAAACAACGACCAGTCAAGTTCCCTTCCTCTTCCTCCTCAAATTGAGCATACATTGCTCCATGCATAGGGTTACGCATTTCGTCATCATCAGAGCCTGATGACCAAAATTGATACTTTCCTTCATCATCATCTTCTCCTTTCGCCACCAAAGATAACCCCTTAGATTTTCCTCTCACTTCTTCCAGCCATTTGACGTAATAAGCTTCGTCTTTAATCTTACTTTTCTTCTCCTCTTTCTTTCGAAGCATACAATCACTTGCCATGTGATTTGCACCATGACAATAGTGACAGTCGACACCTGAATCACCTTTGAGCTTCTTTTCGATTTTTGAATCTTCAGACTTTGATTCTTTCTTCTCAAACTTCTTCTCCTCATTCACTTTTCCTGAAAAATTTACTTTCGCTTCACCAGTCCTTACTTTCGAACCAAAAGGCTTTTTATAAAATTTCTTCACTTTTTATTGGAGTAAAAAGCAATGGCTTCATCATCTAAGTTAGCAATCAACCCTTCTTCATCAGAACTCTCGTTTTCGATTCCTTCTTTCTCAGTTACTTTGGAGACAAATGCAAGTGGACCTCCCAAGTTTATCTTCGATTCTTCAGCTATTTCAATAACTTCTGGCTCATGAGTTTTCAGCAGATTATAAAGATCATTTAAAGTAGAATTATCAAAGCTTTGCTGAGTCTTCACCATTAGACTCACATTCCGCCATTATTTTCGTAGTCCCATAATAAAAGTGAGATTAAACTCCATGGTTGTTCTTGTTATCCCATTACGATTGCATTTGTAAATGAGTTCATTCAAACGATCGTAATAGAGTTCAATAGACTCACCTTCCTTTTGTTTGAACTCTTTCAATTCCACCAGACATTGCTTCACAGATTTGATCTTTTTCTTTTCACTCCCTTGAAACTTCTCCTTAAGAGTATTCCAGATCTCTCTTGCAGATTTACAACTACGAACGTAGTTATAAACAACTGGAGGAAGAGCAACAAGAAGCTCTCTTATACACCTATTCTCATTCTTTTTCAGTCTTGTAGTTTGATCAGAGACACTTTGAGTTGAAGCAGATGAACCAATATTTTGAACATTCATTGGAGGAAGAACATTTCCAGTAATACAATCCCAAAGCTCTTCATCCAGTCCATTCAGGTAGTTTTCCATGTGATCAGCCCTCTGATCATAATACTCGGGTATCAGCATCGTAATTTTAGTCGATGAACCAAGGAGATGAGGAAAGGATGTCATCGTGTTCATGTTGAAGTTCGCCATTAACATACGGATAGAATTTGAGAAAACCTTGAATTTGAACAAAGTTAAACAGATAAAACTTTTTATAATCACCAATCGAACACTCGAATTAGCAACTAGAATGCAGAATCGAATCACAACAGTAGATCTGGAATGAATTTCTGATGCAAAAGAGCGGAAAATTGAAATCTAAAACGAGACTCAAAACTTTTGCGAAAATTCAGAAAAACATATCAAATCTGTATGAATCATGATCTGATACCAAATGTAGTTGCAATGAAATCGAGATTGAATATCTAGATCAGAGTAAAGTATGATTGATGAACACAAGAAGTAAATATAATATGTTTGGCTCAAATTAGCTTTCAATGAGTACATAGAGAATAGACTTGATTACATGAATGAGCAAAAGCAAAAGTTCTACTCTACTCTACTACACTTCCCTATTTATAGGAAAGATGAAAGCGAACAAAAAATACAAGGGGCTATTACACTGAACTGCATACACTAAGATGCCCTTGTAATAAACATACAAACTAATGAAGCTATCTAAAATATTCGACACCTCACAATAAAATAGACCTCTACAAAAAGAGAGAGAGATGACCGTTAGCCGACGTCCGGGAGGAGTTCCCGGGACGAAGCTCCGACGATCAAGCTAGTATGAGATCTGAGAGAGATTGTAGAAGATCACAGGAAAAAGAGAATTCCGTCCCCTTCTTCGTGAGGAAGAAGGATCCTTTTATACCTGTTTGAGAAGCGTGTCCCTCAACTGATTCTGTTGAGCATTCCCTCGTAAGGTGCGACATGGTGGACCCGTATTGGAGGGTCCTCCGTCACATCTTTTGCCTCATTCCCTCATTGGATAGAGGGGATCTTTTAATTATTATGAAGATCGTGGCTATCGTTTAATGGGCAAGTGGGACTCTCTGATTGGTCCCACATTTTCCGGGATGTAACTTCCTGGAGAAGAGGTTAAGGCGCGACTGTACACCTTAACCGCCATACCAGTGATCTTCGCGTTGGCGAAGGTCTGGACTTGGCTTTAAACTAGGTTCTGACCAGGCCAAGCCCGGTGTTAGTTTGACTTCTCCTCTTTTGATTTTCTCCCTGAGGGATACGTTAACAAGTCCCTTAGGCTTGTAGGTGTATGCGTCGGTTTGACAGCGTCACCGTTCGAGCCTATATTTCTGTTGGGTTTTGAGCATTCTAACACTCCTATGGTGTACATGCAACCCTAAATATCTTGGATTTATGTTTTCTCTATTATACATGCAAATATCAATTTTCCAAGGTATTGTTCTAACTAGCATAATATAAAGTACACATAATATAAGTATTCTAATAGAATTACATACCTCTTGTTTGGTGCTTGATTCCATGGAGCTCAAGAGCCTAGTGCCCCAAGTGTGACACCTGAAATGGTTCACACAACATCATGAACACTTGGAATAAATTGAGAGAAAGTAGAGCACTTCTAAAATCGGTTTTGCCCTCACTTGTGTTCTCTAGTAGCCGATTTCTTCAATAATAAGATCATTATATAGTTAGTCATAATTAGGGTAAACCCTAATTGTCATGGCTTTCCATTTCCTTGGATCCATGGGTTCAAATACACCATGGAGCATCCATGGAGCATCCTATGGGTTTTAGCCCAACTTGATAATCCATGGAGCATTAGCCCACTATATAAGTATAGATGATTTACACAATCAACCCATATATTTAATTAGTCTTCTTTTGATCACTTAATTAATTCTAGATTAATTCTTGATCAATACTAATTAAATAATCTTATTAATATATTAGAACTTATAATATATTAATAAACCTTAAGTGTTATTTCTCTCATTTTAGTCTATCCAAATGCATGATGCCATGCATCCCAAATGGACCATGCCGGGTCAGGTCAAGTATATACCAATTATAGTTATGGACTTAGACACTAATCCAACAGTCTCCCACTTGGATAAGTCTAATAACTATTATTACAAGTATGCCTTCACAACCTGACCAGCAATCGTAGCTCTTAAAAGCTGCTGCCGAACTCTGAACAAATCAATGACGCGTCCATTAGAAAAGAGATCATATATTCCTCCAATCTAGATATCATATGGACTGAGACATGGATTATAATCATTCTCTCTGTCCATTTGTTGTTTCCCGATTTCCAATTTATGACGACTGACTAATTGAACAAATCAAATCAGTCCAGGCCCGGCCGAGCACTTACATTTTGTCATCACTAAATCATCGAGGGGGCCCACATATATCACTTTTATCCCTTTGAGGTAAAAGGAATGGATAAACTTCGACTTATATGCTTGTACTGACTACTTGTTGAATCATACACAAAGGCACGTTTTATAACATCGAGTTACCAATGCGTTTTCGTGCAATCAATGTATAATCAACTCATAGTCAACAACTCATATCTCTAGGTTTGAAGAATATAAGATATTATCGTCTCATGATTCACTCGTGATAAAATCCATGAAGTGATTCAAATGAGCGTGGGTTGAATCCAATACTCAAAACTTATGAGCACTCATGAATGTTGTAGCAACCACTGCTATGTCTAATGCACATTAGACAAGTCATACAAGCCAAATTCATGACAGTCTTGATTCATATCTACTTCCAACATATGACGACTGTGGATGGTTTAAATAACTTAGTCATTCGGGAAGAATGACCTAGTTATTCTGGAAGTCAAAACATGCAAAGTGAAACACAGAAATAATACTAATCTTGTATGGCCCCAACACTTTGTGTGTAAATAAAAACACCTTTTATCTAAGCACCATATTGATTACTCATTGTTCATGTTTCGATTAATCAACTTAATACTTGAATTGAAACAATAGTCATGCCATGCACCAAGCATGCATAGTATGTTTACTTATGCTCTTTTCTTTTGTGAAATAGATCAATTGACAATATTTCAATGATGCTCATTTCACAATCCCAAATCCTTTACAATAAATATAAGAACACCAAATTCTTGTCATTTACCGTAATCTTGTTAGATTCTAAACTTATATGCAATGATCCTCTTGTAATGAACATGCACACAAGTCACAAAGACTTGGCAACCGACATTACAAAGAATTCCAATGGAGATCAATTCCATGGAAACGAAGTCTCAAATTCAAAGTACATTCCTTTGAACATCCTTCTTGCATTAAGTTCTCTAATCTTACACAGATTCAAAGAATAACTTCCACCTATGGAAACAATTCCATATTAACATTTTGACCATCACTTCTGAACAAGAGTTGCCTCTTTTTTCAAAATATGTCAATATGGTCCTCACTCTATACTTCTAATTGTCCATGAGAAACCAATCTTTGGTAAACCTCAGATTGTCCTCGACAATTTGCTTAATCATTTTAGTCATTTCCAGTTCTATTCCTTTTCCATTTTAATGCCTTAGGCATTTGGGAAAATTTAAAATGGATGATAGCACATGTAATCGAACCTATACCCGAAGCATATAGGACACGATTCATGCTATAAATTTTTTATTTGCCATATTCTCACAATTCAAACTATGAAGAGGTATGCCGTAATCATAATCGGATTTTGAGAACGCAAGATATATAGAATTTCCTTATGTTGTACCATTCCAACATAACATTCTTATATATCCTTGACTAAAGTAGATTAAAATCTCAATCTAAGCTTGTAGAATTGGAATGAAGTATAAAATCCTCTCCCTTAATTATAGCAAAAACAACTTTTTCAAGGCGAATTGAAACTAATGTTTTCTATAATTAATATTGCTAACTTGCAACACTTAACATAATAATCATGCTCCCACTAGCATAATGATTATTATCTTACTAGCATAACACTTATGCTCCCACTAGCTTTGACATGTACTCAGATTACAGCTGGACTTCTAGAAAAACAATACTTTATTGACTTTCTTACCAAAGTTCAGATTTCTGATACGAGATGCTTTGATAAGATTTATCAAAATCAAACACCTTTCCTTAGATAGCTCACATGTTTGTCTAGACCTTTTTCCATTCTCACTAGTTAGTGTGCCGGTTAACCACACGCGCTCCACTAACGACATGAGAATGCAAATATCACAACTGCTATCTATTTAAAATCCATTTAGTGAAAGCGTTTCCTCACCATCATTTTCATGAATCGAAGAGAAACCTTATGACACTTAGATTTTTATGGTGTAAGTGTTCCTATCCATGTGAATTTGTCATAACCATAATCACAAGACAAGGTTAGTGGCAAATCCAAACACATATGGACTGAAATTGTTCAATCTTAATTTCTTGCCACCTGGCAGCACAAGGGCCTACCATTGCTTCCAGGTTGTTATAAAAACAATTGAGAACTCATAGAACTCATAAGCATAGTCAACTTTTAACTGGAATAGACACAGAAATAAGAATATGTCAACACGATAGGTTACAAACCTCAAGTCGTGGGCTAGTGATTAACAAAACTCTTGATTAGTTCTTGAAACTATTTCAGGATCTTTTAAACTCCCACTGTCCTCTTGACATATAAGACTCGCTTGCCCAATATTCAAGAGATAGTGCGGATTCATTTACACACACTTCACACAATTGGCCTTAGTTGGTCTTTGTTTTATCCAAAACATTACAACTTACCAATTTCAAATGTACAAGAGTAAGAAAACATTTTACTCTACATTTGACAAGTGTTTTAAACCTGTCTTAAGATTATGTCACTCAAGGCTCAATCTTGGAGTATGACTCTAAGATTTTATTTTGGAATGAAGTATGATTTATCTCTTGATTTAACCATTTCCACAATTCACGATTCCTCTCCTTAGCCAACAAATGCACTAAGGTGTTCTTAGAGGATGAATTGTGATATGGTTCCATAATCACTAAGATAATCATAAAGCAAGATACACAAGTACTCTCCCATCTCTTCAGATTGGAGAAACTTTTATCTTTCTGCCTTATTTGATTCTTCTTATTCATTCTGCCATATATTGAAACTTTTCCAATGTTTCAGAATTACACTTAAACTTGTAAGCATAATCATATTTACTAAACTTTAGTAAATCATAACGAATAATCTTATCAACCTTTGTGGTGGACCTGACTAGTGCACAACCTAATGTACCCGATCCTTTAGTCCTTCGCTTGACTCACATGCGAATGTGAACAAGGAATTAGTCTTAATTTACCAAAGATGAAAAATCTCATTCATCACACAATACAACTTGCATGATTCCAAGTTTCTATCCAACTGAAACTTGGGTGATGAGAATCTTTCCTTATTTGATAAATTATGACACTACCACAAACGAAAGAATCAAATTCATTTTCCAATATTGCTTATCAATGGAAACATATAAACAACAATTTTTCACAAATGCCTTTGTAAGGACACTTAAAATAAATAAAATCAAAACTTTTCTTTTATTTTAAAACTTGCGGAAAAAAATTATCCTTAAAATGCAAATTTACATGAAAACTTTGTTGTTATCTATTCCTAAGCAATATCTCATAACTCTTATGCAGTGGCTCAAAATTCTGGTCATCGAACCATGCGATCAGAATTAACACACCTTTTCTTTAAGCTTCCTTTGATTCTTCAAAAACATCAAAATGTAATTACATTACATCATGTACTAAGAATCTCCAAAAGAGACTTAATAGAGTTAGATAACGGACTTTACCTGAAGTAAAGTCAAACTTTTGACTTTACCATCCTTATGAGGTTTCAGGTAAATTCAGCAGCTTCGCAACGAATGCCCCTTTCCTTTGGCAATAGGCACATATGGACTCTTTGGGAATGGTATACGGGACTATCACAGACTTAGACTTTCTCCTTACCATTAGGTCAAACGACTTGACCATGGCCGATCCCTTTCAATTGGGAAGAGAAAGTTTTCTGGACTTCCAATGTCGCCATTGTCAATGTCCAAATAGGTTTGGGAAGTAGATCTTCCAATCTAATTTGCTTTATTAATGCCCCAAACCATTGCTGATTTAGTATTATCAAGCAAATAGGTAAGATCACTAAGGGTCATGTCATGATCTGTCATCAGGGAGTGACTGAAGAACCAAGTCAACAGCCGGCTACCTTGAGACTTGGACAACCGACTCTCCCGGCTTGTCAATATGTGGCTCAACCTCTAAGATGTAAGTACATATAGACTTTAATTGCCAATAGGGATTGAGTGACTTAGAACTATTCAAGTCTTGAAACTTGTGGGATTGGGAGAATTATTGAAGGAGGTGGAGGAAGTGAAGTATGATTTCCAGTCCCACTAATGCACAACAAAGGGATTGATCTTTCACCTTGATTGCCATTTGGGATATCATCTTCATTAGGATAGCTTGTTCCTAAAGATTTGGGAAGACCATAGTTGTCTGAAGGAGACATCTATAAGGGATAAATTCAAGTTAGTTGATTTAAAGTCCTTAATATAACACCCAATATGAAATATTAAGGCTACGATCCAACAACCTATTTATAATTGGAAGAGGGATGCCGTAATCCAAATTATAAAATAGTTGAAGGTAGGTAAATGACGATTTACCAATTTCCACCATGAAAAACGAAATATAATTAAGTTTTAATTGGATTTGAAACTCCTAGATCTTTTGAGATACATTGAACTTTCAATGGCATGTTTGAATCTCGATTTTTCCCTCTCAAGTTTGTGACTGGGATGCCGAGGATCACAAACAAGGTGTGAATAACCATGCAAATTGACTTGGTACCCTTAACTTTATCACCTAATCGATGTGCCGGTTAACCACACACGCTCCACCGATCTATAATAAAGTCAAGTTACCCTTTGCCACTCTTACTAGTCCTTATTAGTGTGGCGGTTAACCACACACGCTCCACTAACGACTTGGTAAGGTACAAAGTGTAATTTCATGGGTTAGCACCTTTTCACATTTTCCTAAGTAACTAAGATTGGGAATTAATAAGTGTTTAGTTACTTAGTATTTATCATTATACTTTTAATGAAGGGAGAATTATAGTCCTTTCCTACCCGTTCGGCTGACGACCCTCCACCAGTTAAGGAAGCGGTGGGTGAGAGTGGACACCCATTAAACTGCCATTTTATAGGCAGTAACCTTATACCCCCCTTATAGACCGGCTTCGTGAATGAGACCTACTAACGGTAAGATTGACTTTATCTTATACATATCTATATAATTAAAATTATAATAATAGTATAAGGGTGTATTTTAAACATTTAAAATACTTGGTGGTTTAATCTATTAATTAAACTATACTCTTAATTTAATTAAACTTAAACCATATCTTTATGGAATTATTAACTCTTTTAATTAAACACTTTAATTAATTTAATGAAGTCCATAAAGTTTGAATTTTAACTTTTAAAATTGTAGAGTTTGGAATTAAAGCATTAATGTGTGTGAGACTTTACAAATTCCAAAACTTGAGGGCAAGTTTTGAAACTATTCAAAACCTTTCATTTCATAACTTATGAGTTTAATGGTTCATTAAAATGAAGACTCTTCATTTTTATGTAACCTCTTATTCTTTAATAACACTTTTAAAGAAGTGACTCTTAAACATCCATAACTTGAAGACAAGTTATGGAGTCATAAAATAATTAAATGAAAAAGACTCTTCATTTTTAAGTAACATATGACACTTTTATGTGACTTGAAGACAAGTTACAAAAACACCTTTTATGAACGTCTCTAGATTAATTTGGATTGAAAACAACTAAAACAATTTTTTTTTCATTAATCTAAACTAACTCATAAATCAAGGAAACATAAAACTCTTGGTAATCCATAATTTGAGGACAAGTTATGGACTCCTTACAATTTCATTGAGATCAAGAATTATACTAACAAACAATTTGCACATAATTCCTATGATCTACCAAAACTCATAAACATGAACATTGATAATCAACATTTTTCAAGAATTACGTAAACACATATAAAACTTGAAACTTTGATTATAGCATTGAAATTGGTTTAGCATAATCATTACCACTTAAAAAATAGGTTTTATAAGTCCAAAACAGTCAAAGGTAATGATTCTAGACCAATTCCAGCACCAAAACTCGAAGATATGCTGTTTGGGGGTCCAACTCGTCGAGTGCATGAACCAACTCGGCGAGTTGGATGCATTTTGCCTTGGACTCGTCGAATCCATCAGTGAACTCGGCGAGTCCACTGTCCTAGCAGCAAAAAACTTCGATTTTAAGCAGTTTGCATCAAGTATAAGTGAAAACAAGCCTAGACTCTGATACCACTGTTGGGTTTTGAGCATTCTAACACTCCTATGGTGTACATGCAACCCTAAATACCTTGGATCTATGTTTTCTCTATTATACATGAAAATATCAATTTTCCAAGGTATTGTTCTAACTAGCATAATATAAAGTACACATAATATAAGTATTCTAGTAGAATTACATACCTCTTGTTTGGTACTTGATTCCATGGAGCTCAAGAGCCTAGTGCCCCAAGTGTGACACCTCAAATGGTTCACACAACATCATGAACACTTGGAATAACTTGAGAGAAAGTAGAACACTTCTAAAATCGGTTTTGCCCTCACTTGTTGTCTCTAGTAGCCGATTTCTTCAATAATAAGATCATTATATGGTTAGTCACAATTAGGGTAAACCCTAATTGTCATGGCTTTCCATTTCCTTGGATCCATGGGTTCAAATACACCATGGAGCATCCATGAAGCATCCTATGGGTTTTAGCCCAACTTGATAATCCATGGAGCATTAGCCCACTATATAAGTATGGATGATTTACACAATCAACCCACATATTTAATTAGTCTTCTTTTGATCACTTAATTAATTCTAGATTAATTCTTGATCAATACTAATTAAATAATCTTATTAATATATTAGAACTTATAATATATTAATAAACCTTAAGTGTTATTTCTCTCATTTTAGTCTATCCAAATACATGATGCCATGCATCCCAAATGGACCATGCCGGGTCGGGTCAAGTATATACCAATTATAGTTATGGACTTAGACACTAATCCAACAATTTCAACACGTGTATGTCTGGGATTATCTCTGGAATTTGACAGGATTTAGACAGCGCCGTCAATGTGTGTCAGTTCCACCGTGAGACGGTTCGTGATGCCAGTTTCGCCTTTAAAATCCCCCCTTTTCCCTAGGCTTTCCATCCTCACATCCCCACTTTGATTTTGTTGTATCAATCCGGGCATTCCATTAATTTCCCTTTTCGATTGCTCATCTTTTTTCGACAATGGACCGTTATGGTAGAGTCCCTACATCAGAGGAATTTCGACTTCTACAGGATCGCTTCGGCTTCTTACCAGAGTATGGGGCAATGATTCCGACAAAGGGGGTTTCGATCTATGATTGCCCTCAAGAGAAGGTGGGAGTTCCGATCCCTTTATTCGAAGCGGGGTTGTGCCTGCCGACATCTGATTTCTTCAACATGATTATGGATCACTATGGTTTTTCCGTCGACAAGTTGACCCTGAGCGCTGTTAATAAGATCATAGGGTTTGAAATGATTTGTCGATCTTTGGGTTGTATACCCACCTTCTGGGTCTTCAGTTACTTTTTTTTTCAACTACGAATTCTGGTGTTCGTACTTTGGCAAAAAGGCGGGGCATTCATCAGTTAATCTCTGAACAAGATGCTCCGAAGAAAAATTGGCAGAGACAATGGCTCTGGGTTAACCGGAACCTTGTGGGGCGTGGGTTTCGCAAAACACGAGACTTTTCTGACCGCCTTCCCAAACTGTTCGGGAGTAACCTGACTCTCGACAAACGTTTAGGAAACAACACTGTTTTTGGGGAGAACTAGGAAAATTCCGTTCTTGCTGCGGCTGATATGAGTGCCGCCTGGAGAGCTCATGGGAAGATGGTGCAATTATACGTCGTGAGATGCGGTATCCACTCATCTCCTTCTCCTCCCCCTCTTTTTTTTTGAAAAAGGAAATGGGGGTAGGAACATGGTATCTTGTTGGCTTATGAGTTATTATATTTGACATTTATTTGCGCAGGTGCTGAAGCCGAGATTTCTTTGGAGATGGCCCTGCGCGGTCATTACCGAGGTAAGCTTTATCACCGGTAGATCGATCTTGTAGAGGCTCTTCCTCCTCCCGTGTCTGAAAGACGCATGTGAGAGTTTGTTGGATTACTCTTGGTGGAAGGGGTAAATGCTGGTTCTAGTGGACCTGCTTCGCCTTCCCGACCAGCCGTTGGGATCGTTTCCCCAGTTCGCTCACCGATTCCTGCTCCTTCTGGTTTGCCTGCGGGAGTACAAGCAGAAAAAGGTAATGCCCGTATTCGAAAGAGGAGAAGTTTACGTGTGGTTCCATCGTCGAATGAGGAGACTGCGTCTGATGATGCGGGTCTCCGTCCTCGTAAGGTGCGTAGGACTGTGTCCGTGGCCAGGCTTCTTGGTGGTATCGGGGGTATTCTTGGTAGTGAGTTTTCTGTGCCTGAGCAGAAGGAGGGTGTGGTGGTTCCTAGTTCTTCAATGACACCGCCTTCATCATTACTGGTTCACTCTCAGTTGATCCTGATTCTGTCTTCGTGCTTGAGGGTGCACTTGGCTCGCCTGGAGGTCTTTTCCAGCCGGGGAAGCCTTCCTCGGTTGGCGAAACAGGATCTTCATATCACCTCTTATCTTTCGAGGCCTATGCCCCGGGCTGGGAGATTGGTAGGGATTACTTACTATCGGAAGACATTGCCGCCTAGGAGTGGAGCCGCTGTGCTCACCCCCCGGCCACAATGAATTCGCTTGCGAGCCAATCAAGCTCTCGTATGGTTGGTGAGCTTTGTTATGCTACGGCTTAGACTTCTGCCCTTATGGTTGCTGCCACCGACCAGGTATGCCGCGCTGTCGTGAATTAAAAATAGTTGAAAACTTTGCAGGGTGTCGTGGCAAGCATAAGGGAGGAACTCCATGATTCAGATTCTGAGCGTCGAGCCCTTTCTGAGCAGAATTGTATTGTGGCCTGCGAGAAGGCTGCTTTGGAAGATCATGTGGCCACTTTGGAGGACCGATCAGAGCGACTTGAAAGCCAAGTGAGTTCTCTTACTCGGGATAAATGTGTGCTAGCGAGTGAGTTGGCCAGGTGCCAACGTCAACTGGCCCGTGCTCGTTTTGATGGTCTTGTCGCCCGAGGTGGCCTGCAATGGATGCTAGAGAAGGGGGTGGTTCGCGTAATTGATAAAGTTATCGAGAGCATAGAATTTTCCAGCGGGATGTAGGGTGTTCATGAGGCATGTAACGCCCTTGGGTTCGAAAAGAGGAAACAACTAGGTGGTTGTTCGACAGTTGCCGGTAAGCCTGAAGTCCCAGATCATGGATGTGTCACGAGAAGGGCTGAAGAGGTGGATGCTACTCTATCGTCCCTTGTTGAGACAGATATCGTTGGCCTCTTTCGCTTGGGGGAGCTAGATTATGAAGGGTTTCGCCAGTTTTGTCGCAGGCCAAGTCCGGGAGGCTCTTCCTCAGACTCCGAGGTTTGATTTGTGTTTGTCCCTTTTAACCATTCTGTAATGTAGTTGCCTTTATATGTATAGTGAAAAACACTAGTTGTTGTTAACTATGAACTTTGCGTTTGGCTTTGTACTTGGCATGGAAGTGTTCTCTTCCCCTTTATTTAAATTATATGTATACACATATTTTGAATTATCCTGTGGTATCTTTGAGGACGGGCTGTTCGACGTTTCTACTGTAATTCTTTTCTGCACATGCCCTAGTTCTAGGGTTTGCATTAATCGGCTAACGTGTGCTTCAAACATCGTGTAGCTGTTGCTTAATGAGCTATGTTCTGTTGGCTCGTATGTTTAATTAGGCTTAATATGTTAAGCCATGAAATGTTAGTCAATGATGTGGACTATACTATATGGTCTAGCTGCCAATACATAGGCCGATGTCGTCACCTCAAGACCTTTTACTGTTGTATTATCATGGGAAAGGTTATGAATCTTTTAGAGCCCATTTTTCTGTGCCATTAGTTGGGATTTGTATATTCTCAGCTCTGAGATCCTATTGGCACATTGTAGGTAAATATTATGACTCTTTTAAGACCTACGGTTGCATTCTTGGATAGATTTTGCTCAAGCAGCGTAGGTGATCAACCATTGTTGCTACTTGGAAAATATGCACAACCTCTTTACTTTGCGTTTTTGCAATTTGTTAAACAAAATTTTGGAAAGCTCTTTCGAAATGCAAATTATATTAACTCTTAAGAAAAACAAAAGAAGTAAAACATGAGACAATAGACTATGAATGTCTAATTATTGGGGCGCATGCCCGGTTTTTGCGTCAGCATCTGTAGTATAGTTATCCTGTGTGGAGTTTGACCATACTCCTTTTCTCGACATCCGCTTTATTTTTCATTGAGTATTTGGCTATGACTACCTCATCGCGGCTGTGCATTCGGTGCCAGTGTTTCTTGACAGGTTGGCATTTCTTATTGATTCCACCATCGGTGCCTGGTGTGAGAGAGATGAATTTCACCTTTCCTGCTATGGAGGCGTTCGTCATTTCCCTTCTTCTTGACCCAGTGTGTGCTGAGACTTTTGGAAACGCCTCCCTTGGGTCTGGTGAGGGCACCACCCGCACTTTGTTGTGCGCCTATCGACCTTATGTATCACGCTATCACTTGGGGTGTTTTTTGACTCATCAGAGGCCCTTATCAATTCTCTGTTACCAGAGGGCTTGCATGTTAAAATAAGTGGCGGTATGCCTCTATTTTTGCTGCACCTGGTGCGTGTCTCATTCATCCTACTAGATTTTGGCTCCTGCTTGACATTGGCCAAGGTCTGCTTCGAGTCCCAAATTGCTTTTTGGATGGGCATGGTTCTGTCGTTGATCGAACGCTAGGATGGTACCTGTGTCCGTGAGTAGACATTTCTTTGCTTCGCGATTATTGCTTCATACTCTGGCTGAGCCATCCTCATGTCAGCGCTCACTCCTTTCTGTGGGGGAGATGTTGCGAGCGGACTGAAAATATCTCGTTGTCTTTTCCCGGACTTGTGGATTAGCACTTGTGTTGTCGCGGACTTTCGCTATGGATCCTCCATCATCCGACAACACTTACATCGACACAATCGGGTTTCATGTTTCCTTTCTTGTTCGGCGTCGCATTCATTACCCGGCTTGGTTGCCACTATCATTGTTGATTCGTCACTCGTGCTGAATTTGAGGACACCATGAAGAGTAGACGGAACCGCTTGTAGCTGGAACAACATCGGTCGACCTAATAGAATATTGTGGTCAGTCGGGCGATCGACAACCGACAATTCGAGCGCCCTTGTTATCTGTTTGGTTCCATCATGACTGATCAATGTAAATGGGAGCGTGACTATTCCTGTTGGCCAGATGGCATGACCGGTGAACCCGACTAGCAGGACCTGGCGCAGTAGCTGGAGGTGTTTCTTCCATTCAATTGGTAATTTCCAAAGGCAATGTTCAGAAATCACATTAACCCTGCTTCCGGTATCAATGTACACTTGTTCAACACGATTTTGGCTAATGAAACCAGTGATGTGCAAAGGGTCATTTGGATCCCAGTGCTCTGGCCTGTGGTCGTTCATTGAAAACGCTATTTTGAGGATGTTTTGATGGTATACCTTCGTGTTGGCTCCGGAGAATGCTACATGAGCGGGGCCCTGTGATGGTAAGTATCTCGACCCTTCTTTCGTGATCCTTGCCCCCATTCTTTTGATTTTTGGGCTGTTGCTTATCCCCATCGAATTTTGCCCTGAGGTCTTTTGCTATGTCGACTATATTTCCCACTAGTTGTTTCTCATTAATGTCTCGCTTCAATACTGTGCACTCGTTGGTGTCATGCATTTTGCTTCGATGATACTCGCAGAACTTGGTCTTGTCTTTGTTCTCCTTTGCTGGAGTCTTATTGATTACGTGGAAATCATTGTGACTACTCCTGCTATCATCCCTATTGAATGGTCTATACTGCCGTGACATGTGCCTGGAATAGCGGTTGTGTCTCTGTTGGTTGCCATCTTGCCTCTCTTACTGGGCTGAGCGCGGCCGGGGTGTCGTTTCCTCCTGTTGGAGATATGCATTGGCTACAGCTTTGAGATTGGCTTCCTTTCACTCTTCCCCTTCGATTTATCGCAGATATTTTTCCACATAGAACTTGAGTTTGTCTCTGGATCTAGGAACTAATCCAATCATCTTCCTCGATAGGGGTCCACAAAGTAGACCTTGGGCGAAAGTGCCTGTCACCATAAACTCTTCATGTCCTGGGACATTCAAGGTAGCTAGCTTGAGTCGATCGTAATAGTCACGGATCGATTCTCCTTCTTTTTGCTTGCACGACATCACAGAGTTGGCGTCTCCTTTTCCTTTCCTCAATTGCATGAAATTGTTGAGGAAAAGGTATTTCAGCTACTCAAACTCGAGATACTGCTTGGCCTTAGAGACTTGAACCACTTGTCTGCGTTTCTTGTTAAGGTGCAGAGGAAATATGTGCAGGTGAAGCGACGATCCATTTTAAGAGATGTCATCGTCCATTCGTAGTTGTCGATGTGGTCATCTAGGTCTATAGTGTCGTCGTACTTTGGCATATTCGGTATCATCGCAGTGTGCGCGATCTCGTACTGTAGCAGTTTATGGCTGAAATTAGAGCTCGCGCTTCGCAGGGGGTTATCTATGTATGGATACGACATACGACCATAAGCCATGTGTTGTTGCATCTGATAGGGGCTCGCGTACATCTGGTTATGCATGGCTGCTTGCGACATGTATGGTTGATACTGCTGTAGGTTTAGCGGCAATCCAAAGTGATGGATTGTGTATTGCCCTAATGAGGGGGCATGTATTGGCTTGCTTCGGTGTACTATTGTGTGTACGAGCTGAACGGTTGAGAGGATACCATGAGGAGGTTGAATTCATGTGCTATTGAGAACTGAACACCAGATCCATAAGAGTCGGATCCCTGACTGGTCGAGGTTTGCACACTTGTTATTTGCGGCTGAGACAGTGCAGGGATTGAACCTGGCGTCTGTTGTACAAGCTGGTTGAAGATCGACAGTTGTGTGAATAGCGGCACATGAGACAACCCTTCCATGGTGGCGTGTGGGTGGACTATCGGGGGATATTGTGGCTGCGGCTAAATGGTGTGAGGGATCCAGGTTCCGGTGCCGAAAGTGTGCAGGAAGGATTGTTGTTGCGAGGCAGGGATCTCTGTTTGTTGCATTGCGATGATCTGCTGAGTTGTGGTTACGTTTTCTACTTGTGGATTTGTGCTGGTTGTTGGGCGCTATAGACTGGCTATGTAAGTTGCCGCCGTTTCGGCCGCAGAACTAGGTGGTGTCTGTGAGACCAGTGTGCGGTTTGAAGCGTGTTCTTCCTGAACGGAAGTTTTCTCGCCATCGGGTGACCGCATTGGACATAACGGGCTTCTCTCCACCGTTCCTGATGTCACTGGGATGTCACCTGCCATCGTTGCTTTCTGGGTTTGCTTCGTGGATGTATCGTTCTAGAGATACGCCCGGATGGCGCCAAACATTATGATATTTTGGAGAGGAGTGAGTTGGGACTGTAGATGAGATCCGTGTAGGTATCTTCTCCTGATATAACAGTACAAAAGAGAGAGATGACCGTTAGCTGACGTCCGGTAGGAGTTCCCGGGACGAATCTCCGACGATCAAGTTAGTATGAGATCTGAGAGAGATTATAGAAGATCACAGGAAAAAGTGAATTTCGTCCCTTTCTTCGTGAGGAAGAAGGATCCTTTTGTACTTGTTCGAGAAGCGTTTCCCTCAACCGATTCTGTTGAGCATTCCCTC
The DNA here is from genome assembly GCF_052849685.1 of Lactuca virosa. Taxonomy (NCBI): domain Eukaryota; kingdom Viridiplantae; phylum Streptophyta; class Magnoliopsida; order Asterales; family Asteraceae; genus Lactuca; species Lactuca virosa. Next base: position 192,282,275 of record NC_136433.1, on the reverse strand, counting down.
GTGAGGTGCGACATGGCGGACCCATATTGGAGGGTCCTCCGTCGCGTCTTTTTCCTCATTCCCTCATTCACAAGAGGGGGATCTTTTAATTGTTTTGAAGATCGTGGCTATCGTCTAATGTGCAAGTGGGACTCTCTAATTGGTCCCACGTTTTCCGGGATGTAACTTCCGGTAGAAGAGGTTAATGCGCGACCCTACACCTTAATTAACCGCCATACCAATGATCTTCGCATTGGCGAAGGCCTGGACTTGGCTTTAGACTAGGTTCTGACCAGGCCAAGCCCGACATTAGTTTGACTTCTCCTTTTTTGATGTTCTCCATGAGGGATGCGTTAACATATATATATATATATATATATATATATATATATACATACATACATACATACATACATACATACATACATACATACATAATCAAGATGATATCATAGCTACTTTGCTTCACTAATTTTTTGATCTTTTGATTTCCTCAATCAATTTGAGTCTTTTATCTCTAATTCATGTTCACCCCCAATCGTTCACCATATTTGTGCTACCCAAAAATATCCATCAAAATCAAGTTCAAAATTAAATAAAATTTTCTAATCCTATATATCTTCATCCATAAGAGCATCCTGGAATGATTCTAGTCTCCAAACAATTGAATGGATCTAATTTTTGATCATGGAGCAAAGCTATGCCGACCTCATTATCCGAAAAGAACAAAATTGGCTTCTTGAATGGAAAAATTAAGAAACCAACAAATGATGATCAAAATCCGGAGTTATGGAAAAGACGCAACGACATGGTTATGTATTGGATTCTCAACGTATTAACCAATGATATAGTTGAATCAGTTTTATATTATTCTTCTACATTCAAAATCTGGAGTGATTTGGATGGTCGCTTTGTTCAATCCAATAGAGCGAAATTATATCAGCTTCAAAAGGAAATATCATATCTATCACAAGCTATTACTGATCTTGCATCATATTTTACCAATCTCAAGAAAAGTTGGAACGAATTGAATTCATTATCATCAATTCCTTCATACAATTCTTGACCTGTACACAAATTCCGAGAAATTAAACTAAATCAGAGACCTATTAACTTCCTTATAGGACTCAATAGTCATTGCAACTCTATTCGAAGCAATATTTTCATGATGAAACCTCTCCGCTCTATTTCTCAAGATTATGCTTTACCCATTTAAGATTAAAAACAATGATAAGTCAAATTTGATTCTATATTCATCAATGAATCTTCTTTCATGAATGTCAAATATAGAAAATTTCAATCTAAAACAAATTATAAGAGAAGAAGAACAATGTTTGTAATCTCTTTATGAAGCCACGTCATACAGTAAACAAATGTTATCGTATCGTCAACTTTCCAAAGGACTTTAAATGCACAAAGGGACGAAGTGTAGCAGGAAATGTTACAAGCTATCATCAATCTAATGAAGATGTTACTGAATCAAAGAACACACTCCCCGATTTAAACAATGATTAGGATAACAATTTCCTTCTATGATTAACAATTTCTCAAACATGAATTTCAAGTCGTCGACCGGAAACAACCTACCTGATCAAGTTCAACATGATCAATCAAATCAAAGTTCAAATGATCATTCAAGTGCTACTTTTGTTGGTAACACTTTCCCTCCTTATGAATCCGAATATTGTCATTACATTACAACTGATTGTTGCTCATAATGGATCATTGATTCAGTAGCACGTGATCATATGTGTTGTAACAAATCTTTATTATCAAAGATTAGAAAAATAAACATGCCTCATCATATTACTCCTCCTAATGGTGATAGGACTTTTTAATTCGAAGTAGGAAGTACTCAGATTCCAAAAGATGTTGTTTTTCACAACCTGTTGTTTGTTCCTCTTTTCCGATAAAATATTTTATCCATTAGAAAACTTTGTGAAGATCTCAAGTTGTTTATGTTATTCTCAGAACATTAGTTTTCCCTATTATGTGGCCTTTCTCTAAGGAGGCATCTGGTTCTTGGTAAACATCATACTGGCTTGTACCTCATTCACTTAAAACAAGAAGTTAATGATAGTGTTGTAATGTCAGTAAGTTTCTGATAATTTTTCATTAAACCCATTTGTCTTTTTGTTTTCATTTTCATTGTAATTCAGTATAAAATGATACTTTTGTTTCCTTATGGCATAAGAAACTTGGTCATTTACCATTATACAAGTTGAAGTGTTTGAATTTCATGAATAAAGGCAATCTGTATTTTGAATTCCCCTCTGAGTTTCCTAGGTTACAACAAAAAGATTTACAAAAGGAATTTACACAAAAAATTAAGGGCACATGTAACCTAGAATACCATGAAAATTTCTTAAGTTATACTGTTCTATTAGGTGTCTAAGCCAATAACTAAATTGGTATATACTTGAATTAAACGCAAAGTCCTTTTGGGTTACCCTCAAATCTAGTAATTAACTACAATGACTTTTAAAGAGAGAGGATGAGTTATTGGTTTATTATGTTATTAAGGTATAACAATAAGTAATTTATTAATTTATTATGAGATTAATATATTAATTAGAAATAATATTATTTAATTATTAATTAATCAGCAATTAATTGGAATTAAATTTGTTGTTAATTGGATTAATTAAAAGTGCAAGGACCTAAGCTGTAATTGTTCAATAGTTGAACAAAATAAGGATTCTAGAATATTCTAGGGTAGGCCAAATTTTTGGAGCCTCCTTAGGGTTTCTAGATTATTCAATATAGATAATATGGATAATAAGGAAACTAGATAAAGTCAAGATTTGAAATACTTATATTTTATTACAAATTAGGGTTATCTAGGGGTTTCCTTGTCAGCTATAAATAAGGGCCTTAGTCTTATAATTTTCATATACTTTATATATTAGAAGGATTGCCGAAAATCATCTCACCTTCCCTCTCTTCTCAAGTGTTCTAATTGCTAAGGTTTGGGTATAAACCATCAGAGGCACGAGATTTCTGGTGCTTGCTTTCTAGAGCTTGTTCAAGAACAATTTGATTGATTATTTACAATAATAATCAAATGGTAGGTAAACCCTAATCCTTTTTTGAATTTCGATTATAATACGGTTTCCCTATGGTTCTTTGATGTTCATGGATTATAGCTATCAATTGAGAAAACTTGGATCTAAATAGGTTCCATGTGAACTTAAGGGTTAACTTTTCCCACCACATGTTTTAATTATAATGTATAAAACCCATCAGTGGTATTAGGGCCATAGGTTTTCTATTTGACTGTACATTGCATAATGGTGAATAGATCAAAATTAGGGTTTATGGAAATTAAACCCTACTCGCTATGATTTTCGACTTGGCTAAGGTTTCTTGAAACCCTAGCCTCTGTAATCCTATTTTCGAAAATCAGGGAGCCTTTCTAGGGTTTTATCTTGTTTCTTTAATTATTATTTAAAAATCTTTAAATTTGAATAATTAAAACCTGATAAACCCTAATCATATTTTCGAAAATGGGGGAGCCTTTTTAAGAATTTATCTTGTTTCCTTAATTATTATTTTATTAGTTGTTTAATTTAAATTAATTTTTTAGTTAAAAGATAAAGATAATCCCTAGACAAGTTAATTAATTAAATTAATTTTTTAGTTAAAAGATAAAGATAAATCATAATTGGTTTAATATTAACTAATTAAAAGATTTAATTTAAATAATTAATATTTAAACATCGTATTTTGAAAAGTTATAAAATACACCTTATATATATATATATATATATATATATATATATATATATATATATATATATATATACTATTCAAAGTTTAATATATTATATGTATAAGACAAGTAAGTCAAATCGCTAGTACGCCTCATTCATGAAACCATTCTATAAAGGGGGGGGGGGGGGTGGGGGATAAGAAAGCAACCTATAAAATGGCCGCCATTCGGTGTCGACTCTTACCTACCGCTCCCTTGTATGGTGGAGAGTCGTTAGCCGGACGGATTAGATATGATATAATCCTATTAAAAGTATAATGATATAAAATACTAGAACCTTCCTTAATAAAATCTCACCCTAGTTACTATAGGAAAAATGTGAAAAGTATGCAAATTATGAAAACGTACATACTACTTTAATATGTCGTTAAGGGAGCATATGTGGTTAACCAACACACCAATAGGGTCTTTAAAGAGAAATGAAGGCCGTCTCGAAAATTATCATTGTTAATGGAGTGTGTGTGGTTAACCGGCATATTAATTACAGATGATAAATGACATTGAGGTTGTCAAGCGTGTTTTCATGGTTATTCACATCTTTTTTGTGATCCTCAGCATCCCAAACACAAATAGACGAGCATAATTTGAGGTTAAACATGTCATTGATAAGATTCAATGAATCTCAAAAGATCTATGAATTTCGTAGATTGAAATTGGTGAATTGTTTTACCTACCTTCATAAATTCACAATAAGCTTACAACATCCCTCTTCTTAGTTGTGAATTGTTTTATTGGATCCTAGCCTTGAATATTTATTATAGACTAAAATATTAAGGATTTATATCGACCGACTAAAACTATCTCTCTTATATAGATATATACTCCAGGAGATGCCACTGCTTCTTAATCTTCCAACAACAACTTCACTCTACAATCGATGCTCTCCAAAGAGAAATTAGCTAGTCCAAACTACATGGATTGGATGCAAAATCTCAAAATGACTATGCGATACGAGGGAGACGAATATGTCCTAAAAAAACCTCTAATCGAAATCGATGAGTCAACTGCTACTCCAGAAGAGCTTTCCACCTACAAGAAACACTATGATGACGCAAGAAAGGTCACGTGCATCATGGTTGCAACCATGGTACCTGAGTTTCAAAAGTTCTATGAGGACTATTTGCCGTATGAGATGGGGTTGGATCTTGCAGAAAAGTTCTACAAGAGAGCGCATCAAGAAAAGTATAAGGTCGTCATAACATTAATGTCCTGCAAGTTAAAAGAGGGAGAATTTGTCTGCAATCATAAGCAGAGAATGCTGAGATACGTGGAGCGTCTTGAAAGGCTCAATGTGACTTTTGACGAGGAGATGGCTATTGACATGGTCCTTAACTCCTTTCCACCTTGTTATGATCAGTTCATCATTGCTTATAATTTGAACAATAGAGAGACCACATTGGCCTAACTCCATAACTTGTACCAGACAACTGAATCAGGGATGAAGAATAATCAAGTCCCTTATGCTACAAGTGCTCCTATCCTTTCCACTAGGAAAAAAAAGGAAAGAAGAGGAAGGCTAATCCTAAATTGAAATGGAAGGACAAGGCCCAAGCTGGACCATCTAGCAGTGGGTCAAAGGCAAAACCAAGTTCAGACATTCATGCTCTTAGCGACCCCAAAGAGGCCACTTGCTACTACTATAATGAAAAGGACAATTGGAAATGAAGTTGTACTAAATACTTGCAAGACATCAAGGATTGCAAGTTCAAGCCATTGTCGGCATGTATATACACTAGTCAAGTCAATAACTCACACCTTACTCATTCTTGGAACGTTGATACAGGATATGGATTTCACATTTGTTATGATTTGCAGGGGCTAAGAGAAAGTGAGGAGGTGGAGCATGGAACAATAAATCTGATCATGGGTAATAGGTGATCTTCTCATTTGATCAATATTGGAACTTATGGTCTTGTGCTCGATGGTGATGATAGGATAGATTTGATTAATTGTTGCTATTCGTCAGAAATGACGCGACACATTATTTATTTTCATGCATTGTTTAGACAAGGGTTTCGATATGATTTTAATTATATGAATGGTTCGATTTTAGCTTATAAAATGGTGTTTTTATGTTTGAAGCTTTACCATGTGATGGTGTTTATGAAATTGTGATTTGTGTTGATACCTTAGGCAATAATGTATTCCATATTGTTTCGTCTAATGGTATAGAGAAAGCATGCTTGTGGCATTGTTGTCTTGGACACATTAACAAGAAAGACATCGCCCCAAATCCAAAAGGATGGAGTATTGGAATCATTTAACTTAAGGTAAGATGATGAATGCCTTGTAATGGTATGTATGAAACTATGATTTGTGTTGATACCTTAGGCAATAGTGTATTCCATATTGATTCGTCTAATGGTATAGACAAAGCATGCTTGTGGAATTGTTGTCTTGGACACATTAACAAGAGATACATCCCCAACTCCAAAAGGATGGAGTATTGGAATCATTTAACTTAAGGTCAGATGATGAATGCGAGTCTTGTCTTTTGGGTAAGATGACAAAATCACCTTTCACTGGGTCTTGTGAAAGATGTGAGGATTTGATGGATCTCATACACATAGATATGTGTGGAACCTTCAGATCTGCTATAAGGGATGAAAATTGATACTATGTGTTGTTTACGGATGATTATAGAAGATATGGGTATATCTAATTAATAAAACATATATCAGAAACCTTTGAAAAGTTCAAGGAGTTTAGACACGAGGTCGAGACTTAATTGGGCAGGAAGATAAAGATGCTCCGATCTGATAGAGATGGAGAGCCTCTTAGTATCGAGTTCCACGACTATCTCAAGGAATGTGGAATAGTTTCACAATTGACTCCTCCTAGGAGCCCTCAATTTAAACAAGGTTCGTTCCATGATGATTCGAGCTTCCCTTCCTATTTCTTTCTGGGGGTATGCCTTAGAGACAACCTCACATATCCTTAATCTTGTCCCTACTAAGAAGGTTTGTTGAGAGAAAAACTTAGAGACACACTTGAACAAACGTTAGAACAAGTATATTGCGGAATAGTTAATCTCGAAGGATCTAAAAGCTCAACAATAATATTAATAAGTTAGAGTTTGATAGTTAGAGAGTTAGTTGCGGAAAAGTAAAGAAATAGAAATGACAACAATTTTTATATCAAGAATACACATAAGTTGATTCATAACGAGGAATGCATTCAATCCAGGTTAATAAGGAAGATCAAACTTAGTGATTAAGTCACAGAAGACTTGCACCGAAGAGAGGTTATGATCAGTTATATTCTAGTAAGATTTGAGAGTAAGAGGTGATGCGTAATTAGATAGAGAGAAAGAAAAGATAACTTCAGAGAAGTGTATTCAGAATAGATAGATGCAGAAGTGTTTTCAATACAAAGAGAATGAGCTCTATTTATAGAGACTCACGATGTACACTAGATTACCTCTCTAAGAGTAGCCATGCAAGGCATACTGGACAATAGAGAGTGTTACAATAAAAGACAAGTAAAGTAATCTAGTTAAGTGACTGCGGTAGGTAGAGACTCCGGATGCGGTTGCTGAAGAAGGAGCTTGACTGCGGGTGCTGGATGGCTGTGGTAGCTGAAAAGGTTGCGGTAGCTAAAGTTCAAGAGGGTCACTTTTTATGATTCAACAATTTCCCCCTAAGTGACCTCTTTAACTTTTGTTCAGCTATCAAGTTTGAGGAACTTGATCAGGATCCACCAAAACTTCCTGATGTTTTCCAACTAGATGATTCTTCTTAAGATCTCGAACTTGACTTCTACGGTAGTGTGCTTCGATCTTTCAACTGCGGTTCGGCAGATGTCAAGTTGCTTCTTGGTGAGGCGATGTATGGCAGTCATAGGAATGAAATATTTGACATTATCGATCTTCCTTTTGAAAATGACTCCAAGTTCAGGAAAGTTGGTTGCGCCTAAGGATCTTTCTTGATAGCCTTCGGTAGGCATTGGTGCAGGGTCAAGTGGTGGGATATCAAATTTCTTGGCAATGATGGGGTAGATGTCTGCGTCGATCTTGGCAAAATCACAGACCGTTTCCTTCAAAAAGGTATTTGCCCTTTCAAGCGCAATCTTCATTTTCTGGTGCTTCTCTGACTTGTTCTGGAACACCTTGGCAATGAGAAAGATTTCTTCCGGATTCATACAAGGGAAGTCTGCTTGGGTGCGGACATAGTCATGCTCCCTTCTAGTGAGGGTATACTGGATGTAGTCAGCCTTCATGAATTTCCGAATTTTGTAGTTCTTGACTGCGGATGGTCTATCGTTAGACCATATTTTCTCAATGGGAGAGGCATGCTTAGCATGAAAAAGACTCAGTCTCTCAAATTCCATTAGCAGTCTTTTGTGATCTGGAAGGCTGCGGTCGAATTGCTCAAATACTGTGAAGTATTTGGCATTTGGAGATATTGGGACATCCCAGTAGCCATCAGTAGGGGGTTCAGCATAGGTGAGGTGGGGTCTGTAATCTTCGTCCAGCAGTCTGCGGTGAGGATTGATCCAAGAGTTTATCAAGGATTCGTCCATCATAGTATCAAAACCGCATTCTCTCCATATGAGCTCTGCAAGTTTGGCTGCCTTCCAATCTTGTTTCCTTTGGGTGGTGGCAGGAGAGTCATTTGAGCTTGGAGAGGACATGTGCTCAGCCAGGTTTTTGAAGTGAGGGGGAGTCTTTGGTTTCTCAGGAGTGACCTTCTCTTGCGGTGGAGTGTTATGAGGTGGAGTATGATGAGATGGTTGCGGTGTAGGAATTTTTTCTATGATGATGGGGGGGCTCTGATGTTGTGAGATGGAATGATTGGAGTGATGGACTTCATCTTCACTGTGATGGACTTCGTCTTCACTTCCCCCTCTTGAGGAATGCAACGGAGGAGCTTCCTCAAGCCATTTTCTAAGGCCATCAACCTTGGCAAAAACTTCTTCAAATTGGGCTTTCAGAGCGTCTGCCAACTGTTGATTATTGGGAATAGTGGGGTTGAAGAGAAGTTTGTGAATGTCCTTGGTGAGCTGAAGAATTTCAGGACCATGGAAGTTGGAGGACAGGGATCGTTGCAGTCTGTTGATTGTGGCTTGAAGAACTGAGATAGTGGACTCATACGCAGTGTGAGTCTCAGCTATCAGTTTTTGAGACTGTGTGGCTTGATCCGCAATGGCTGCTTGGAGATCCTTTTTGATTGCGGTCACCTCAGAGATGAGGCGTTCCGCAGCAGCCATGAAGTCCTTGTGATCTGCTTTGCGGTTGTTGTCAAGGGACCGGATCCCCATTTCAACTTTGAGAGAAATTCTCTCAGCAGCCAAACGCTCACGTGTTTCTAGGCGTTCTATCCGTTCGATCAGTGACTGCGGTCCGGGGGAGTCTTCTGGTTGCGGTTGGGTTGGCTTGACCGCAGCTAGGATTTGATAGACTTTGGCTTGTAAGCTTAGAAATTCTTTTCTCGTGGCCGCATTCTTCTTCTTTTTCTTCTTCTCTTTGGGTTTTGAAGTTGAGTGGTGAGAGCCACTGGATTCCTCTTCTTCATTGAACATCATGAGGTCGTCATCAGAAGGACTGGGCTTATTTACCTCCTGAATGTGTTCATCATCAAGACCGAAGGTGGGAGCAGAACTGACTTCTATTTTGGTTCCTTCGTCTTGTGATTCATGAACTGTTGGAGTTGGAATTGGATTTGGAGTTGGAGTAGGAGTTGGAGTTACTTTGGAGGTACCTGCACCTTCACCAGTTGCTTGAGCTTTGAGGATTGTTTCAGCCATCTCGGTCATCCAGTCTTGAACCTTTAGAATGATGGCTACGGTATTGGCATTATTGATTGCGTCTGCCTAATACTTTGCCACTGACTGGATTTCTTGCTCCTTTTGTTGTTGTTGCTTGATCTGTTGTTCCTTGCGGGCTTGGAATGCCCTTCTGAAAGCGGCATATTTCTTGATTTCTAACTCAGTTACCGGAGTGTAGCGTAACCATGAGTTGTTTGATTCATCTCCGTCAAATCCTTGGAAACGCACCGAAGTGTCCTTCGGGTCCATGGATCCTTGCACATTTGTTCTCACCGTGCCTAAACCACCTGCTGCGGATGTAAGCAGAGTAGGATTTCCTGAGCTTCCTTGGTCTCCTTGACCCGTGGTCAAGTTTGGCCTCGACTCAGTTCTGGCATGGGCGGAAGAAGTGCCCTGCGGTTGGGGAGGTGTTTGAAGTGTTTGGGTGACATTCAAAAGGATGGAGTGCAACTCCTCAGATGAAAAGAAATGCAGTCGGGAAGCCCTGGAGACCTTAGGGCATGTACCAGTGTCATCCTCGTGGGAGTGAACTGGGGGGGAGTCTCCACGATGTGGTGAATCAGACTCACTTTCTGAGTCTGATTGGAAAATGATAGTGGTGTTGAATGGGTCTCCAGCCACCCCAAGGACTACCGGAGCCTTTTGAGAGGCTTCAGTATCAGTCCGGTCACGCATTTGGCCAGAGGTATCGGTTTTTCTTTTCTTAAGGATAGCAATTGGTTGCCTATCCTCATCAGAATCACTATAAGGTGTGGTTGCGGTTGGTTTGATTTTACGTTTCTTGGTGGGTGCGGTTCGTTTGGGAGCATCCTTCTTGGGTGTTCTTTGTTTCTTCTTGGTGGCCAATTGCTTTCTTCTTTGAGAAAGATTGGAGAGAGTAGTGGCAGAAGGGACTGCGATACCTTCAGGGTTAACGATTACGGATGGGTTCTGAAGAGGCGGGGTAGGAAGGTATGGGGCAATACCTTCCGTAGCCTCAATATGATCTGAGACATCAGCAGTCTCAATACCAAGTGTGGAAAGAATGTGGGTAGGGAGTCTTCGAATTGGTCCAAAATTAGATTGATCAGATGAGGGATTGTACCTTTTAAGATCCTTGGTGACAAAGAAATTGATGTCACTGCCCATGTCGATTCCTGCATCCGCATGAAGGTCTGAAATGCAGAGTGACCAGAACCTTGCAAAGGTGAGCTCGATTGGGTTCTCCCTTGGGTTCTCCTTGGGAATGTATTGAATAAAGTCGTCCCATAAGATCTGCCCGTAGTTTACATCGTGTCCTGTGAATATACTCCATACCAGCTAAGCTTGAGTCCCATATTATCCGTGCCTCCGGTTCTGCCTGATAGACTGCGGATGACGAAGTGGCAAACAAATTGCCAGACCGCAGGCAGTTGGTTTTTCTTGAATTCCCCAATTCCCCTTATCTTTTTCTGATAACCCATTTGGTAAAGGGCTGAAGTAACGTCCGCCATGGATGGGGTGAAAATCTTGATGGAGGGATGAACAAGAAGGTTAATGGCAGAAAGAATTTTTTCTTTGGACAGAATGACCAAAGAATCGTCAATCAGATTTAGGTGAACTTCTTGAGGGTTTTCGATTGGGCGATAAGCTGAGAAGGCACACTTGAAAAGGGTTGGGAGTGGAACAACATCTGTGAAAGCATCGAAGGGGCCAAACAGGGGATGTTTCTTCAGAAACTTGATCATTAGCTTGATCGGAGCATTGTAGGAGGGATGATCTTCGAACACAGCTCTGAAGTTGCTTGAAGCAATCGTGGGAGAGTCTGAACCAGTAGGGTTCACTGATCCAGAAGCCTTGGATTGTTTCTTCGATGCACCGGATTTCACCATTGTAGGATCTTGAGAGAAAGAGTAGAAAAACAGAGTTCTTGAAGGATTTGAGAGGGAAGGTTCAATGTTCAGAAAGCGTAAAGTGATTTTGGGGAAGAAGAAGGGTTTATATAGGTGGTGAATTGGAATGGTAACTGTTTTTACCCTAGGTAAAAAGAAAGGATAAGCTAAATGGTCGTTTGGGGGGAATCTTTTGAATTGGCAATTAAATCTCAGCCACATAATATGAAACGGTTTAAAAACGTTTTTGAGATTTTACCAAAAAGGGATTTGCATTTAATGAAAAGTCAGACGTGCATCAACACGTCAGGTGATAGAGTGGTGAGGGGAAAGGAAGTTGTAACGGATGGGACGTGCTGGGTAAGAGGAAAAGACAGAGTAAGGATTTGTTTATGGAAAAACGTTCTTTTTGTCATCATACCCAAAATAGGTCTGACACAAGGTTTATTCCGAAAGAGAAAGAGACAGTTTCTCAAGGAATGTTTTTTTTATTTAATGTTTTATTTAATGAAGGATCATTAAATAGCACACCATGATTCAGGGGTTGATGAAACAGTTGAGAAATTATTGATGTGATCGCGGATGGAAACTTCATTGCGGATGGACAGATGAATGTCTGCAGTATAGGAACTGAGGAGAGCACTTGTACACAAAGTTAGTAATAACAAACAATAAGGACCCTTGAAAGATAAGTATGATATATGGTTGCGGTACATAGACTGCGGTACCAAAAACCATCTAACATAAGTAACTTTCAGTTAGAACCGCAACGGAGACCAAGGATGGTCTGCGGTATCTATCAATTCAAAAAGAATTGCGGGTCGGGATTCATCATTCCTAACATTTGCAGGAAGGTGTTAAGTTTTGTGGAATCAAGCGCTTTTGTGAACACATCAGCAATCTCTTCATGAGTATGGAAAAGATGAGTTCAATGTTACCTTTCAAGATGTGGTCTTTGATGAAATGATACCGTAGTTCAATATGCTTAGTCTTGGAGTGCTGAATAGGATTATGAGAAATAGCAATAGCACTTTCAGAGTCACAATATATCGGTATCCGCAACATTCTGTATCCGTAGTCCATAAGTTGTGTCTTCATCCATAGGACTTGTGAACAACAGCTGGCTGCGGCCACATATTCAGTTTCTGCGGTAGACAGAGATACATAACTTTGTTTCCTTGATGACCAGCTGACGAGTCTTCCACCCAAAAATTGACATCCTCCTGAGGTACTTTTGCGGTCTAATCTGCAACCGGAGTGATCCGCATCTGTGAAAGCTTGTAGGCTGAAGTCATTGCCTGCGGGGTACCATAGACCAAGAGATTTGCTTCCTTTCAGGTACCGTAGTATCTGTTTGGCTGCGGTCATATGTGACACTTTTGGGTCAGCCTGATACCTTGCACATACACCAGTTGCAAAGACAATGTCTGGTCGGCTTGCGGTGAGGTAGATTAGAGAGCCAATGATACCTCTATAAGTCTTGTGATCCACAGGTTATCCTGAGGGATCAGCAGAGATCTTATAACCGAAGGCCATGGGGACCTTAGCCGAAGAACAATTGTCCATAGAATATTTCTTTAACAGTTTGGTGGTGTATTTTTCTTGATGAATGAAAATTCCTTGTGCAATTTGTTTCACTTGAATACCTAGAAAGAAGTTAATCTCTCTATTCATGCTCATTTGGAATTTGTTGGTCATGAGCTTAGCAAATTCATTCACCATTTCTTGATCAGTTGATCCGAAGATGATGTCGTCCACATATATTTGAACAAGCATAAGGTGGTTACCATTTGCTTTTCTAAATAATGTGGGGTCAATCACTCCTCTCTTGTACCCGGATGAGACAAGGAATTCAGAAAGAGTCTCATACCATGCTCTTGGGGCTTGCTTCAGACCGTAGACTGCTTTTTCAAGCTTGTAGCAGTGGTCTGGGAATTCAACATTTTCAAAACCTGGAGGTTGCTGAAGGTAAACCTCTTCTTTTAATTCCCCATTGAGAAATTCACTCTTAACGTCCATTTGGTGTACCTTGACGTTCTTGTGGGCTGCGTATGCTAGGAAGATCCGGATAGCTTCCGTGCGTGCTACCGGAGCATACGTTTCATCGTAGTCAATGCCTTCAAGTTGACTATACCCCTTTGCAACTAGCCTTGCCTTGTTTCTGACTACCGCACCAGATTCATCCAGCTTGTTTTTGAACACCCATCTAGTGCCAACAATGGTGTGACCACGTGGCTTCAGAACGAGCTGCCAAACTTGGTTTCTTTAAAATTCTTCTAGCTCTTCTTGCATTGCAGCTATCCAGTCCGGTTCGAGCAATGCTTCTTTGATCGTTCTGGGCTCTACCGAGGACATAAATGCTGCGTAGTGGCAGTGATCAGATAGGTCCTTGGAAGATCGAGTCTGGATACTTGCAGATGGGTTGCCAATGATTTGACCTGGTGGGTGGGCCTTCGTTCATACGTGAAGACGGGGTTGTAGATGATCAGCAGCTGCGGTAGAGGGAATATCTTGAATATCAGAAGAATCTGCGGTTGGAGATGGCAGTTCCCCCTGGACTTGAGAACATCCTGCTGAGTCATCTTGGTTTGTTGGAACAAGAATGGAGTTTTCTTGAGCAGTTGGGAGAGGTTCCCCCTGGATTGCTGATGGGAGTTCCTCTAGAACCTGAGAGGGTTCCCCCTGTACTGCGGATGGGAGAGTGATGATCCTTGGGTCTGTTCTTGTGTCAATGTTCTCTATGTGTTCATCATCTGAATCCGAAGATACGTTTGATGGTAATGATTCTCTCCGGATAGGAACTTGAGCAACATCAAGTACTGGAAACTCGACGGTTGTTGCTAGATCCGGAGTAGAGCTTTCCCCCTCAACTGGAGAGGTGAAAGTATTGAGAGATGCTACTTCAGATAGAGATGGTCCAGAAACATCAGCGTGTTGTTGTTGAGCTGCGGGCGACACAAGAACTTCGGATAGTTTCGCCGTTTCAACAGGATCGAAAAGATCGTCATAATTGACTTCAACTAGATTTAAAGGACCTGAAGAGGCAGGAATATCGCTTTCCATGATTGCGGTGGTTTCAGTGGATGGAGGGGCGTTGCGGATGTGAGAATCATCAAATTTCACATCGAAGCTTTCAATGATCAGCCTTATACGTCTGATGAGCACTCGATAAGCAACCTTGTTCGTGGAATAACCAAGGAAGATGCCTTCATCAGACTTCGGTGCAAACTTGTTAAGCTGATCTCTGTTGTTGATCACGAAACATCTACACCCAAAGATATGAAAGAAGCGAACATTTGGCTTGCGGTTGTTAAGGCCCTCATATGGTGTTTTGTTGAGACGTTAGCACACAATGCTTCGGTTTTGAACAAAGCATGCGGTGGCTACAGCTTCAGCCCAGAAGTAGAGAGGAAGGTGTGCGAAGTTGAGCATGGATCTGGCTGCTTCTACTAGAGTGCGGTTCCTTCTCTCTACTACCCCATTTTGTTGCGGTGTGTAGGGAGCTGAGAAGTTGTGAGAGATTCCCTTGGACACCAAGAAACTGTTGAGGAGATGATTAGTAAACTCGGTACCATTATCATTGCGGATCCTTCTTACTGGAAGCTTGATCTGAAGTTCGATCTCTTTGATGAAGTTGATGAAAATCTGCGGTGTTTCTGACTTGAGTCTGAGGAAGAAGACCCATGTGAAGCGTGTAAAGTCATCTACAATAACCAATATGTATTTTTTATGATGGAGACTGGCTACGGTAGATGGAGCGCAGAGATCAATGTGCAATAGCTCCAGTGGTTCAGAAATTGAAGAGTCCATTACCAGAGGGTGACTTGCTTTGGACTGTTTACCACATTCACAAGCCGGACAAAGAGTATCGTTGCTGAATTTGAGAATAGGGAGACCTCCGACTAGTTCTCCTGTGACCAAGTTGTTGATGTACCTGAAGTTGAGATGAGCTAGCTTGCGGTGCCATAGCCAGCTGACTTCGGATACATCTTTGGACAGGAAACACAACTACGGTCTGCCAATGATCAGAGAGACATCCAAAGGATACATGGTACCTTCGGATTTGGATTTGATCAGACAGGTGTTTCTGTCACTAGCCATTACATAGCAGAACTGATCATCAAATTCAACCCGATGTCCTGCCTTACATAGTTGGCCAACACTGATGAGATTGTGTTTAAGGCTTTCTATGTAGGCAACCTTCTGAATAGAGAAATTCCTGGTAGTGAGAACACCGTAACCTCGGATGACCCCATTCGCATTGTTGCCGAATGTGACATTTCCACCATTGCATATAGGACTGAAATCCCGAAGGTATTCTAATCTTCCGGTCATGTGCAAGGAGCAGGCACTGTCAATTAACCATTCTTCTTCTTATTCCTCCTTGCACAAAGCCTGAGAATTACACGGTTAGTTTAGGCATCCAAACTAGTTTGGAGCCTGGGGCAATTGGTGAATTGTAGAATGATGCATGGACCGAGGTTGCAGGGACGAGTCTCTTGTCAACTTTTAATCCTAGTCCTGGATGTTTGTGCAGAATTGGAGTGTTGTGATTTTTCGAAAAAGTACGAGGTTTCTGACTCTGACTAGATTTGACATAGGATGAATCATTTTGACAACTACACTGACATTTACAAAAAGAGATTTTGTCTTTTGATCTGACACTATGCTTGGTCAGCGGTCTATAGGATGAATTGGACTTGCTACCGGTGCGAGGTTGGTAATCCCTGACATGAAAGTTGTTGGATTTTGAAAAAAGTTTGTTTTTGAAAAGGTTTAGCACGTGCAAATCTTTGAGTCCTTTTTGGTGGATTTGGTAGAATACCCTTCCATTTGTTGAAATTTTGACGTGACTTTGAAAGTGTTGGAGTGGGTAAAATCCCTTTCCATTTAGGATCATTTGAGGAATAGACATGAAAACCATTGTTTCGAAAAGACTGAACACCCTTTTGGGTTGTGTCAGAAGAAGTAGGAATGACTTTTGAAGTTGGACTTTCCCTTTTGTTTGTTTTCTTGGTGGGAGAGTTTTTTGAAAAGTAGTGTGAGAAAACAAATTTTTGTGGACTCTTGGACTTTGGAATTCTGACATGCTTCTTATTTTTTGAAAAAGTTTGTCTATTTGTGCCTCGAGATCTAATTTCCTCTTTGAAGGCCTTTTTGGCCAAGGATTTTGGTGAACCGCAATCATTGTTGTTCAACTGCGGTTTCCTGGAATTCTTAGAATGATTTTGAAAATGTGGGCTTGAGTCATCCGAACTTGAAGATTCTGGGGTCTGTGAGCATTGACCCACTTCAAAGTTCTCTATAGGTAATTCATGATGAATCACCTGAAGGGTCACGGTTCCTTTTACTGAGGACTGCGGTAGTGAAGATTTGACTACTGTAGATTAAGTCTTAGTTGGGACTTTAGTGGGACTTTTGTGGGACTTTTGAATATAGTGTGAGACATTGCGGTCTGAGGGCAGAGATGGAAAGTCTTTTGAGACTTCGGGGCCCTCAATGACAATTTCTTCATCAACTACGGATGAGGTTTGAGAATTTGGGTAAATGGTGCCACAGATAGGAATTTGATCACTTGTGTGACCCGAAACCTCAGGCACAATTTCCTCAATGACACAATTATTGCTTAGATTATGGAGTCTACCGAAGTGAGTTTTGATGTCTTCGGGGAAGGTCTTGTCATTGACTGGGAAATGAAATTCTCGGTCTGGAGGGACATACAGTCTGTCTTTGTTGAACCGGGGTGAGGAATCCATTGCGGTAGGATATCCATTTGACCAACCCCAATTGTATGTATTGTCAACGGTGCCATTATTTACCAAATTTTCAATAGCTTCACTTTCATTGAACAATTTTTCGATTAAAAGATTTAAGCGTACAATTTCACTATGAGCTAAATCTTTCTGGTTCAAAGCTATCTCTAATTGTGTTTCACTCAACATTCTTGCATCTTTCTCTAACTCTAAGTCTTTTTCTAACATAGCCATTTTGAGTCTTTTTTTATCCAGGCGTCCTCTCACATGGAACATTTCTTGGGACGCAATGTTCTTCTCATCTAAGGCTTTGTTATAGTCTGTAAGGATGGCAGCACAAGTGTCATTAAGATCATCTATGTATGGTTGACAGTCATGCATGCTATAGTTTAGAGTTTGGATCATGAGTTTTACCTGTTCGACGATGCTTAGAGTTCCATCCTTTGCCATGTAGCAGTAGTTCTTTTCCAGCTTTGTAGACTCATCATCATCCGCAGTTGCCAGCATGCAGATTTTCCCTTTTCCTTTGATACTGCTGATGGCTTCATCTTCGTCTCCGGATGACCAAACTTGATGGTCTCTTTTGACATGGGCTACGTATGCCCTTGCCTTTTCCTTATCTTCCAACTCTTGAGCCATTCTAAGGTAGAATGCTCTATCTTTTACTACATTGGCCTCACAATCTCTTGCAAAGTGATTCTATTTGTTGCATTTGTGACAAATCACGACATCAGTCTTGTCATCAGAGGTAGTACCGGAGTCAGTGGTTGGGGTAGACTGCGGTGCCTCTTTTGGTTGATTATTTTGAGATTGCGGTGGTGGATGAGAACTTTTGGGATATCGAGGATGGTTGTTCAGGAAACTGAAGTTACGGTTGAATGGAGGTTTGTTGAACTGTTGATTCTTGCGGAAGGAAGGAGGTGGTAGACGGTTGAACTGTTGTCTAACCAGAGCAATAGCCTTCTGAAATTCTTCTTCATCATCATACTCTGAATCAGCTTCGTATGACTGCGGTGGTGTGTCATACGATGGAGAGTAAGATTGATTATGTGGAGCTTGTGCTATGAGAACAAGTGGTCCTCCGAAGTCAGCACAGTCTTTGAGTATGGTGGATTCTTGTGCTTGCAGTTCTCCGTAGAGCTTGTAGAGTGACAAAGAGTGAGTATTTCTATCGTCCTGGACTATCATCTTAGCCGTAGTCCATTGTCTTCCCAAACCATTAAGAAACTGAAGATTTGTTTCATGGTTACTGCGGATGGTGCCCGCATTGGATAACTTGGTGACTATCAGGTTGAACCTTTTGAAGGAGTCTTCCAAACTTTCGCCGATATGAGCTTTGAAGTTGTTGAACTCATTGAGTGCGGTAGTAAGCTTCTTGTCTTGTTCTTGTTCTGAGCCTTCGTACAGATTCTTGAGGACTTCCCAGATCTCTTTTGCTGATTTGCAATTTATGATAATATCGAAGTTGTCAGGAGCAACTCCACAGGAGATTTCATAAAAAGCGATAGCATCAGTTTCCATTTTATCGAGATCATCCTTGGTGGGACGGCTCATCACTGGTTGTCCTCCTCCTAGTCTGGTTGTAGCGCTGTCAGTTTGGACTGGTTTAAGGACTGGGACATGAGGTCCTTCTTCTACGGATCGCCATACATCTCTACCAAGTCTCCTTAAGTATCTTTCCATTCTTTGTGACCAGTGATGATATTCATTTGCTACCAGTATTGGACTCGGTTAGAACCATCAACACTGTTGGAAACATTCAGAGATAACGATTGTGCCATTTTTGAACTTTTTTTTAAGAAATGAGCTTTAGTGGTATAGAAGGCCTTTTGAAAATCAGAGTTCCGTTTTCAAAAGGCAACCACTATGGCTCTGATACCAATTGTTGAGAGAAAAACTTAGAGACACACTTGAACAAACGTTAGAACAAGTATATTGCGGAATAGTTAATCTCGAAGGATCTAAAAGCTCAACAATAATATTAATAAGTTAGAGTTAGATAGTTAGAGAGTTAGTTGCGGAAAAGTAAAGAAATAGAAATGACAACAATTGTTATATCAAGAATACACATAAGTTGATTCATAACGAGGAATGCATTCAATCCAGGTTAATAAGGAAGATCAAACTTAGTGATTAAGTCACAGAAGACTTGCTCCGAAGAGAGGTTATGATCAGTTATATTCTAGTAAGATTTGAGAGTAAGACGTGATGCGTAATTAGATAGAGAGATAGAAAAGATAACTTCAGAGAAGTGTATTCAGAATAGATAGATGCATAAGTGTTTTCAATACAAAGAGAATGAGCTCTATTTATAGAGACTCACGATGTACACTAGATTACCTCTCTAAGAGTAGCCATGCAAGGCATACTGGACAATAGAGAGTGTTACAATAAAAGACAAGTAAAGTAATCTAGTTAAGTGACTGCGGTAGGTAGAGACTCCGGATACGGTTGCTGAAGAAGGAGCTTGACTGCGGGTGCTGGATGGCTGTGGTAGCTGAAAAGGTTGAGGTAGCTAAAGTTCAAGAGGGTCACTTTTTATGATTCAACAATTTCCCCCTAAGTGACCTCTTTAACTTTTGTTCAACTATCAAGTTTGAGGAACTTGATCAGGATCCACCAAAACTTCCTGATGTTTTCCAACTAGATGATTCTTCTTAAGATCTCGAACTTGACTTCTACGGTAGTGTGCTTCGATCTTTCAACTGCGGTTCAGCAGATGTGAAGTTGCTTCTTGGTGAGGCGATGTATGGCAGTCATAGGAATGAAATATTTGACATTATCGATCTTCCTTTTGAAAATGACTCCAAGTTCAGGAAAGTTGGTTGCGCCTAAGGATCTTTCTTGATAGCCTTCGGTAGGCATTGGTGCAAGGTCAAGTGGTGGCATATCAAATTTCTTGGCAATGATGGGGTAGATGTCTGCGTCGATCTTGGCAAAATCACAGACCGTTTCCTTCAAAAAGGTATTAGCCCTTTCAAGCGCAATCTTCATTTTCTGGTGCTTCTCTGACTTGTTTTGGAACACCTTGGCAATGAGAAAGATTTCTCCCGGATTCATACAAGGGAAGTCTGCTTGGGTGCGGACATAGTCATGCTCCCTTCTAGTGAGGGTATACTGGATGTAGTCAGCCTTCATGAATTTCCGAATTTTGTAGTTCTTGACTGCGGATGGTCTATCGTTAGACCATATTTTCTCAATGGGAGAGGCATGCTTAGCATGAAAAAGACTCAGTCTCTCAAATTCCATTAGCAGTCTTTTGTGATCTGGAAGGCTGCGGTCGAATTGCTCAAATACTGTGAAGTATTTGGCATTTGGAGATATTGGGACATCCCAGTAGCCATGCAATGCATACTGGACAATAGAGAGTGTTACAATAAAAGACAAGTAAAGTAATCTAGTTAAGTGACTGCGGTAGGTAGAGACTCCGGATGCGGTTGCTGAAGAAGGAGCTTGATTGCGGGTGCTGGATGGCTGCGGTAGCTGAAAAGGTTGCAGTAGCTGAAGTTTAAGAGGGTCACTTTTTATGATTCAACAAGGTTTCCAAAACACCTCATGAGATGAGGACAGGGAAAGTTCTATAGCTAGCTCACATCAAGGTTTGGGGATGTGAAGCTTTCGTGAGACGAGACACTCGTGACAAGCTTGAAACTAGAAGTGAGAGGTGTATATCCATTGGTTAGCCACAAACATCTCTTGGATACTTGTTCTACAGACCTAGTGAGAATATGGTCATTGTAGCTCGAAGAGGAGTCTTTCGCGTAAGAGAGAGAGAGAGAGAGAGAGAGAGAGAGAGAGCTTATACTCACAGAGGACAATGGGAGTGTTACTGATATGGAAGAATTTTAGAATCAACCAATGAAGGAACCTAAGAAGACACTAGCTCTCAACCAAACGATGAGACTCATGTTGAGCCGATTGACCATTCATTACCTCTTCTTCGATCCAGTAGGGTTAGCAAGCCACCTAGATTCTATGGTTTCCATATAACGTAAGATGGTGACACGTTTATCAGTGATGATACACTAGTAAATTTAGATGAGCTAGCTAACTACAAGGAAGTGATGGTGAGCCCTAAGGCTACAAAATGGAAAAAGGCAATAGACAGAAAGATTCAGTCCATGTATGGCAACCAAGTTTGGAATTTGGGTAACCTTGGACCTGGTCGAAAGATAGTAGGTTGTAAATTGATATTCAAGAAGAAAACCAACATGGATGGGAAAGTACACATGTTCAAAGCATGACTAGTTGTGAAGGGCTTTACTTAAACCTTCGGGGTTAACTATGATGAGAATTTTTGTAACACCCGATATGTCAAGTTAATGTTAACTAATTAATTTCTTCTTTTGGACACTTGGACTTGGGTATGCTGGGCGTACATATGGTACGCCGGGCGTACTCCAAAGCGTGCTTGAGACTGGGTGTCCCCCTGGTATACTGGCGTACCTATGCGTATGCAGGGGGTATATCAGTCAGGGGCAGATCCTAATTTTTAGGTTTTGTGCCCTATTTAAACACATTAAGTCCCCCAATCCTTCATCTTATCAGCCTCCATTGCATATTTGAGATTTACCTCAAAACCCTAATCCATTTCCCAAGATATTGACCATTGAGTGTCTTTTGGTTTGTGTGATACATATTGAAAAAGAAGAAGACTTATAAAGAAGCATTGGACTAGTGGGAGCTTGTAGATCTAGAGGTCATTCACTATTTCCAACTTATTGGAGGTATAAAGTCAGAACCTTGCTCATCTTATGTCTAGAAGTAGGTTTGGGGAAGAATTTAGCACATTTTGGTCGCATGGATGAACTCTTGTGAGTAAATGCTACTCCAGATGTTATGAGTTTTTCCTTTTGATGTATCTGAGATCCTTGATCCATAAAGCTTGCACCTTGATGGTTGTAGACCAGCATGCATCAGTTAGTGACCATTTAATGGAAGTAGAAGGCTAGATCTATGATTTGAGTCTCATTAATCCATGTAAAGGAGTAAAGTTGCCAACTTTTTTGCTTAGGATGTTCCAAAAGAGATAGATCTCATGTTGGACGTTAGGTCTTAACAGATTAAGCCCTTAAAATGAGACTTTGGCCAACGGGGGAGTACGTCGGGCATATGAAGATGTACGTTGATCGTACACACCTGGAATCCCAATTCGTGAGTAGCTCTCGTGTATGTCGGGCGTACTTGTGGTATGCTTAGCGTATTCAGCTCGGATTTTTTGGGCCTTCATTTTCGAAGCACCTTGGACTTTAGGGTTTTGGCCCTTGTTGGGCTTCGAGCTTTTCTGAGTTGGGATTTTTAAGATTTAGGCCCATATTGGACTTTAGTGTGCTTGTTGTCTTTGTGACCCTTGCTGATTTGAGTGTATGCTTAGTTGTAGGCGGTGAAATAGACCCGATCTCGGTTGGAAGATACCGAAGGGGGTGAAATATACCCAGTATCGGTTGAAAAATACCGAAGGGGGGTGAAATAGACCCAGTACTGGCTGAAAAATACTGAAAGGGGTGAAATAGACCCAATTATGTTTTGACTGTTATGTATGTATGGTATGAGGTATTCTTGGGAAGCTCACTAATCTTTGTTTTTCCACATTATGTGATTTTGGGATTTTGTACTCTGATATTATTTCATTATGATACACAATTGGTTGTTTTAACATGACTATCGGGTGTTTTGGAATGAATTACAAATGAAAATTTTTATTTGAATTTTTTGGGATGTTACAAGTTGGTATTAGAGCCTTGTTTTGAAGGATTCTGACATAATCTTGGCTGTGTCTGAACTTAAAATGAGGATTTGGTAGATTTTTCTTAAAAAGAAATGTTTTATTAAGAGATTTTTAATAAAACAAAGGGGTGTGATGTGTGCAATCAGTCGAGCTCAAGTAAGTATTCCCAAAATACCCATACATGTTATATGTTTTATGCTAGGATATGAGAATCGTATGGTAGATTAGGACTAGGGATCTGCTCAGGATTACATGATAGAATTCTAGGAGAGATTCCTTTGTGTGCCTATTGTATGAGCTTATAGATATCCAAGCCAGTATAGAGCAGTTATCTGATAGGATGGCCTGTTTAGGCTAAGTTCTGATTCAAATTGCTTTATGCTCGAATGTTGCATGCATTGTGCTTTTAGGAATTCTCATTAGTACCAACTAACTAGTGGAAGAATGTGTTTGTTTACATATTGTTGAGATTAGATAATTTTAGAAGTCTAGGTTTAACGTTATTGTGCAGCTTTGTTTGAGTCGAACCATTGTAGTGTGGGACCTTTCATTCAAAAAATTATCTAGTACCGATATTATGTGACTGTATTCATATGGTAGTTAGGTGGTATTAGAGAGAGTTCCTTCGGAAACTGATAGCAGAGAGTGGTGAGGAAAGGAACCCAAGGGAGTTCCTCGAATATGTATTGGTGCATAGTACGCCCTATGACATTAGAGGAGTAATAGATAGAAAGGAAGTGACTTGGAGGATTCTAGACAGTCCTTGGAAAGGGTATAGATAGGTGTGGAAGGTAGTATTAGGCCCGTACTACTGGAAGCACAAGATCTATACCCAAGAATAGGAAGGTCATGATGAATTCAAGAAACTTTGAGAGTGTAAACTTCTTCATGTGTATACTAATTGTTTATGTTTTATGTATCGGCATGGTGATGACATGCGATGGGGAAGGAGGTTCAGGATCTGGATTTGGTTCAGGCTCGAGTGCCGAACCAATTGATATGGGTTTATGTGAATTCATTGCATATAATATTACTAGAGGAATCCTCGATGCGACCGTGGTGATGTTTAGGTCGATCAAGGAGGGTATCATCGAGTTGATGGAGGATCGCCTTTGGATCTTTAGGGTTGATCTGGCCGCTAGTCAGCACGGAGCCCACACTCTCTCCTTCAAGGATTTTAGGGAATGTGGGGCGCCAAAGTTCTTTAGGGCGAAGGACCCCATTGCATCCAGACGATAGATAAAAGATATTGAGTGTGCTCAAATGACTAGCTTCTGCCCCGAGGGGTTGAAGGTGAGGTTTGTTGTAGGCTGTCTGTGGGAGCACCCGGGATTGGTGGGAGGTGGTTGGCTATGCTCTGGGAGCCCCAACCATTGTGGCCATGACCTAGACGGATTTTGTGACCCAATTCCGAGCAGAGTTTGCCCCAGCTGTTAAGGTGCAATAGCTAGTGAGGGAGTTTTTGGATATTCGTCAGACGACTGAGACTGTGGCGGAGATCACCTCCAAGTTCCATGATAGAGCTTTATTGGTACCGCAATACGTTGTAGTTGAGGAGATGTGGAAGACTCGGTACCAAGGCATGTTGAAATCAGATATTCAGAAGTTTGTTCGTTTTTCCACCTGCCCGACACTGGATGAAATGATATCCAGGACCCGAGAACAGGAAATTGATTTAGAGCACATAGGTAAGAGGAAGGCAGAGCATGGGCAGACGATTGGGGTTTCGACAAAGAAACCTAAGCGCTTCAATTCTAGATAGAAGGGACAGCAGGGCTGGAGCCGCTGTGGTAAGTGTGGTCGGGCACATGATGGAGTCTGCAAAGCGGGTGGTTCGGGCTGCTACAAGTGCGGCAAGACAGGGCACTTAGGCAGGGATTGTACCACCACAACTACCACCTAGGGATACCATCTTATTTTCTTCCACTGCATTCACATGGTCATAAAAAGGCCAATTGTCTGAGTTTAGCAGCAGTGAGACCAGTAGCAGTACCTGCTCTGACGACCTTGAGGATCACTGATGGCCGTCGGAGCAAGGCGGAGGCGTCAGTTGTTCAGAGCAGGGCATTTTAGTTGACAGTTGAGGAGGCTCGTGCAGCACTTGATGTGGTCATGGGTATGTATATTCTCCCTATCTTTTATTAATGTTATTTAGCATGCTTATATGTTTCTATTGCTGTTTAGGGTCATTCCTTGTGAACGGTATTCCTGGGTTGGTCTTATTCGATTCGGGGGCTACCCGATCTTTTGTATCTATTGTGCTTAGCAAGAGGTTTGATGATGTTTCGGGGGAGTTGTATTATCCACTAGAGGTTAAGACTGCTGGTGACCATCCGGTGTGAGTTTCGAGGGTTCACTGAGGATTCACTTTGGAGTTATTCAGTGAGCAGTATCCTATTGATTTGGTTCATTGTGGGGATTATTTTTTGAGCCCCAATGGGGCGATGATGGATTACGGGCGTCAATTGGTGCATGTTCGGACCCCAAGTAGCGGTGAGTGGGTGATCCACAGTGAGGGTGATCAACATGGTTAGGATCCCTACTCGACAACAAGGGCCATGCGTTATCTTCAGCAAGGATGTTTTCAGTTTGTAGCCTATGTGATGGACACCTGGGGGAAGGGTGAGGTGACTAAGGATGATGTACCGATTGTTCGGGAATACCCGGATGTGTTCCTGGAGGATTTGTCGGGAGTGCCTCTGTAAAGGAAGGTGGAGTTTTTGTATGACGTGGTTCCAGGTGCGGCTTCGATAGCCAAAGCACCTTATCGGTCAGTACCACCAGAGATGCAAGAGTTGTGTACACAACTACCGGAGTTATTAGACAAGGGATTCATTTAGCTGAGTAGTTCAACATGGGGAGTGCCGATCTTATTTGTGAAGAAAAATTATGGGACTCATTAGATGTGTATCGACTACTGGGAGTTAAATAAGCTATCGGTAAAGAATCGGTATCCACTCACGAGGATGGACGATTTGCTTGACTAGCTTCAGGGTGCATCTTGGTTTTCCAAGATTGATCTACATACGGTTTATCACCAGATGAGGGTTGGAGAGGAGGATATGTAGAAGACGACCTTCCAGACTCGTTATGGTCATTATGAGTTCGTGGTGATGCCCTTTGGGCTCACTAATGCTCCAGCCGCGTTCATGGACCTCAAGAATCACGTATGCAGGCCTATGCTGGACCGGTCAGTGATGGTATTTATTGATGATATCCTGGTCTATTCCAAGACTCAGGAGCAGCATGATGACCATCTGAGGGAGGTAACAGAGACTTTGAGGAGGGAGAAGTTGTACGCGAAGTTCTCCAAGGATGAGTTTTGGTTGCGCGGGGTGCAGCTTCTGGGATGAGGTGGGAAGTTCTGAGGTCTCCATATGAGATTCGGAGTTTCCTTGGATTGGCAGGTTACTATTGGAGATTCATTAAAGATGTCTCCAAGAGAGCAGTTCCTTTGACCCGACTTACGAAGAAGACCGTCACATTTCATTAGGGTCCTGAGCAGCAGACAAATTTTGAGACCCTGAGGCAGAGATTATGTGAGGCGTCGATTCTAACCCTGCCGGAGGGTGTTAAGGACTTTATGCTATATTTTTATTCATCGATCACATGTTTGGGTGCAGTTTTGATGCAGCGGGGTCATGTGATCGCTTACTCATTGAGGGAACTGAAGCTTCATGAGGTGAATTATCCTACTTATGATTTGGAGTTGGGGGCTATTGTTTTCGCCCTCAAGTTTTGCCGATATTACCACTTTGGGGTTCATTGTTCTATTTACACAGACCACAAGAGCCCGAGGTATCTGATGGATCAGCCGTATTTGAACATAAGGCAGCGTAGATGGTTGGATGTGGTAAAAGATTATAATTATGAGATCCTTTATCACCCGGGGTAAGCCAATGTGGTGCGCGATGCCCTCAATTGCAAGGCAGTTATTGCCCCGATCAGGGATGTATGTTTGAGGATGACTGTGATTACCCCACTTTTAGATCAATTCGAGAGGCTTAGGTTCAGGCTATGAAGGAAGAGCACTGGAAGAATGAACGTATAGTGGGTCTGGTGGCTTCCGTTGATTATGATTGCCGGGGAATATAGACTCTTCATAGGAGGGTGTGGGTCCCATATTGGGTTGGTACGCATCAGGTATTCATGGTGGAGGCGCACAAGTCGAGGTTTTCTATTCATCCTGGACCGACAAAGATGTATAGAGATCTCCAATTTGACTATTGGTGGCCATGCAAGAAACAAGATGTGGCCTGGTATGTGGAGAGGTTCTTGAATTGCAGGAAAGTCAAGGCCGAGCATCAGCGACCCCACGGAAAAATGGATTCGTTAGGTATTCCTGTTTGGAAATGGGAAGAGATTACGATTGATTTCATCACGAAGTTACTGCGAACGGTGCTCTGAGTGGATTCGATTTGGGTCATCATGGATCGACTGACCAAGAGAATGCATTTTATCCCAATCTAGGAGTTTATATCTACAGAGAAATTGGCAGACACCTATATTGGGGATGTTGTTGCACGGCATGGGGTGCATGTTTCTGTGGTCTCTGATAGGTATGTTCGGTTTACTTCCTGATTCTAGAAGAGATTTCATGAGGAGTTGGGTACCAGTAGCAGCACCTGCTCCGGTGACGTTGACGATCACTGATGGCCGCCAGGGCAAGGCGGCGACGTCAGTTGTTCGGAGCAGGGTATTTTAACTGACAGTTGAGGAGGCTCGTGCAGCACCTGATGTGGTCACGGGTATGTATCTTCTCCCTATCTTTTATTTATGTTATTTATCATGCATATATATTTCTATTGTTGTTTAGGGTCATTCCTTGTGAACGGTATTCCTGCGTTGGTCTTATTCGATTCGGGGGCTACCCGATCTTTTATATCTCTTGCGCTTAGCAAGAGGTCTAACGATGTTTCGGGGGAGTTGGATTATCCACTAGAGGTTGAGATTGCTAGTGACTGTCTGGTGTGAGTGTCGAGGGTTCACTGAGGATGCACTTTGGAGTTATTCAGTGAGAAGTGTCCTATTGATTTGGTTCTGATTCCCCTGTGCGAGAGCAAGGTCATTGTGGGGATGGATTTTTTGAGCCCCAATGGGGGTGATGATTGATTATGGGCATCAGTTGGTGCATGTTCGGACCCCAAGTGGGGGTGAGTTGTTGATCCACGGTGAGAGTGATTAACATGAGTCGGCTCTCTGTTCGGCAGCAAGGGCCAGGCGTTATCTTCAGCAAGGATGTTTCGGGTTTGTAGCCTATGTGATGGACACCTGGGGGAAGGGCGAGGTGATCGTGGATGATGTACCGATTGTTCAGGAATATCGGGATGTGTTTCTGGAGGATTTTCCCGGAGTGCCTACATAGAGGAAGGTTGAGTTTTTGATTGACGTGGTTCCAGGTGCGGCTCCGATAGCAAAAGCCCATTTTCGGTTAGCACCAGCAGAGATGCAAGAGTTGTGTACACAACTACAGGAGTTATTAGACAAGGGATTCATTCAGCTGAGCAGTTCAACCTGGGGAGTGCCGATCTTATTTTTGAAGAAAAATTATGGGACGCATTAGATGTGTATCGACTATCGGGAGTTGAATAAACTAACGGTAAAGAACCGTTATCCACTCCCAAGGATTGACGTTTTGTTTGACCAGCTTCAGGGTGCATCTTGGTTTTCCAAGATTGATCTACATTCGGGTTAACACTAGATGAGGGTTAGAGAGGAGGATATGAAGAATACGACCTCCCAGACTCATTATGGTCATTACGAGTTCGTGGTGATGCCCTTCGGGCTCACTAATGCTCCAGCCACGTTCATGGACCTCATGAACGCGTATGCAAGACTATGCTGGACCGGTCAGTGATTTTATTTATTGATGATATCATGGTCTATTCCAAGACTCAGGAGCAGCATGAGGACCATCTGAAAGAGGTAACAGAGACTTTGACGAGGGAGAAGTTGTATGAGAAGTTCTGCAAGCGTGAGTTTTGGTTGCGCGAGGAGCAACTTCTGGGATGAGGTGGGAAGTTCCGAGGTCTCCATATGAGATTCGAAGTTTCCTTGGATTGGCAGGTTACTATTGGAGATTCATTAAATATATCTCCAAGATAGCAGTTCCTTTGACCTAGTTGATGAAGAAGACCGTCACATTTCGTTGGGGGCCTGAGCAGCAGACAAATTTTGAGACCCTCAGGTAGAGATTATGTGAGGCGCCGATTCTAACCCTGCCGGAGGGTGTTAAGTTCTTTGTGGTATATTATGATGCATCGATCACGGGTTTGGGTGCAGTTTTTATGCAACGGTGTCATGTGATCGCTTACGCATTGAGGCAATTGAAGCTTCATGAGGCGAATTATCCTACTCATGATTTGGAGTTGGGGGCTATGGTTTTCGCTCTCAAGTTTTGGCGACATTACCACTTTGGGTTTTGTTTTACTGTTTACACAGACCACAAGATCCTGAGGTATCTGATGGATAACCCAAATTTGAACATAAGGCAGCATAGATGGTTAGATGTGGTAAAAGATTATAATTATGAGATCCTTTATCACCCGGGGTAGCCCAATGTGGTGGGTGATGCCCTCAATTTAGAGGCAGTTGTTGCCCCGATCAGGGATGTATGTTTGAGGATGACTGTGATTACCCCATTTTTAGATCAGATTCGAGAGGCTTAGGTTCAGGCTATGAAGGAAGAGCACCGGAAGAACGAACTTATACTGGGTCTGGTGGCTTCCTTTGATTATGATTGCCGAGGAATATAGACTCTTCACAGGAGGGTGTGGGTCCCATATTGGGATGGTACGCATCAGGTATTGATGGAGGAGGCACACAAGTCGAGGTTTTCTATTCATCCCGGAGCGACAAAGATGTATAGAGATCTCCAACTTGACTATTGGTGGCCACACAAGAAGCAGGATGTGGCCTAGTATGTGGAGAGGTGCTTGAATTGCAGGAAAGTCAAGGCCGCACATCAACGAACCCACGAAAAGATGGATTCCTTAGGTATTCCTGTTTCGAAATGGGAAGGGATTACGATAGATTTCATCACGAAGTTACTGCGAACGGTGCGCTGAGTGGATTCGATTTGGGTCGTCATGGATCGACTGACCAAGAGCATGCATTTTATCCCAATCCAGGAGAGTATCTCTACGAAGAAATTGGCAGACATCTATATTCGAGATGTTGTGGCACGACATGGGGTGCATGTTTTTGTGGTCTCTGATAGGTATGTTCGGTTTACTTCCTGATTCTAGAAGAGATTTCATGAGGAGTTGGGTACCAGTAGCAGCACCTGCTCCGGCGACCTTGAGGATCACTTATGGCCGCCAGGGCAGGGCACCAGCGTCAGTTGTTCAGAGCAGCGCATTTTAGCTGACAGTTGAGGAGGCTCATGCAGCACATGATGTGGTAATAGGTATGCATCTTCTCCCTATCTTTTATTTATGTTATTTATCATGCTTATATGTTTCTATTGTTGTTTAGGTTCATTCCTTGTGAACGGTAATCCTGCATTGGTCTTATTCGATTCGGGGGCTACCCGATCTTTTATATCTCTTGCGCTTAGCAAGAGGTTTGACGATGTTTCGGGGGAGTTGGAATATCCACTAGAGGTTGAGATTGCTAGTGACCGTCCGGTGTAAATGTCGAGGGTTCACTGAGGATGCACATTGGAGTTATTCAATGAGTAGTATCCTATTGATTTGGTTCTGATTCCCCTGCGCGAGAGCAAGGTCATTGTGGGGATGGATTTTTTGAGCCCCAATGGGGCGATGATTGATTACAGGCATCGGCTGGTGCATGTTCGGACCCCAAGTGGGGGTGAGTTGGTGATCCATGGTGAGGGTGATCAACATGGGTTGGCACTCTGTTGGGCAGCAAGGGCCAGACGTTATCTTCAACAAGGATGTTTCAGCTTTGTAGCCTATGTGATGGACTCCTGGGGGAAGGGTGAGGTGACCGTGGTTGCTGTACCGATTGTTCGGGAATACCCGGATGTGTTTTTGGAGGATTTGTCGGGAGTGCCTCCGGAGAGGAAGGTGGAGTTTTTGATTGACGTGGTTCCTGGTTCGGCTCCGATAGCCAAAGCACCTTTTCGGTTAGCACCGCCAGAGATGCAAGAGTTGTGTACACAACTACAGGACTTATTAGACAAGGGATTCATTCAGCTGAGTAGTTCAACCTGGGGAGTGCCGATCTTATTTGTGACGAAAAATTATGGGACGTATTAGATGTGTATCGACTACCGGGAGTTGAATAAGCTAACGGTAAAGAACCGTTATCCACTCCCAAGGATCGAGGATTTGTTTGACCAGCTTCAGGGTGCATCTTTTTTTCCAAAATTGATCTAAATTCGGGTTATCACAAGATGAGGGTCAGAGAGGTGGATATACAGAAGACGACCTCCCGGACTTATTATGGTCGTTACGAGTTCGTGGTGATGCCCTTCGGGCTCACTAATGCTCCAGCCGCGTTCATGGACCTCATGAATCACGCATGCAAGCCTGTGATGGACCGGTCAGTGATTGTATTAATTGATGATATCCTGGTCTATTCCAAGACTCAGGAGCAACATGAGGACCATCTGAGGGAGGTAATGGAGAGTTTGACGGGGGAGAAGTTGTACGCGAAGTTCTCTAAGCGTGACTTTTGGTTGCGCGAGGTGCAGCTTCTGGGATGAGGTGGGAAGTTTTGAGGTCTCCATATAAGATTCAAAGTTTCCTTGGATTGGCAGGTTACTATTAGAGATTCAATTAGGATTTCTCCAAGATAGCAATTTCTTTGTACCGGCTGAGGAAGAAGACTGTCACATTCGTTGGGGGCCTGAGCAGCAGACAAATTTTGAGACCCTGAGGTAGAGATTATTTGTGACGCCGATTCTAACCCTTCCGGAGGGTGTTAAGGACTTTGTGGTATATTGTAATTCATCGATCACGGGTTTGGGTGCGGTTTTATTTCAGCTGGGTCATGTGATCGCTTACGCATTGAGGCAACTGAAGTTTCATGAGGTGAATTATCCTACACATGATTTGTAGTTGGGGGCTATGGTTTTCGCCCTCATGGTTTGGCGGCATTACCACTTTGGGGTTCGTTGTATTATTTACACAGACCGATTTCTCGGCCAGAAAAGACCGATTTAATTTATGCTCTTTAAAATAAAATCAGAGAAATCTTTTTAAAAGATGTTGTGGAATTGGTCCCCAAAACAAAACATGATAAAAGTTTGTCAAAACCTTTCTTTAAGAAATATATAATTTCCTTTTATATCAAAACCTCGGGATGTCATATTCCGATACAGATCAAAAGCATAAACAACACATTATAAGCCTTACAACAGTTATTTATAAGTACTGGCCTATAATCCAAAAATCACTCATCATCATCATCCGACTATGCTCGGGGTCCACTACCTGTAATATAAAAAGCTGAGTGGGTCAGGCTTGGGAGCCTGGTGAGCATATAGGGTTTTCAACCCACAATAAATAATAAACTCTTTAAGTTTATCAATCAACAAATAATTTATTAATTTCATCAACCAAAAACAACCCTAATTACCCATTCCCGTTATCCTCACCTTACGTCCCTAAAACAACTATCACAAGGGACCTAGCCTAAGGATTTTCATTAGGGGTGACAACATTGCTTCAGAGGTTCCTCAACAATTTATGTCAAATAAGGCAACCATCGGGGTGACAACTTTGTTTTCCTTAGCAAATTATGTCAATCAAGACAACCTAACATAAAACAACCAATAAGGTGACAACATTGCTTTCCTCAACATTTTATGTCAAATAAGACAACCAATAGGGTGACAACATTGCTTTCCTCTGCAATTTATGTCAAATAAGACAACCAATAGGGTGACAACATTGCTTTCCTCTGCAATTTATGTCAAATAAAACGATCACCGGGGTGACAACATTGCTTTCCTTCAGCAATTTATGTCAAATAAAACAAACACCTGGGTGACAACATTGCTTTCCCTCAGCAATTTATGTCAAATAAAACAAACACCAGGGTGACAACATTGTTTTCCTTCAACAATTTATGTCAAATAGGCACGAAGTCACATCGTCGCCAAGGTTTATACAACAGGCACTAAGTCCATAGCTGCCAACATACTAAATCCGTAGCTACCAACGTACATCTATACTGTACTAAATTCATAGCTACCAACGTACATCTATACTGTACTAAATTCATAGCTACCAACGTACATCTATACTGTACTTCTATCCCTCATACTTTATCTACCCATGTTTTACCCAACATATTTGAAGATAAAATATATATACATTTTAAATCATTTTAAACATGTATAAAACATTCATTCAACATCCATCTCAAATAAACAAACAACATATATACACATATCACGTATTTTATATAAAATACTTCATATCTATGTGTAAGATGAAAGTGACTACACACTCACATGATTTGATGATAATCGGGCAGCAATTCGTTTCCTAAAACGTTCGTTTCTAATAAAACCTGGAGTTTTATTGAGAAACCGGGCTCTGCGAAATGTCGGGCTTCAAAACCAAAAAGATAAATTTTCCGGGTCTTCGGGAACTTCAGAACGTATTTCGGGATTTAGAAATGATACCGGGGCTTCGGGGGATGTTAATATGAAAAATATGGGTTTAGGGGCTAAAAATGACACTTTTTCAAAATAGACACGGGAGGTCTCGCACCCTCCTATTTATAGGTGCGAGCCTCCTGATCCAACGGCTAAAAAGGCTCCAGGTGGCGCAGATCCGAGGGCTCGCAGCACCTGCTCGCACGTGGGCTCGCACATGGCTGCGCATGCGAGGGTCTGCTGGAGGCTTCTGATTGGACCACTTCGGACAGCTCTACGGTTCGGACACGCTGCTGATGACACACCAAGGTCGGACACGGTGCAGCCTCCTATTGGACTGAACCTCGGACTCGAGAAGACGTGGCCGCCAGTTGGCTTCGGTGACTCAGCAGCTTTCGGACACGCGTCGGATGCGAAGCGAGGAGACGTGGCCGAAGTCCACCTATGCGAAATTCCTCGGTTTTGGGGATTTTTCTCGTTTTTCGCGCCAAAACTTCTAAAATCCATAACTTTCGAATACGAGCTCCGTTTTTGACGTTCTTTATATGCACGCGTAGGTAAAATTAGTCTCTACAACTTTCGTTTAGACTTCGTCGGCTAATTTTGATTTTAATTTTTAAATTATTATTTTTAACAGACCGGGACAGGAAATCCGTTAAAAATTCATAACTTCTTCATCCGACGTCCGTTTTCGTCAGACTTTTTACCGTTGTGCTACTATTTACGAGACCTTCGATTCTCGTTTAGGTCGTGTCGGCTAAAAATCACTCGATCTAAAATTCGAGTTTTTAGCAGTCTACTGCTAAGCTGAAACTTCGAAAAATCATAACTTCCTCATACGAAGTCAGATTTGAGCGTTCTTTTTATACCTACTCTCGGTTTAACGAACACTACGAGTTTCGTTTAGATTACTAAGGCTAAAAAGTGGTTTATCAAAAACTCACTTTTTACGACATTCGGCACCCTGCCGGTTTGTCACGAAACTTCGACAGGTCATAACTTCTTCGTTATAACTCGGATTTCAGCATTCTTTATATATCCGGAAACCTTGAGACATATACTACAACTTGGTTAAGATTAATCCTTCTAAATAATCTTCCATCAAAAAGTCATTTTTGATGCTTATCGTCTCTAAATTGACTAGCCCGGATCTACGGGCGTTACAACAAGATCCTGAGGTATCTGATGAATCAGCCGAATTTGAACATAAGTCAGCGTAGATGGTTGGATGTGGTAAACGATTATAATTATGAGATCCTTTATCACCTAGGGCAACCCAATGTGGTGGGCTATGCCCTCAGTTGCAAGGAAGTTCTTGCCCTTATCAGGGATGTATGTTTGAGGATGACTATGATTACCCCACTTTTAGATCAAATTCAAGAGGCTCAGGTTGAGGCTATGAAGGAAGAGCACTGAAAGACCGAACACATAGTGGGTCTGTTGGCTTCCTTTGACTATTATTGTCGGGGAATATAGACACTTCATAGGAGGGTGTGGGTCCTATATTGGGTTGGTATGTATCAGGTATTGATGAAGGAGGCGTACAAGTCGAGGTTTTCTATTCATCCCGGAGCGACAAACATGTATAAAGATCTCCAACTTGACTATTGGTGGCTATGCAAGACGCAGGATGTGGCCTGGTATGTGGAAAGGTGCTTGAATTGTAGGAAAGTCAAGGCCGAGAATCAGCGACCCCATGGAAAAATGGATTCGTTAGGTATTATTGGTTGGAAATAGGAAGACATTATGATGGATTTCATCACGAAGTTAATGCGAACGGTGCGCTGATTGGATTCGATTTGGATCGTCGTGGAACGTCTGATCAAGAGCGTGCATTTTATCCCAATCCTGGAGAGTATCTCTACGGAGAAATTGGCAGACGTCTATATTCGGGATGTTGTGGCACGACATGGGGTGCATATTTCTGTGGTGTCTGATAGGTATGTTTCGTTTACTTCCTGATTATAGAATAGTTTTAATGAGGAGTTGGGTACTTGTCTGCACTTCGGCACGACTTTCCGTCCGCAAACGGATGGTTAGAGTGACCGGACTATCCAAACTTTAGAGGACATGCTTGGAGCATGTGTAATGCATTTTTTCGGGAGTTGGGATACGTATCTTCCTTTGGCTAAGTTCTCGTATAAGAACAGTTATCACGCCAACATTGATCAACCTCCTTTTGAGATGCTCTATGGCAGAAAGTGTAGGACCCCGATACGTTGGGGGGAGGTCGGTCAGTAAGTTATGGGGAGTATGGAGGTAGTAATCCAGACGAATGAGTTGATTCAGCAGGTTCGTGCCAAATTCCAGAAAGTACAAAGTCGATAGAAGAGCTACACTGATAGATTCCAGTCAGACTTGGAGTTCCATGTCTGGAACATGGTACTCATGAGGTGTAACCTTGGAAAGGTGTCATCCGATTCAAGAAGAGGGGTAATCACCTTTCCAAGGTTACACCTCATGAGTACCATGTTCTGAGTGGGCAGGGTTGCGTATCCCTGGGATCTACCATAGGAGCTCAGCCTGATCCAATGCACTTTTCACGTCTCTTAGCTTCGGAAATCTTTGGTTGATGATTACACAATGGATCCATTAGATGACGTTCAGGGGGATGCACCTGAATTATATGGAGAGACTAGTGGCCATTCTTGACAGGAAGACAAAGACTCTTCGAAACAAGGTTGTAGAATTGGTAAAGGTATAGTTGAAACACCAAAAGGGGTTAGAATGGACATTGGAGCTCGAAGGGGAGATGAGAGAGCATTATTTAGAGTTTTTTTTTTTGCAGAGGCAGACTTCGAGAATGAAGTCTGATTTAAGTGGGGAAATATTGTAACACATGATATGTTAGGTAAAAGTTAATTAATTAATTTCTTCGTTTGGACACTTGGACCCGAGTACGCTGGGCGTACATATGGTACACCGGGCATACTCCGAAACGTGCTTAAGACGGGGCGTCCCCCTGGTACATTGGGCATTGCCATGAGTATTCTGGGCGTACGTCAGTCAGGGGCAAACCCTAATTTTTAGGTTTTGCACGCTATTTAAACACATTAAGTCCTCCAATCCTTCTCTTTATCAGCCTCCATTGGCTCTTTGAGTTGTACCTCAAAACCCTAATCCATTTGCCAAGAGATTGACCATTGAGTGTGTGTTTTGGTATCTCTGGTGCATATTGAAGAAGAATAAGACTTGTAGAGAGGCATTAGACAAGAGGGAGCTTGTAGATCGTGATGTTATTCACTCTTTCCAGCTTATTGGAGGTATAAAGTTTGAGCCTTGCTCATCCTATGTCTAGATCTAGGTTTGGGGAAGAATTTAGCATATTTTGGTCGCGTGGATGAACTCTTTGTGAGTATATGCTACTCCAGATGTTATGAGCTGTTCATTTTGATGTTTCTGAGGTCCTTCATCCATAAGGCTTGCACCTTGATGGTTGTAGACTAAACATGGATGAGTTAGTGACCATTTAATCAAAGTAGAAGGCTAGATCTATAATTTGAGTCCCATTAAGCTACACAAAGGAGTAAAGTTTCCAACTTTATTGCTTAGGACGTTCCAAAAGAGCTATATCTGAAGTTGGATGTTAGGTATTAACAGATTAAGACCTTAAAATGAGACTTTGGCCAAATGGGGCGTGCGTCGGGTGTACTAAGGTGTACGCTGAGTGTACACATCTGAAATTCCAATCCGTGAGTAGCTCTCGTGTACGTCGGGCATATTGGTGAGTACGCTTAGCGTACTTACCAGGGACTTTTTGGTCCTTCGTTCTCGGACCACCTTAGACTTTAGGGTTTTGGGCCTTGTTGGGCCACGAGCTTTTCTGAATTTGGATTTTTAGGATTTGGGCCCATATTGGACTTTAGTGTCTCTTGGGACTTTAGGCTATTTTGGATTTGGACTAAGTTTTGTTAGGCCCATTAAGGGATGGGTAAGTGGACTTTTTACCCTAAGAGTTGTGATTTAGAATCCGGAACCTCAGTTTGGGTTAGTGACCTAATTGCTGATTAGGGTTGTAATGTTGCTAGCTAGTGGAGGGAATTTCGACTCAACAGCCCGAGGGTGATTTGTTGATTTCCAGTCTGATGTGAGTTTTCCTTATTGGTACTGGTGGGTTGAAGGCACGAATGTTGGCCCAATGAATTATATTTATGGAATGATAGTTTTCTTTTTCACACTTACTATTATTTCTGCATGTGCTTGTTATCTTTGTGACTCTTGTCGATTTGATTTTATGCTTAGCTGTAGGGGGGAAATAGACCCGGTACCAGTTAGAAGATACCGAAGGGGGTGAAATAGACCCAATACCGGTTGAAAGATACCGAAGGGGGTGAAATAGACCCAATATCAGTTGAAGGATACTGAAGGGGGTGAAATAGACCCAATATCAGTTGAAGGATACTAAAGGGGGTGAAATAGACCCAATATTGGTTGAAAGATACCAAAGGGAGGTGAAATAGACCCATATATGTTTTGAATGTTACGTATGTATGGTATTATGTATTTTGGGAAGCTCACTAAGCTTTGTGCTTACAATTTTGAGTTTATGTTTCAGGTACTTCTAGCTCGAAAGGGAAGGGCCCGACTTGATCTCAACGCATTCGCTCAGGTTTTTTTGCATTATGTGATTTTCGGATTTTATACTATGATATTATTTCACTATGATACACACTTGGTTGTTTTGACATGACTATCAAATGTTTTGGAATGAATTACAAATGAAAATTTTTATTTGAAATTTTTGGGATGTTACACGTTTTCACCAGTGGCTAAGAAAAAGTCTACCAGGATAATGCTTGCTATAGCTGCCTTTCATGATTATGAAATATGGCAGATCAATGTTAAACTTCTTTCCTTAATAGGAAGTTGGATAAGGATGTTTACATGAGCCAACCAGAAGGGTTTTGTACATGTAAATTTTCCTAATAGGGTGTGTAAGCTTGAGAAATCCATTTATGGATTGAAACAAACATCTCACAGTTGAAATCTTTGCCTCAATGAGAAAGTCAAAAAGTTTGGTTTCTCTTGGAGCGAGTATGAGTCCTGTGTGTATGTCAAAGCTAGTGGGAGTATAGTAAATTTCCTAGTTTTATATGTTGATGACATACTCCTTATGAGAAATGACATTCCGACCTTGAAAGATGTAAAATCTTGGTTTGGGAAGTGTTTCGCTATGAAGGATCTAGGGATAGAAAGAAAATACTTATTGGTATTAGTCGGAGTACATACTTGGATAAAATATTAAAACATTTTAGTATGGAAAATTCCAAGAAAGGGGAACTGCCTATTCAGAGTAATGCCAGGTTGAGTAAGACTCAAAGCTAGTACAGATGAAGAGATTGTTGAAGTGAGTTGAGTCCCATATGCTTCGGCTGTAGGTTCGATCATGTATGAACACTATGCTCTTTGACTTAGAAGTTATACTTGCAATTGTAGTTATAGACTTATCCAAGTGGGAGACAGTTGGATTAGGTGTCTAAGACAATAACTAAATTGGTATATACTTGAACTAAAAGCAAATTCCTTTTGGGTTGCCCTCAAATCTAGTAATTGTCTAGAATGACTTTTGGAGAGAGAGGCTGAGATATTGGTTTATTATGTGAATTATAAATAGAAATAAATAATTTATTAATATATTATGAGATTAATTTATATATTAGAAATATTATTTCATTAATAATTAATTAGAAATTAATTGGAATTAATTTTGGGATTAATTGGATTAATTAAAAGTGCAACGACCTAAGTTCTAATTGTTTAATAGTTGAACAAGAGAAGGATGCTGGACTATTCTAGGGTAGGCCAAAAATTTGGATCCTCGTTAGGGTTTCTAGATTATTCCATATAGATAATATGGATAATAAGGAAACTATATAAATTCAAGATTTGAAATAATAATATTTTATTTCAAATTAAGGTTAATAAGGGTTTTTCTAATCAGCTATAACTAGGGGCCTTAGTCTTATAATTTTCGGCCACTTGATCTCTTAGAAGGATTGCTGAAAATCATCTCCCATCTCCTCTTTCCTCAAGTGTTCTAATTGCTAGGGTTTGGGTACAAACCATCAAATGCACGAGATTTCTGGTGCTTGCCTTCTAGAGCTTGTTCAAGAAGTATTTGATTGATTATTTACAATAATAATCCAAAGGTATGTAAAACTTAATCCTTTTGTGAGTTTCGATTATAATAGAGTTTCCCTAGGGTTCTTTGATGTTCATAGATTATAGCTATCAATAGAGAAAACTTCGATCCAAATAGGTTGCATGTGAACTTAAGGGTTAAGTTTTTCCACCACATGTTTTAATTATAACCTATAAAACCCATTAATAATAAAATACTTTATGAAACTAACCTCTAGGTATGAAAATTGAAAATCATAATATAAGTAAACATACCTTTTGCAACATTTAAATGATGCTAACAATTCTCATGTAGTGCTCCTTGGAAAGTTAACCCTAATAGTGTGTTAGCCTCTAATGTGTCACACTCAAACCCTAGGAAACCTTAGGATTGAAATATGGATAGATGGAGAAGAGAAAATACGAATTCTCAGTGTATCTTGCCATGGATCGATTTTTCTTAGGGTATGTCCCTATTTATTGTAACACCCGTTTCCCATAATGGATCAATTGATGATATAAATGAGTCAAAGGCATGGTTTCTAAAGAAAACCAAATGCCATAACATGACACATGGAGTAGCACGGCGTGGCGTGAAATATAAATAACACGTATCTCTGGAGGGGTCTACGACGTTACACAAGGATGACCACAACATGGCGGCCACTGCAGCCCAAGCCCATGATGTTTTTAGGGTTTTCTCCATATTTAAGCACCTTAAATTCAAGTCAAGACATTCTTCTTATCCACCAACCTCTCCATTTAGCCCCTTTGTGAAGGGTTTTATAGGTTATACAATACATATAAATGTTGAAAAAATTCCTAATACTTAAGGGCTCATGCAATCTAAAAGGACCTATGTCTTCACATTTGAAAGTAACATACTATTAATATCAAGAACCCTACAAGAAACATACTATAATCGAAATTAGTGGATCTAGGCTTACACACCTTTGATTTGTTGTTTTAAACAATTCCTTGAATCCCTACCTTTGTAGATCATGGAAAGCAAGCACCAAATCTATGATGCTTCTAATGGTTTGTACCCACACCTTATAACTAGAAGACAAGAAGAGAGATGCGAGGGGATGTAAATTTCATCTATTCTTCTGGGAGTAGTGGAAGAAAATTCTTAGGCTAAGGGTCCTACTTATAATTGATCAGGAAACCCTAGAAACACTAATTTGAACATATAATAATATTATTATTTCAAATTAGGTAATTATCTAGTTCCTAATTATCCAAATGGAGAATTCTAGAAACCCTAATAGGATATCCAAAAACCAGCCACCTAAGGAAGGTTATGGAACCTCTCATTTGTTTAACTATTAAACAATTACAACTCAGATCTTGTACCTTTAATTAATTCTAATTAATCCCAAATTAATTCCAAATTAATTCTGTTCAATTATTAATTAATTGTTACTATTTTAAATTAATATATTAATCATATAATATATTAACAAATCATTTATTAAATTTTATTAATCATATAACAAACTAATAAATCTTCCTTTATTTACAAATTTCATTCTAAGCAAGTTCTAGTTATGAGGGCAACCCAAAAAAGGACTTTGCTTTTAAATACAAGTATATACCAATTTAGTTATGAGCGTAGAAATCTTAATCCAACACTCTGAGTGTTCTTGGGCATTGGTAAGCTCATTTTTCATATTTTGTGTATGGAGCATGAAGACCAGGTTTCTTCCAAAGAGTTTTGGTGAAGAGCTTAAGTGTAGATCTAGCAAATGGACTTCATTATTGTGAGTACAAAGCTTTCATCTTGACCTTTAGTTTTCTAGATCTTGTAGCCTGGTCATATATGTACCTTTTGGTCCTTATGAGCTTGGGCTTTGGATTTTAGTGAACTCTAACACCTCTTGAGCTTTTTCACCTCATAAACTTGTTTGATTGGGAAAGTTTGTATCTTGATCTAATTATAAAGCCATGCATGTTTTTGAATGGTTTTATGTTATTATGGACTTAGGGTTTTAAATCTTGTCTTAAGGTAAGGTCCTAATGGAGAAAGTTGGAAACTTTATCCATTAAGTCATTGTGAAAGATTAGATCTCAAGTCTTGAGATTTAATCTGTAAGGATTAAGCTCGTAAGGAAGATTTGAAGGATACTGCCAGTTACCACGACGTGGCCATGGGATGGCCATGACGTGGCAAATTCTGGATCCGCGACCATTTTGTATTGGCGTTCCCACGACGTGGCAATGGAGGGCCCACGACATGGCGTTGAATTTGATTTTTGTTGACCGTTGACTTGTGAACAGTTTGAATTTGGAGAAAAACTTGGAGGATTTGGGTTGTTGATTGTGGACTTATCTCTTTTGGTATTAGCTAGTTCACAGAATTGAGCATTGCAAGGTGGTAATGATATATGGTTAGATGGTAATGATATTTGTCGGTTCTATGTAGTTTAAAATGGATAGCTTGAGGACTCTTGGTCTAATGCCTGATTGTGATATTCTTGTCTGATTTTTCATTCTTGGGTGGATCATTCGTTCAACTATCTATCAGATCCCGAATTACATATGACTTTATGTATCGTAGGGAAGACCAAGATTTGTCCCCTGTCATATGTATCGAAGACCATAGGGTGTAGCCCATGGAAATGATATAAGGACCATAGCTGGAACCATGGCAACGGTATAGAAGACCAAGGTGTAGCCCTGGAAATGGAGTCAGCGTTGGGCACATCTACTCCCTAGGGCTCAGCCTGTTATGTATGAAATATGTATGTGGATATGAGATTTGATTATTCCGCTATAGAGCCAAGGCTTTCTTGGACGGATTTTATGTATGGTGGAATATGTGGTATACTGTGGAACTCACTAAGCTTTATGCTTTCACGTGTGGATTAAACATTTTGCAGGTCGTTTGTGAGAGGAGCTTGGCGGGACTATGCATACGCATTAAAGTTGTTCGTTTCTGCAATTTCGTAAATTTAACTCTGATAATGTATGGTTTCAATCAAGAAAATGTTATTAAATGGTATCTGAAGAAAAGGCTTAACTAGTTATACTATTTTAAAAATGAAAAATCTCTTTGTAATTTTTGGGACGTTACAAATACTCAAAATCCCCATTTTCCAAGTACTCATGAGTATTTCAGCAATTTCCATGCTGTGTCCAATCACTATAGAGAAACTACAAACATTCCTTAACATTCTTAAATCAATACCTACTTCCAGAAGTATGACGACTATGGTATTTCGAATAAGTTAATATTCAGGAAGCAAAACATGAAAAATGAAACACAAGAATAAACAATTGAAGATGGTAGTCAAAATTCATAAATTACTCTCTATTATTTAATCACTAAAAGACAATTATAATTTATTGTTGTTACATTGTTTCAACACTAATCAAAAAATTGACCAAAATCTAAAATCATCTCTTAATCGAATGCTCCTAACATGTTCTAAGTGCTTGATATTTCTTAAACCTTTTGTGAGAGGACCAGGAGGATTATCTTCTGATGATACATGATTCACCATGAGTTTTCCTTCTTCAACTTGATGTCGAATATAATGGTATTTCCTGTTAGAAATATGGTTTAGTGGCACTTGGAAATCTGAGAATCGTGATAATCACTTCCAAATCGAAGTATTTGGGTGGTACTCCCAAATCCTCAATTGGATCAGAGTCAGAGAAAATCAGAGAGAAAGAAAGAGAATGAGATGGTGTAATTTCGTGAGTACCAGAAAACTGACTAAAATTGGTTACAAACCTTTCTTGTCTGAAAAACTATCAAAACTGTAATATAACAGTTTTTCTCAACAGTTGAAACTGTTATAAATCCGGGTTTTGTATAAGGATTAATGCAAAGTCAAAACTGGGTCAAATATGCAAAATTTGGATTTTCTTATGCATTTTGTATAAGGATTAATGCAAAGTCGACCCCAGCCAGGGGCTCTACCCCTTGGACCCCGCCAGGGGCTGCCGCCCCTTGAACCCCGCTACTAGGGGCGCTGCCCCCGGACCCCCATTCGTTCAGGGGCTTCGCCCCTAAATGACAATATACTTTGATACTTGATCAAACTTAAACAAGTGTGTACTCCACACATTCCTTACTTGATCAAACTTAAACAAGTGTGTACTCCACACCTTCCTTACTTGTTTAATATTTATCAAGATCATTTTTAGTAAAAAAAGTAATCCCATTACACTTAAATAACATTGATGATAACAAATCACCAACAAACCTCCCCCATTTAAGTGTAATCTTGATTAACTTAAAATGAAACATAACACCAACAAAACTGATGCATAAATGAAATATCGTGACGATTGAATTTCACATTAGTATATTATTCATTCCAAATATTCGAATTTTAGGGTGTCACTAAGGATTGAACCCTTTCTATTCTAAGTGAATACATGAAGATAATATACACAACAGTTTACATTCTCAAAGTTCTAACTTGACACTATATTTTACTAGCTTGTGTCCCATCCTTCAATAAGCATATCAAAGTCAATTCCCAACTTCTTGAAGCAGCTAAACTTCATGCTTATATAGGTAGTTCTTTTGTTCTTGCACCTGCAAATGCAATTTTTTCAAAGAACTATTAAGAAATAAAATTTCAACCTCCTTAACTTGCAGTACTAAACACATACCTTGGGATGATAATAAAATGTGTTCCAATCTTCAAATATCAAGCTTTCCACATTGAATTCAGCATCTAATATTGCATTAGATGGGAATTGGGTATCTCAATATAAAAGATTTAAGTGGACTTTAAACTCATCCCTACAGCCGCCTTGTGCACAAGATTTCTTGCTAGCCCTTTGGTTAGATGATCGGCTAAATTCAACTGAGTTCTTACAAACTCCACAAATATCACACCAGTCATGATGAGCTCACTAATCATGCTATGTCTAACACCTAAATGTCTAGACTTTCCATTGTACACTTGACTATAAGCCTTAGCCAAGGTTGCAGCACTATCACATCTGATAGAAATGGTAGATATCGGTTTGGGCCATAATGGAATTTCATAAATCAAATTCCTTAGCCACTCAACTTCTTTA
Organism: Lactuca virosa; assembly: GCF_052849685.1. Classification (NCBI taxonomy): domain Eukaryota; kingdom Viridiplantae; phylum Streptophyta; class Magnoliopsida; order Asterales; family Asteraceae; genus Lactuca; species Lactuca virosa. The sequence goes on along the minus strand of NC_136433.1, from coordinate 192,237,691 downwards.
CCAGCAGCAGACAAAGTAACAAACTCAGACTCCATGGTTGAGTTAGTAATACAAGTCTGTTTCTTAGATGCCTAAGAAATGGCAACTCCTCCAAAAAGAAACACCCAACCACTAGTAGAGGAGTGATCCTCTAAGTTGTTAATCCAGCTAGCATCTGAATAACCTTCTAAAACAGAAGGATATCCACTATAAGTTAAACCATAATTCATGGTCCCTTTTAAGTACTTGAATACTCTACTCACAGCTTGCCAATGATGTGAACTAGGATTACTAGCATATCTACTAAGCCTTCCCACAGCATATGCTATATCAGGCCTAGTACTAGTCATGGCATACATTAGACAACCAATAGCCCTTGAGTATTCTAGTTGAGACACTGGAGATCCTTTATTAGGTAGAAGCTTAAGACTAGGATCTATAGGAGTGCTAACATGAGAACAATTCTCAAAGTTAAACTTTTTCAATATCTTCTCAATATAATGAGATTGAAAAATTGAAATCCCATTGTTTCCTTTTCTAATTCTTATACCAAGAATTACCTCAGCCTCCCCCATGTCTTTCATATCAAAACTAGATGATAAGAATTTCTTGGTTTTATCAACTTCTTCTAAATCAGTACCAAAAATCAACATATCATCTATATATAAGCAAATCATGACTCCTTTACCAGAAGTATCAAATTTGCTATATACACACTTGTCATCTTGGTTTAATGCAAAACCATTAGACAAGACAACATCATTAAACTTTTCATGCCATTGTTTTGGTGCTTGTTTCAAACCATATAATGATTTCTTCAACTTGCACACTTTTTGTTCATTTCCAGGCATCACAAACCCTTCAGGTTGTTTCATGTATATTTCCTCATCAAAGTCACCATTCAAGAATGCAGATTTCACATCCATTTGGTGAATCACAAGATTATTTATAGCTGCAAGAGCTAATAATAATCTAATAGTAGAAATTATGGCAACAGGAGCATAAGTATCAAAGTAATCAATTCCTTCCTTTTGTCTAAAGCCTTGGATAACCAATCTGGCTTTATACTTATCAATTGTGCCATCCACCTTCATTTTTCTTTTGAGGATCCATTTACATCCTAATGCCTTGCAACCAGGAGGTAAATCAGCCAATACCCAAGTATTGTTATGCATGATAGAATCAATCTCATCATGAATTGCCTCTTTCCAAAAATGAACATCCTTAGAAGCCATAGCTTCACTGAAAGTCTTTGGATCCTCTTCAATATTAAAACAATATTGATGTTGAGAAATAGTCTCATTCCTTGTTCCTTCAACTAAATATAGTTGAAAATCAGATCCAAAAGACTTAGCTTTTCTAGCTCTGGTGCTTTTCCTAGGTTCAGGTACAGAACTTGCACCACCAGAAACATCTTCAGCTTGAGTAGTACTCTTGCTGGAAGATTGATGAATCATGTCCCTTGGTCTAGGTATAGATGTAAATATTTCTTCATCAAAGATAGCATCTCTTGACTCTATCATTGTGTTTACAAACACAAAGTCATTAGATTTTAAAACATAGAATCTATATGCTTTGGAATGCTCAGCATATCCAATAAAGATACAATCTATACCTCTCTCACCCAATGTTTTCCTTTTGGGTTCTGTGAGCCTTACAACTGCTCTACAACCCCAAACTTTGAGATAACTCAAATTTGGTACCTTTTTACACCAAAGTTCATAAGGAGTATTCTTACTCCTTTTATTTGGAGTTCTATTCAAGATGTAACATGCAGTTAACATTGCCTCCCCTCAAAAACCTTCACTTAAACCAGAATATGACAACATGGAATTAACCATTTCTTTCAAAGTCCTATTCTTCCTTTCAGCTACACCATTTTGTTGTGGTGTATCTGGAGCTGTGGTTTGATGTATTATTCCAGTTGATTCAAAATAAACTGGATCATAATACTCACCACCTCTATCAGTACGCAATACTTTTATTAATTCATTTTTATGAAGCTCAATTTGTTGTTTATAAATTTTAAATTTATCAAGTGCTTCATCCTTAGAATGTAGCAAATAGATATAACAATATCTAGATGCATCATCAATAAAAGTAATAACATACTTCTTGTTTCCAAGGGAAGGCGTTGCAAGGAAATCACATAAATCACTATGTATAAGATCCAACACCTTGCTTTCCCTAACAACATCTTTGAAAGGTTGTCTAGTGATTTTAGTTAGCATGCATGTTTTACATTTTTCATTATTTTGCATATCAAAAGCAGGAATTAAACTCATTTTATACATGTCTTTTAATCTCTTGTAATGAATGTGTCGTAGTCTAGCATGCCATAATTCAGATTTAAGAAAATTATTGCTAGTACTACTAGAAGCCATGCAAACAGAATTATCACTAGAAGGATAATTAATATTAAGCCTAATCATTCCATTACATATATAGCCAAATCCTATAAAAGAACCATTTCTTGACAAGATATACTTGTTACTTTTTAACACTTGTTTGTAACCACAATTATTTAATACAATTTCAGACACGAGATTCTTACGAATCCCTGGAACATATAAAACATTGTTCCAACACAAACATTTCCCATAAGTAAAAGTAAGTAAAACATATCCTATGCCCTTGATTGGTTCAGTTGCAACATTTCCCATCTTCACAACACATCCATCTTCAATTGGTTGAAAGTCCTTGAACCAATATAGATCTTTGCAAACATGACTTGTTGTTCCCAAATCAACCCACCATGAAACTTTATCATCCTGCACATAAAATGCTTCAGAAATCACAGAAATATAATTCTGAATATATTTAGAATTCTGCAATGAAACAAAAATCTGACCTTGTTGCTTTTCTGGATCCTTGGATCCACTTGGTCCAGCACCATCCTTATTCACTTTGCGAAGACGCCGATCTTTCTTGAAGTGACCCAGTTTGTTACAATTCCAACAAACCAACTTAGCCTTCTTGTTGGAAGACTTGTCATCCTTTCCTTTAAACTTCCTTTTTCCATTAGACTTCTTGGGATTCTTTGAACTTTCTCCTTCCACCATGTTCACAGAAGAGGAACCAACTTGGTTCTTGCCTTTAGGATTGTTATCAAGTTCTTGAGTCCTTATCGACTCTTTAATCCTTAAATGGCTTCCAAGTTGAGTCAAAGTCAATTCCTCTTTGTTATGTTTCAGATTGTGTTTAAAATCCTTCCAGGAAGGGGGCAGTTTGTCAATTATCACAGCCACAGAAATGGCTTCATCCATTTTCAGATTGTGTTGAGCAAACTGTCCCAAAATCCATAACATTTCATGGAATTGTTCCATAACAGGCCTGGAGTTAATCATCTTGTAACCCATAAAGTTACTAACAAGAAATTTCTTACTAGAAGCATCTTCAGCCATGTACTTTTATTCAAGAGAATCCCACGGTTCTTTTGCGGATTCGAAATTTTGATAGATATCAACAAGTGAGTCAGACATACCATTGAGAATATGACCACGACATATATAATCATCATTTTCCCACTTTGATCTTCTTCTTGTTGCCTCCAAAGGTTCATCTTCAACAGATTCTGGTAAGACTGGCATGGGTCTACTCAGAACATACACCACTTTCAGAGTGGTAAGGAGAAACTTCATCTTCTTCTGCCATCTACGAAAATCTTGCCCTTCAAACTTGTTCAGTTTTTCAAACTTACTTGTCATTTCCTTCACAGAATCACCACTTGCCATGATCACAGATTACTTCGATTTTTGTTAGAAATATGGTTTAGTGGCACTTGGAAATCTGAGAATCGTGATAATCACTTTCAAATCGAAGTATTTGGGTGGTACTCCCAAATCCTCAATTGGATAAGACTCAGAAAAAATCAGAGAGAAAGAAAGAGAATGAGATGGTGTAATTTCGTGAGTACCAGAAAACTGACTAAAATTGGTTATAAACCTTTCTTGTCTGAAAAACTGTCAAAACTGTCATATAACAGTTTTTCTCAACAGTCAAAACTGTTATAAATCCGGGTTTTGTATAAGGATTAATGCAAAGTCAAAATCGGGTCAAATATTCAAAATTTGGATTTGCTGATGCATTTTTAATACAGCAATATAACCCAAATAAAAAAACCCGGCCAGGGGCTCGGCCCCTTGGACCCCGCCAGGGGCTGCCTCCCCTTGGACTCCGCTCCCAGGGGCGCTGCCCCCGGACCCCCGTTCGTTCAGGGGCTTCACCCCTAAATGACAGTATACTTTGATACTTGATCAAACTTAAACAAGTGTGTACTCCACACCTTCCTTACTTGTTTAATATTTATCAAGATCATTTTTAGTCAACAAAGTAATCCCATACAAGGGAAGTCTGCTTGGGTGCGGACATAGTCATGCTCCCTTCTAGTGAGGGTATACTGGATGTAGTCAGCCTTCATGAATTTCCGAATTTTGTAGTTCTTGACTGCGGATGGTCTATCGTTAGACCATATTTTCTCAATGGGAGAGGCATGCTTAGCATGAAAAAGACTCAGTCTCTCAAATTCCATTAGCAGTCTTTTGTGATCTGGAAGGCTGCGGTCGAATTGCTCAAATACTGTGAAGTATTTGGCATTTGGAGATATTGGGACATCCCAGTAGCCATCAGTAGGGGGTTCAGCATAGGTGAGGTGGGGTCTGTAATCTTCGTCCAGCAGTCTGCGGTGAGGATTGATCCAAGAGTTTATCAAGGATTCGTCCATCATAGTATCAAAACCGCATTCTCTCCATATGAGCTCTGCAAGTTTGGCTGCCTTCCAATCTTGTTTCCTTTGGGTGGTGGCAGGAGAGTCATTTGAGCTTGGAGAGGACATGTGCTCAGCCAGGTTTTTGAAGTGAGGGGGAGTCTTTGGTTTCTCAGGAGTGACCTTCTCTTGCGGTGGAGTGTTATGAGGTGGAGTATGATGAGATGGTTGCGGTGTAGGAATTTTTTCTATGATGATGGGGGGGCTCTGATGTTGTGAGATGGAATGATTGGAGTGATGGACTTCATCTTCACTGTGATGGACTTCGTCTTCACTTCCCCCTCTTGAGGAATGCAACGGAGGAGCTTCCTCAAGCCATTTTCTAAGGCCATCAACCTTGGCAAAAACTTCTTCAAATTGGGCTTTCAGAGCGTCTGCCAACTGTTGATTATTGGGAATAGTGGGGTTGAAGAGAAGTTTGTGAATGTCCTTGGTGAGCTGAAGAATTTCAGGACCATGGAAGTTGGAGGACAGGGATCGTTGCAGTCTGTTGATTGTGGCTTGAAGAACTGAGATAGTGGACTCATACGCAGTGTGAGTCTCAGCTATCAGTTTTTGAGACTGTGTGGCTTGATCCGCAATGGCTGCTTGGAGATCCTTTTTGATTGCGGTCACCTCAGAGATGAGGCGTTCCGCAGCAGCCATGAAGTCCTTGTGATCTGCTTTGCGGTTGTTGTCAAGGGACCGGATCCCCATTTCAACTTTGAGAGAAATTCTCTCAGCAGCCAAACGCTCACGTGTTTCTAGGCGTTCTATCCGTTCGATCAGTGACTGCGGTCCGGGGGAGTCTTCTGGTTGCGGTTGGGTTGGCTTGACCGCAGCTAGGATTTGATAGACTTTGGCTTGTAAGCTTAGAAATTCTTTTCTCGTGGCCGCATTCTTCTTCTTTTTCTTCTTCTCTTTGGGTTTTGAAGTTGAGTGGTGAGAGCCACTGGATTCCTCTTCTTCATTGAACATCATGAGGTCGTCATCAGAAGGACTGGGCTTATTTACCTCCTGAATGTGTTCATCATCAAGACCGAAGGTGGGAGCAGAACTGACTTCTATTTTGGTTCCTTCGTCTTGTGATTCATGAACTGTTGGAGTTGGAATTGGATTTGGAGTTGGAGTAGGAGTTGGAGTTACTTTGGAGGTACCTGCACCTTCACCAGTTGCTTGAGCTTTGAGGATTGTTTCAGCCATCTCGGTCATCCAGTCTTGAACCTTTAGAATGATGGCTACGGTATTGGCATTATTGATTGCGTCTGCCTAATACTTTGCCACTGACTGGATTTCTTGCTCCTTTTGTTGTTGTTGCTTGATCTGTTGTTCCTTGCGGGCTTGGAATGCCCTTCTGAAAGCGGCATATTTCTTGATTTCTAACTCAGTTACCGGAGTGTAGCGTAACCATGAGTTGTTTGATTCATCTCCGTCAAATCCTTGGAAACGCACCGAAGTGTCCTTCGGGTCCATGGATCCTTGCACATTTGTTCTCACCGTGCCTAAACCACCTGCTGCGGATGTAAGCAGAGTAGGATTTCCTGAGCTTCCTTGGTCTCCTTGACCCGTGGTCAAGTTTGGCCTCGACTCAGTTCTGGCATGGGCGGAAGAAGTGCCCTGCGGTTGGGGAGGTGTTTGAAGTGTTTGGGTGACATTCAAAAGGATGGAGTGCAACTCCTCAGATGAAAAGAAATGCAGTCGGGAAGCCCTGGAGACCTTAGGGCATGTACCAGTGTCATCCTCGTGGGAGTGAACTGGGGGGGAGTCTCCACGATGTGGTGAATCAGACTCACTTTCTGAGTCTGATTGGAAAATGATAGTGGTGTTGAATGGGTCTCCGGCCACCCCAAGGACTACCGGAGCCTTTTGAGAGGCTTCAGTATCAGTCCGGTCACGCATTTGGCCAGAGGTATCGGTTTTTCTTTTCTTAAGGATAGCAATTGGTTGCCTATCCTCATCAGAATCACTATCAGGTGTGGTTGCGGTTGGTTTGATTTTACGTTTCTTGGTGGGTGCGGTTCGTTTGGGAGCATCCTTCTTGGGTGTTCTTTGTTTCTTCTTGGTGGCCAATTGCTTTCTTCTTTGAGAAAGATTGGAGAGAGTAGTGGCAGAAGGGACTGCGATACCTTCAGGGTTAACGATTACGGATGGGTTCTGAAGAGGCGGGGTAGGAAGGTATGGGGCAATACCTTCCGTAGCCTCAATATGATCTGAGACATCAGCAGTCTCAATACCAAGTGTGGAAAGAATGTGGGTAGGGAGTCTTCGAATTGGTCCAAAATTAGATTGATCAGATGAGGGATTGTACCTTTTAAGATCCTTGGTGACAAAGAAATTGATGTCACTGCCCATGTCGATTCCTGCATCCGCATGAAGGTCTGAAATGCAGAGTGACCAGAACCTTGCAAAGGTGAGCTCGATTGGGTTCTCCCTTGGGTTCTCCTTGGGAATGTATTGAATAAAGTCGTCCCATAAGATATGCCCGTAGTTTACATCGTGTCCTGTGAATATACTCCATACCAGCTAAGCTTGAGTCCCATATTATCCGTGCCTCCGGTTCTGCCTGATAGACTGCGGATGACGAAGTGGCAAACAAATTGCCAGACCGCAGGCAGTTGGTTTTTCTTGAATTCCCCAATTCCCCTTATCTTTTTCTGATAACCCATTTGGTAAAGGGCTGAAGTAACATCCGCCATGGATGGGGTGAAAATCTTGATGGAGGGATGAACAAGAAGGTTAATGGCAGAAAGAATTTTTTCTTTGGACAAAATGACCAAAGAATCGTCAATCAGATTTAGGTGAACTTCTTGAGGGTTTTCGATTGGGCGATAAGCTGAGAAGGCACACTTGAAAAGGGTTGGGAGTGGAACAACATCTGTGAAAGCATCGAAGGGGCCAAACAGGGGATGTTTCTTCAGAAACTTGATCATTAGCTTGATCGGAGCATTGTAGGAGGGATGATCTTCGAACACAGCTCTGAAGTTGCTTGAAGCAATCGTGGGAGAGTCTGAACCAGTAGGGTTCACTGATCCAGAAGCCTTGGATTGTTTCTTCGATGCACCGGATTTCACCATTGTAGGATCTTGAGAGAAAGAGTAGAAAAACAGAGTTCTTGAAGGATTTGAGAGGGAAGGTTCAATGTTCAGAAAGCGTAAAGTGATTTTGGGGAAGAAGAAGGGTTTATATAGGTGGTGAATTGGAATGGTAATTGTTTTTACCCTAGGTAAAAAGAAAGGATAAGCTAAATGGTCGTTTGGGGGGAATCTTTTGAATTGGCAATTAAATCTCAGCCACATAATATGAAACGGTTTAAAAACATTTTTGAGATTTTACCAAAAAGGGATTTGCATTTAATGAAAAGTCAGACGTGCATCAACACGTCAGGTGATAGAGTGGTGAGGGGAAAGGAAGTTGTAACGGATGGGACGTGCTGGCTAAGAGGAAAAGACAGAGTAAGGATTTGTTTATGGAAAAACGTTCTTTTTGTCATCATACCCAAAATAGGTCTGACACAAGGTTTATTCCGAAAGAGAAAGAGACAGTTTCTCAAGGAATGTTTTTTTTATTTAATGTTTTATTTAATGAAGGATCATTAAATAGCACACCATGATTCAGGGGTTGATGAAACAGTTGAGAAATTATTGATGTGATCGCGGATGGAAACTTCATTGCGGATGGACAGATGAATGTCTGCAGTATAGGAACTGAGGAGAGCACTTGTACACAAAGTTAGTAATAACAAACAATAAGGACCCTTGAAAGATAAGTATGATATATGGTTGCGGTACATAGACTGCGGTACCAAAAACCATCTAACATAAGTAACTTTCAGTTAGAACCGCAACGGAGACCAAGGATGGTCTGCGGTATCTATCAATTCAAAAAGAATTGCGGGTCGGGATTCATCATTCCTAACATTTGCAGGAAGGTGTTAAGTTTTGTGGAATCAAGCGCTTTTGTGAACACATCAGCAATCTCTTCATGAGTATGGAAAAGATGAGTTCAATGTTACCTTTCAAGATGTGGTCTTTGATGAAATGATACCGTAGTTCAATATGCTTAGTCTTTGAGTGCTGAATAGGATTATGAGAAATAGCAATAGCACTTTTAGAGTCACAATATATCGGTATCCGCAACATTCTGTATCCGTAGTCCATAAGTTGTGTCTTCATCCATAGGACTTGTGAACAACAGCTGGCTGCGGCCACATATTCAGTTTCTGCGGTAGACAGAGATACATAACTTTGTTTCCTTGATGACCAGCTGACGAGTCTTCCACCCAAAAATTGACATCCTCCTGAGGTACTTTTGCGGTCTAATCTGCAACCGGAGTGATCCGCATCTGTGAAAGCTTGTAGGCTGAAGTCATTGCCTGCGGGGTACCATAGACCAAGAGATTTGCTTCCTTTCAGGTACCGTAGTATCTGTTTGGCTGCGGTCATATGTGACACTTTTGGGTCAGCCTGATACCTTGCACATACACCAGTTGCAAAGACAATGTCTGGTCGGCTTGCGGTGAGGTAGATTAGAGAGCCAATGATACCTCTATAAGTCTTGTGATCCACAGGTTATCCTGAGGGATCAGCAGAGATCTTATAACCGAAGGCCATGGGGACCTTAGCCGAAGAACAATTGTCCATAGAATATTTCTTTAACAGTTTGGTGGTGTATTTTTCTTGATGAATGAAAATTCCTTGTGGAATTTGTTTCACTTGAAGACCTAGAAAGAAGTTAATCTCTCTATTCATGCTCATTTGGAATTTGTTGGTCATGAGCTTAGCAAATTCATTCACCATTTCTTGATCAGTTGATCCGAAGATGATGTCGTCCACATATATTTGAACAAGCATAAGGTGGTTACCATTTGCTTTTCTAAATAATGTGGGGTCAATCACTCCTCTCTTGTACCCGGATGAGACAAGGAATTCAGAAAGAGTCTCATACCATGCTCTTGGGGCTTGCTTCAGACTGTAGACTGCTTTTTCAAGCTTGTAGCAGTGGTCTGGGAATTCAACATTTTCAAAACCTGGAGGTTGCTGAAGGTAAACCTCTTCTTTTAATTCCCCATTGAGAAATTCACTCTTAACGTCCATTTGGTGTACCTTGACGTTCTTGTGGGCTGCGTATGCTAGGAAGATCCGGATAGCTTCCGTGCGTGCTACCGGAGCATACGTTTCATCGTAGTCAATGCCTTCAAGTTGACTATACCCCTTTGCAACTAGCCTTGCCTTATTTCTGACTACCGCACCAGATTCATCCAGCTTGTTTTTGAACACCCATCTAGTGCCAACAATGGTGTGACCACGTGGCTTCAGAACGAGCTGCCAAACTTGGTTTCTTTAAAATTCTTCTAGCTCTTCTTGCATTGCAGCTATCCAGTCCGGTTCGAGCAATGCTTCTTTGATCGTTCTGGGCTCTACCGAGGACATAAATGCTGCGTAGTGGCAGTGACCAGATAGGTCCTTGGAAGATCGAGTCTGGATACTTGCGGATGGGTTGCCAATGATTTGACCTGGTGGGTGGGCCTTCGTTCATACGTGAAGACGGGGTTGTAGATGATCAGCAGCTGCGGTAGAGGGAATATCTTGAATATCAGAAGAATCTGCGGTTGGAGATGGCAGTTCCCCCTGGACTTGAGAACATCCTGCTGAGTCATCTTGGTTTGTTGGAACGAGAATGGAGTTTTCTTGAGCAGTTGGGAGAGGTTCCCCCTGGATTGCTGATGGGAGTTCCTCTAGAACCTGAGAGGGTTCCCCCTGTACTGCGGATGGGAGAGTGATGATCCTTGGGTCTGTTCTTGTGTCAATGTTCTCTATGTGTTCATCATCTGAATCCGAAGATACGTTTGATGGTAATGATTCTCTCCGGATAGGAACTTGAGCAACATCAAGTACTGGAAACTCGACGGTTGTTGCTAGATCCGGAGTAGAGCTTTCCCCCTCAACTGGAGAGGTGAAAGTATTGAGAGATGCTACTTCAGATAGAGATGGTCCAGAAACATCAGCGTGTTGTTGTTGAGCTGCGGGCGACACAAGAACTTCGGATAGTTTCGCCGTTTCAACAGGATCGAAAAGATCGTCATAATTGACTTCAACTAGATTTAAAGGACCTGAAGAGGCAGGAATATCGCTTTCCATGATTGCGGTGGTTTCAGTGGATGGAGGGGCGTTGCGGATGTGAGAATCATCAAATTTCACATCGAAGCTTTCAATGATCAGCCTTATACGTCTGATGAGCACTCGATAAGCAACCTTGTTCGTGGAATAACCAAGGAAGATGCCTTCATCAGACTTCGGTGCAAACTTGTTAAGCTGATCTCTGTTGTTGATCACGAAACATCTACACCCAAAGATATGAAAGAAGCGAACATTTGGCTTGCGGTTGTTAAGGCCCTCATATGGTGTTTTGTTGAGACGTTAGCACACAATGCTTCGGTTTTGAACAAAGCATGCGGTGGCTACAGCTTCAGCCCAGAAGTAGAGAGGAAGGTGTGCGAAGTTGAGCATGGATCTGGCTGCTTCTACTAGAGTGCGGTTCCTTCTCTCTACTACCCCATTTTGTTGCGGTGTGTAGGGAGCTGAGAAGTTGTGAGAGATTCCCTTGGACACCAAGAAACTGTTGAGGAGATGATTTGTAAACTCGGTACCATTATCATTGCGGATCCTTCTTACTGGAAGCTTGATCTGAAGTTCGATCTCTTTGATGAAGTTGATGAAAATCTGCGGTGTTTCTGACTTGAGTCTAAGGAAGAAGACCCATGTGAAGCGTGTAAAGTCATCTACAATAACCAATATGTATTTTTTATGATGGAGACTGGCTACGGTAGATGGAGCGCAGAGATCAATGTGCAATAGCTCCAGTGGTTCAGAAATTGAAGAGTCCATTACCAGAGGGTGACTTGCTTTGGACTGTTTACCACATTCACAAGCCGGACAAAGAGTATCGTTGCTGAATTTGAGAATAGGGAGACCTCCGACTAGTTCTCCTGTGACCAAGTTGTTGATGTACCTGAAGTTGAGATGAGCTAGCTTGCGGTGCCATAGCCAGCTGACTTCGGATACAGCTTTGGACAGGAAACACAACTACGGTCTGCCAATGATCAGAGAGACATCCAAAGGATACATGGTACCTTCGGATTTGGATTTGATCAGACAGGTGTTTCTGTCACTAGCCATTACATAGCAGAACTGATCATCAAATTCAACCCGATGTCCTGCCTTACATAGTTGGCCAACACTGATGAGATTGTGTTTAAGGCTTTCTATGTAGGCAACCTTCTGAATAGAGAAATTCCTGGTAGTGAGAACACCGTAACCTCGGATGACCCCATTCGCATTGTTGCCGAATGTGACATTTCCACCATTGCATATAGGACTGAAATCCCGAAGGTATTCTAATCTTCCGGTCATGTGCAAGGAGCAGGCATTGTCAATTAACCATTCTTCTTCTTATTCCTCCTTGCACAAAGCCTGAGAATTACACGGTTAGTTTAGGCATCCAAACTAGTTTGGAGCCTGGGGCAATTGGTGAATTGCAGAATGATGCATGGACCGAGGTTGCAGGGACGAGTCTCTTGTCAACTTTTAATCCTAGTCCTTGATGTTTGTGCAGAATTGGAGTGTTGTGATTTTTCGAAAAAGTACGAGGTTTCTGACTCTGACTAGATTTGACATAGGATGAATCATTTTGACAACTACACTGACATTTACAAAAAGAGATTTTATCTTTTGATCTGACACTATGCTTGGTCAGCGGTCTATAGGATGAATTGGACTTGCTACCGGTGCGAGGTTGGTAATCCCTGACATGAAAGTTGTTGGATTTTGAAAAAAGTTTGTTTTTGAAAAGGTTTAGCACGTGCAAATCTTTGAGTCCTTTTTGGTGGATTTGGTAGAATACCCTTCCATTTGTTGAAATTTTGACGTGACTTTGAAAGTGTTGGAGTGGGTAAAATCCCTTTCCATTTAGGATCATTTGAGGAATAGACATGAAAACCATTGTTTCGAAAAGACTGAACACCCTTTTGGGTTGTGTCAGAAGAAGTAGGAATGACTTTTGAAGTTGGACTTTCCCTTTTGTTTGTTTTCTTGGTGGGAGAGTTTTTTGAAAAGTAGTGTGAGAAAACAAATTTTTGTGGACTCTTGGACTTTGGAATTCTGACATGCTTCTTATTTTTTGAAAAAGTTTGTCTATTTGTGCCTCGAGATCTAATTTCCTCTTTGAAGGCCTTTTTGGCCAAGGATTTTGGTGAACCGCAATCATTGTTGTTCAACTGCGGTTTCCTGGAATTCTTAGAATGATTTTGAAAATGTGGGCTTGAGTCATCCGAACTTGAAGATTCTGGGGTCTGTGAGCATTGACCCACTTCAAAGTTCTCTATAGGTAATTCATGATGAATCACCTGAAGGGTCACGGTTCCTTTTACTGAGGACTGCGGTAGTGAAGATTTGACTACTGTAGATTAAGTCTTAGTTGGGACTTTAGTGGGACTTTTGTGGGACTTTTGAATATAGTGTGAGACATTGCGGTCTGAGGGCAGAGATGGAAAGTCTTTTGAGACTTCGGGGCCCTCAATGACAATTTCTTCATCAACTACGGATGAGGTTTGAGAATTTGGGTAAATGGTGCCACAGATAGGAATTTGATCACTTGTGTGACCCGAAACCTCAGGCACAATTTCCTCAATGACACAATTATTGCTTAGATTATGGAGTCTACCGAAGTGAGTTTTGATGTCTTCGGGGAAGGTCTTGTCATTGACTGGGAAATGAAATTCTCGGTCTGGAGGGACATACAGTCTGTCTTTGTTGAACCGGGGTGAGGAATCCATTGCGGTAGGATATCCATTTGACCAACCCCAATTGTATGTATTGTCAACGGTGCCATTATTTACCAAATTTTCAATAGCTTCACTTTCATTGAACAATTTTTCGATTAAAAGATTTAAGCGTACAATTTCACTATGAGCTAAATCTTTCTGGTTCAAAGCTATCTCTAATTGTGTTTCACTCAACATTCTTGCATCTTTCTCTAACTCTAAGTCTTTTTCTAACATAGCCATTTTGAGTCTTTTTTTATCCAGGCGTCCTCTCACATGGAACATTTCTTGGGACGCAATGTTCTTCTCATCTAAGGCTTTGTTATAGTCTGTAAGGATGGCAGCACAAGTGTCATTAAGATCATCTATGTATGGTTGACAGTCATGCATGCTATAGTTTAGAGTTTGGATCATGAGTTTTACCTGTTCGACGATGCTTAGAGTTCCATCCTTTGCCATGTAGCAGTAGTTCTTTTCCAGCTTTGTAGACTCATCATCATCCGCAGTTGCCAGCATGCAAATTTTCCCTTTTCCTTTGATACTGCTGATGGCTTCATCTTCGTCTCCGGATGACCAAACTTGATGGTCTCTTTTGACATGGGCTACGTATGCCCTTGCCTTTTCCTTATCTTCCAACTCTTGAGACATTCTAAGGTAGAATGCTCTATCTTTTACTACATTGGCCTTACAATCTCTTGCAAAGTGATTCTATTTGTTGCATTTGTGACAAATCACGACATCAGTCTTGTCATCAGAGGTAGTACCGGAGTCAGTGGTTGGGGTAGACTGCGGTGCCTCTTTTGGTTGATTATTTTGAGATTGCGGTGGTGGATGAGAACTTTTGGGATATCGAGGATGGTTGTTCAGGAAACTGAAGTTACGGTTGAATGGAGGTTTGTTGAACTATTGATTCTTGCGGAAGGAAGGAGGTGGTAGACGGTTGAACTATTGTCTAACCAGAGCAATAGCCTTCTGAAATTCTTCTTCATCATCATACTCTGAATCAGCTTCGTATGACTGCGGTGGTGTGTCATACGATGGAGAGTAAGATTGATTATGTGGAGCTTGTGCTATGAGAACAAGTGGTCCTCCGAAGTCAGCACAGTCTTTGAGTATGGTGGATTCTTGTGCTTGCAGCTCTCCATAGAGCTTGTAGAGTGACAAAGAGTGAATATTTCTATCGTCCTGGACTATCATCTTAGCCGTAGTCCATTGTCTTCCCAAACCATTAAGAAACTGAAGATTTGTTTCATGGTTACTGCGGATGGTGCCCGCATTGGATAACTTGGTGACTATCAGGTTGAACCTTTTGAAGGAGTCTTCCAAACTTTCGCCGATATGAGCTTTGAAGTTGTTGAACTCATTGAGTGCGGTAGTAAGCTTCTTGTCTTGTTCTTGTTCTGAGCCTTCGTACAGATTCTTGAGGACTTCCCAGATCTCTTTTGCTGATTTGCAATTTATGATAATATCGAAGTTGTCAGGAGCAACTCCACAGGAGATTTCATAAAAAGCGATAGCATCAGTTTCCATTTTATCGAGATCATCCTTGGTGGGACGGCTCATCACTGGTTGTCCTCCTCCTAGTCTGGTTGTAGCGCTGTCAGTTTGGACTGGTTTAAGGACTGGGACATGAGGTCCTTCTTCTACGGATCGCCATACATCTCTACCAAGTCTCCTTAAGTATCTTTCCATTCTTTGTGACCAGTGATGATATTCATTTGCTACCAGTATTGGGGCTCGGTTAGAACCATCAACACTGTTGGAAACATTCAGAGATAACGATTGTGCCATTTTTGAACTTTTTTTTAAGAAATGAGCTTTAGTGGTATAGAAGGCCTTTTGAAAATCAGAGTTCCGTTTTCAAAAGGCAACCACTATGGCTCTGATACCAATTGTTGAGAGAAAAACTTAGAGACACACTTGAACAAATGTTAGAACAAGTATATTGCGGAATAGTTAATCTCGAAGGATCTAAAAGCTCAACAATAATATTAATAAGTTAGAGTTAGATAGTTAGAGAGTTAGTTGCGGAAAAGTAAAGAAATAGAAATGACAACAATTGTTATATCAAGAATACACATAAGTTGATTCATAACGAGGAATGCATTCAATCCAGGTTAATAAGGAAGATCAAACTTAGTGATTAAGTCACAGAAGACTTGCTCCGAAGAGAGGTTATGATCAGTTATATTCTAGTAAGATTTGAGAGTAAGACGTGATGCGTAATTAGATAGAGAGATAGAAAAGATAACTTCAGAGAAGTGTATTCAGAATAGATAGATGCATAAGTGTTTTCAATACAAAGAGAATGAGCTCTATTTATAGAGACTCACGATGTACACTAGATTACCTCTCTAAGAGTAGCCATGCAAGGCATACTGGACAATAGAGAGTGTTACAATAAAAGACAAGTAAAGTAATCTAGTTAAGTGACTGCGGTAGGTAGAGACTCCGGATACGGTTGCTGAAGAAGGAGCTTGACTGCGGGTGCTGGATGGCTGTGGTAGCTGAAAAGGTTGAGGTAGCTAAAGTTCAAGAGGGTCACTTTTTATGATTCAACAATTTCCCCCTAAGTGACCTCTTTAACTTTTGTTCAACTATCAAGTTTGAGGAACTTGATCAGGATCCACCAAAACTTCCTGATGTTTTCCAACTAGATGATTCTTCTTAAGATCTCGAACTTGACTTCTACGGTAGTGTGCTTCGATCTTTCAACTGCGGTTCAGCAGATGTGAAGTTGCTTCTTGGTGAGGCGATGTATGGCAGTCATAGGAATGAAATATTTGACATTATCGATCTTCCTTTTGAAAATGACTCCAAGTTCAGGAAAGTTGGTTGCGCCTAAGGATCTTTCTTGATAGCCTTCGGTAGGCATTGGTGCAAGGTCAAGTGGTGGCATATCAAATTTCTTGGCAATGATGGGGTAGATGTCTGCGTCGATCTTGGCAAAATCACAGACCGTTTCCTTCAAAAAGGTATTAGCCCTTTCAAGCGCAATCTTCATTTTCTGGTGCTTCTCTGACTTGTTTTGGAACACCTTGGCAATGAGAAAGATTTCTCCCGGATTCATACAAGGGAAGTCTGCTTGGGTGCGGACATAGTCATGCTCCCTTCTAGTGAGGGTATACTGGATGTAGTCAGCCTTCATGAATTTCCGAATTTTGTAGTTCTTGACTGCGGATGGTCTATCGTTAGACCATATTTTCTCAATGGGAGAGGCATGCTTAGCATGAAAAAGACTCAGTCTCTCAAATTCCATTAGCAGTCTTTTGTGATCTGGAAGGCTGCGGTCGAATTGCTCAAATACTGTGAAGTATTTGGCATTTGGAGATATTGGGACATCCCAGTAGCCATGCAATGCATACTGGACAATAGAGAGTGTTACAATAAAAGACAAGTAAAGTAATCTAGTTAAGTGACTGCGGTAGGTAGAGACTCCGGATGCGGTTGCTGAAGAAGGAGCTTGATTGCGGGTGCTGGATGGCTGCGGTAGCTGAAAAGGTTGCAGTAGCTGAAGTTTAAGAGGGTCACTTTTTCTGATTCAACAAGGTTTCCAAAACACCTCATGAGATGAGGACAGGGAAAGTTCTATAGCTAGCTCACATCAAGGTTTGGGGATGTGAAGCTTTCGTGAGACGAGACACTCGTGACAAGCTAGAAACTAGAAGTGAGAGGTGTATATCCATTGGTTACCCACAAACATCTCTTGGATACTTGTTCTACAGACCTAGTGAGAATATGGTCATTGTAGCTCGAAGAGGAGTCTTTCGCGTAAGAGAGAGAGAGAGAGAGAGAGAGAGAGAGAGAGCTTATACTCACAGAGGACAATGGGAGTGTTACTGATATGGAAGAATTTTAGAATCAACCAATGAAGGAACCTAAGAAGACACTAGCTCTCAACCAAACGATGAGACTCATGTTGAGCCGATTGACCATTCATTACCTCTTCTTCGATCCAGTAGGGTTAGCAAGCCACCTAGATTCTATGGTTTCCATATAACGTAAGATGGTGACACGTTTATCAGTGATGATACACTAGTAAATTTAGATGAGCTAGCTAACTACAAGGAAGTGATGGTGAGCCCTAAGGCTACAAAATGGAAAAAGGCAATAGACAGAAAGATTCAGTCCATGTATGGCAACCAAGTTTGGAATTTGGGTAACCTTGGACCTGGTCGAAAGATAGTAGGTTGTAAATTGATATTCAAGAAGAAAACCAACATGGATGGGAAAGTACACATGTTCAAAGCATGACTAGTTGTGAAGGGCTTTACTTAAACCTTCGGGGTTAACTATGATGAGAATTTTTGTAACACCCGATATGTCAAGTTAATGTTAACTAATTAATTTCTTCTTTTGGACACTTGGACTTGGGTATGCTGGGCGTACATATGGTACGCCGGGCGTACTCCAAAGCGTGCTTGAGACTGGGTGTCCCCCTGGTATACTGGCGTACCTATGCGTATGCAGGGGGTATATCAGTCAGGGGCAGATCCTAATTTTTAGGTTTTGTGCCCTATTTAAACACATTAAGTCCCCCAATCCTTCATCTTATCAGCCTCCATTGCATATTTGAGATTTACCTCAAAACCCTAATCCATTTCCCAAGATATTGACCATTGAGTGTCTTTTGGTTTGTGTGATACATATTGAAAAAGAAGAAGACTTATAAAGAAGCATTGGACTAGTGGGAGCTTGTAGATCTAGAGGTCATTCACTATTTCCAACTTATTGGAGGTATAAAGTCAGAACCTTGCTCATCTTATGTCTAGAAGTAGGTTTGGGGAAGAATTTAGCACATTTTGGTCGCATGGATGAACTCTTGTGAGTAAATGCTACTCCAGATGTTATGAGTTTTTCCTTTTGATGTATCTGAGATCCTTGATCCATAAAGCTTGCACCTTGATGGTTGTAGACCAGCATGCATCAGTTAGTGACCATTTAATGGAAGTAGAAGGCTAGATCTATGATTTGAGTCTCATTAATCCATGTAAAGGAGTAAAGTTGCCAACTTTTTTGCTTAGGATGTTCCAAAAGAGATAGATCTCATGTTGGACGTTAGGTCTTAACAGATTAAGCCCTTAAAATGAGACTTTGGCCAACGGGGGAGTACGTCGGGCATATGAAGATGTACGTTGATCGTACACACCTGGAATCCCAATCCGTGAGTAGCTCTCGTGTATGTCGGGCGTACTTGTGGTATGCTTAGCGTATTCAGCTCGGATTTTTTGGGCCTTCATTTTCGAAGCACCTTGGACTTTAGGGTTTTGGCCCTTGTTGGGCTTCGAGCTTTTCTGAGTTGGGATTTTTAAGATTTAGGCCCATATTGGACTTTAGTGTGCTTGTTGTCTTTGTGACCCTTGCTGATTTGAGTGTATGCTTAGTTGTAGGCGGTGAAATAGACCCGATCTCGGTTGGAAGATACCGAAGGGGGTGAAATATACCCAGTATCGGTTGAAAAATACCGAAGGGGGGTGAAATAGACCCAGTACTGGCTGAAAAATACTGAAAGGGGTGAAATAGACCCAATTATGTTTTGACTGTTATGTATGTATGGTATGAGGTATTCTTGGGAAGCTCACTAATCTTTGTTTTTCCACATTATGTGATTTTGGGATTTTGTACTCTGATATTATTTCATTATGATACACAATTGGTTGTTTTAACATGACTATCGGGTGTTTTGGAATGAATTACAAATGAAAATTTTTATTTGAATTTTTTGGGATGTTACAAGTTGGTATTAGAGCCTTGTTTTGAAGGATTCTGACATAATCTTGGCTGTGTCTGAACTTAAAATGAGGATTTGGTAGATTTTTCTTAAAAAGAAATGTTTTATTAAGAGATTTTTAATAAAACAAAGGGGTGTGATATGTGCAATCAGTCGAGCTCAAGTAAGTATTCCCAAAATACCCATACATGTTATATGTTTTATGCTAGGATATGAGAATCGTATGGTAGATTAGGACTAGGGATCTGCTCAGGATTACATGATAGAATTCTAGGAGAGATTCCTTTGTGTGCCTATTGTATGAGCTTATAGATATCCAAGCCAGTATAGAGCAGTTATCTGATAGGATGGCCTGTTTAGGCTAAGTTCTGATTCAAATTGCTTTATGCTCGAATGTTGCATGCATTGTGCTTTTAGGAATTCTCATTAGTACCAACTAACTAGTGGAAGAATGTGTTTGTTTACATATTGTTGAGATTAGATAATTTTAGAAGTCTAGGTTTAACGTTATTGTGCAGCTTTGTTTGAGTCGAACCATTGTAGTGTGGGACCTTTCATTCAAAAAATTATCTAGTACCGATATTATGTGACTGTATTCATATGGTAGTTAGGTGGTATTAGAGAGAGTTCCTTCGGAAACTGATAGCAGAGAGTGGTGAGGAAAGGAACCCAAGGGAGTTCCTCGAATATGTATTGGTGCATAGTACGCCCTATGACATTAGAGGAGTAATAGATAGAAAGGAAGTGACTTGGAGGATTCTAGACAGTCCTTGGAAAGGGTATAGATAGGTGTGGAAGGTAGTATTAGGCCCGTACTACTGGAAGCACAAGATCTATACCCAAGAATAGGAAGGTCATGATGAATTCAAGAAACTTTGAGAGTGTAAACTTCTTCATGTGTATACTAATTGTTTATGTTTTATGTATCGGCATGGTGATGACATGCGATGGGGAAGGAGGTTCAGGATCTGGATTTGGTTCAGGCTCGAGTGCCGAACCAATTGATATGGGTTTATGTGAATTCATTGCATATAATATTACTAGAGGAATCCTCGATGCGACCGTGGTGATGTTTAGGTCGATCAAGGAGGGTATCATCGAGTTGATGGAGGATCGCCTTTGGATCTTTAGGGTTGATCTGGCCGCTAGTCAGCACGGAGCCCACACTCTCTCCTTCAAGGATTTTAGGGAATGTGGGGCGCCAAAGTTCTTTAGGGCGAAGGACCCCATTGCATCCAGACGATAGATAAAAGATATTGAGTGTGCTCAAATGACTAGCTTCTGCCCCGAGGGGTTGAAGGTGAGGTTTGTTGTAGGCTGTCTGTGGGAGCACCCGGGATTGGTGGGAGGTGGTTGGCTATGCTCTGGGAGCCCCAACCATTGTGGCCATGACCTAGACGGATTTTGTGACCCAATTCCGAGCAGAGTTTGCCCCAGCTGTTAAGGTGCAATAGCTAGTGAGGGAGTTTTTGGATATTCGTCAGACGACTGAGACTGTGGCGGAGATCACCTCCAAGTTCCATGATAGAGCTTTATTGGTACCGCAATACGTTGTAGTTGAGGAGATGTGGAAGACTCGGTACCAAGGCATGTTGAAATCAGATATTCAGAAGTTTGTTCGTTTTTCCACCTGCCCGACACTGGATGAAATGATATCCAGGACCCGAGAACAGGAAATTGATTTAGAGCACATAGGTAAGAGGAAGGCAGAGCATGGGCAGACGATTGGGGTTTCGACAAAGAAACCTAAGCGCTTCAATTCTAGATAGAAGGGACAGCAGGGCTGGAGCCGCTGTGGTAAGTGTGGTCGGGCACATGATGGAGTCTGCAAAGCGGGTGGTTCGGGCTGCTACAAGTGCGGCAAGACAGGGCACTTAGGCAGGGATTGTACCACCACAACTACCACCTAGGGATACCATCTTATTTTCTTCCACTGCATTCACATGGTCATAAAAAGGCCAATTGTCTGAGTTTAGCAGCAGTGAGACCAGTAGCAGTACCTGCTCTGACGACCTTGAGGATCACTGATGGCCGTCGGAGCAAGGCGGAGGCGTCAGTTGTTCAGAGCAGGGCATTTTAGTTGACAGTTGAGGAGGCTCGTGCAGCACTTGATGTGGTCATGGGTATGTATATTCTCCCTATCTTTTATTAATGTTATTTAGCATGCTTATATGTTTCTATTGCTGTTTAGGGTCATTCCTTGTGAACGGTATTCCTGGGTTGGTCTTATTCGATTCGGGGGCTACCCGATCTTTTGTATCTATTGTGCTTAGCAAGAGGTTTGATGATGTTTCGGGGGAGTTGTATTATCCACTAGAGGTTAAGACTGCTGGTGACCATCCGGTGTGAGTTTCGAGGGTTCACTGAGGATTCACTTTGGAGTTATTCAGTGAGCAGTATCCTATTGATTTGGTTCATTGTCGGGATTATTTTTTGAGCCCCAATGGGGCGATGATGGATTACGGGCGTCAGTTGGTGCATGTTCGGACCCCAAGTAGCGGTGAGTGGGTGATCCACAGTGAGGGTGATCAACATGGTTAGGATCCCTACTCGACAACAAGGGCCATGCGTTATCTTCAGCAAGGATGTTTTGAGTTTGTAGCCTATGTGATGGACACCTGGGGGAAGGGTGAGGTGACTAAGGATGATGTACCGATTGTTCGGGAATACCCGGATGTGTTCCTGGAGGATTTGTCTGGAGTGCCTCTGTAAAGGAAGGTGGAGTTTTTGTATGACGTGGTTCCAGGTGCGGCTTCGATAGCCAAAGCACCTTATCGGTCAGTACCACCAGAGATGCAAGAGTTGTGTACACAACTACCGGAGTTATTAGACAAGGGATTCATTTAGCTGAGTAGTTCAACATGGGGAGTGCCGATCTTATTTGTGAAGAAAAATTATGGGACTCATTAGATGTGTATCGACTACTGGGAGTTAAATAAGCTATCGGTAAAGAATCGGTATCCACTCACGAGGATGGACGATTTGTTTGACTAGCTTCAGGGTGCATCTTGGTTTTCCAAGATTGATCTACATACGGTTTATCACCAGATGAGGGTTGGAGAGGAGGATATGTAGAAGACGACCTTCCAGACTCGTTATGGTCATTATGAGTTCGTGGTGATGCCCTTTGGGCTCACTAATGCTCCAGCCGCGTTCATGGACCTCAAGAATCACGTATGCAGGCCTATGCTGGACCGGTCAGTGATGGTATTTATTGATGATATCCTGGTCTATTCCAAGACTCAGGAGCAGCATGATGACCATCTGAGGGAGGTAACAGAGACTTTGAGGAGGGAGAAGTTGTACGCGAAGTTCTCCAAGGATGAGTTTTGGTTGCGCGGCGTGCAGCTTCTGGGATGAGGTGGGAAGTTCTGAGGTCTCCATATGAGATTCGGAGTTTCCTTGGATTGGCAGGTTACTATTGGAGATTCATTAAAGATGTCTCCAAGAGAGCAGTTCCTTTGACCCGACTTACGAAGAAGACCGTCACATTTCATTAGGGTCCTGAGCAGCAGACAAATTTTGAGACCCTGAGGCAGAGATTATGTGAGGCGTCGATTCTAACCCTGCCGGAGGGTGTTAAGGACTTTATGCTATATTTTTATTCATCGATCACATGTTTGGGTGCAGTTTTGATGCAGCGGGGTCATGTGATCGCTTACTCATTGAGGGAACTGAAGCTTCATGAGGTGAATTATCCTACTTATGATTTGGAGTTGGGGGCTATTGTTTTCGCCCTCAAGTTTTGCCGATATTACCACTTTGGGGTTCATTGTTCTATTTACACAGACCACAAGAGCCCGAGGTATCTGATGGATCAGCCGTATTTGAACATAAGGCAGCGTAGATGGTTGGATGTGGTAAAAGATTATAATTATGAGATCCTTTATCACCCGGGGTAAGCCAATGTGGTGCGCGATGCCCTCAATTGCAAGGCAGTTATTGCCCCGATCAGGGATGTATGTTTGAGGATGACTGTGATTACCCCACTTTTAGATCAATTCGAGAGGCTTAGGTTCAGGCTATGAAGGAAGAGCACTGGAAGAATGAACGTATAGTGGGTCTGGTGGCTTCCGTTGATTATGATTGCCGGGGAATATAGACTCTTCATAGGAGGGTGTGGGTCCCATATTGGGGTGGTACGCATCAGGTATTCATGGTGGAGGCGCACAAGTCGAGGTTTTCTATTCATCCTGGACCGACAAAGATGTATAGAGATCTCCAATTTGACTATTGGTGGCCATGCAAGAAACAAGATGTGGCCTGGTATGTGGAGAGGTTCTTGAATTGCAGGAAAGTCAAGGCCGAGCATCAGCGACCCCACGGAAAAATGGATTCGTTAGGTATTCCTGTTTGGAAATGGGAAGAGATTACGATTGATTTCATCACGAAGTTACTGCGAACGGTGCTCTGAGTGGATTCGATTTGGGTCATCATGGATCGACTGACCAAGAGAATGCATTTTATCCCAATCCAGGAGTTTATATCTATAGAGAAATTGGCAGACACCTATATTGGGGATGTTGTTGCACGGCATGGGGTGCATGTTTCTGTGGTCTCTGATAGGTATGTTCGGTTTACTTCCTGATTCTAGAAGAGATTTCATGAGGAGTTGGGTACCAGTAGCAGCACCTGCTCCGGTGACGTTGACGATCACTGATGGCCGCCAGGGCAAGGCGGCGACGTCAATTGTTCGGAGCAGGGTATTTTAACTGACAGTTGAGGAGGCTCGTGCAGCACCTGATGTGGTCACGGGTATGTATCTTCTCCCTATCTTTTATTTATGTTATTTATCATGCATATATATTTCTATTGTTGTTTAGGGTCATTCCTTGTGAACGGTATTCCTGCGTTGGTCTTATTCGATTCGGGGGCTACCCGATCTTTTATATCTCTTGCGCTTAGCAAGAGGTCTAACGATGTTTCGGGGGAGTTGGATTATCCACTAGAGGTTGAGATTGCTAGTGACTGTCTGGTGTGAGTGTCGAGGGTTCACTGAGGATGCACTTTGGAGTTATTCAGTGAGAAGTGTCCTATTGATTTGGTTCTGATTCCCCTGTGCGAGAGCAAGGTCATTGTGGGGATGGATTTTTTGAGCCCCAATGGGGGTGATGATTGATTATGGGCATCAGCTGGTGCATGTTCGGACCCCAAGTGGGGGTGAGTTGTTGATCCACGGTGAGAGTGATTAACATGAGTCGGCTCTCTGTTCGGCAGCAAGGGCCAGGCGTTATCTTCAGCAAGGATGTTTCGGGTTTGTAGCCTATGTGATGGACACCTGGGGGAAGGGCGAGGTGATCGTGGATGATGTACCGATTGTTCAGGAATATCGGGATGTGTTTCTGGAGGATTTTCCCGGAGTGCCTACATAGAGGAAGGTTGAGTTTTTGATTGACGTGGTTCCAGGTGCGGCTCCGATAGCAAAAGCCCATTTTCGGTTAGCACCAGCAGAGATGCAAGAGTTGTGTACACAACTACAGGAGTTATTAGACAAGGGATTCATTCAGCTGAGCAGTTCAACCTGGGGAGTGCCGATCTTATTTTTGAAGAAAAATTATGGGACGCATTAGATGTGTATCGACTATCGGGAGTTGAATAAACTAACGGTAAAGAACCGTTATCCACTCCCAAGGATTGACGTTTTGTTTGACCAGCTTCAGGGTGCATCTTGGTTTTCCAAGATTGATCTACATTCGGGTTAACACTAGATGAGGGTTAGAGAGGAGGATATGAAGAATACGACCTCCCAGACTCATTATGGTCATTACGAGTTTGTGGTGATGCCCTTCGGGCTCACTAATGCTCCAGCCACGTTCATGGACCTCATGAACGCGTATGCAAGACTATGCTGGACCGGTCAGTGATTTTATTTATTGATGATATCATGGTCTATTCCAAGACTTAGGAGCAGCATGAGGACCATCTGAAAGAGGTAACAGAGACTTTGACGAGGGAGAAGTTGTATGAGAAGTTCTGCAAGCGTGAGTTTTGGTTGCGCGAGGAGCAACTTCTGGGATGAGGTGGGAAGTTCCGAGGTCTCCATATGAGATTCGAAGTTTCCTTGGATTGGCAGGTTACTATTGGAGATTCATTAAATATATCTCCAAGATAGCAGTTCCTTTGACCTAGTTGATGAAGAAGACCGTCACATTTCGTTGGGGGCCTGAGCAGCAGACAAATTTTGAGACCCTCAGGTAGAGATTATGTGAGGCGCCGATTCTAACCCTGCCGGAGGGTGTTAAGTTCTTTGTGGTATATTATGATGCATCGATCACGGGTTTGGGTGCAGTTTTTATGCAACGGTGGCATGTGATCGCTTACGCATTGAGGCAATTGAAGCTTCATGAGGCGAATTATCCTACTCATGATTTGGAGTTGGGGGCTATGGTTTTCGCTCTCAAGTTTTGGCGACATTACCACTTTGGGTTTTGTTTTACTGTTTACACAGACCACAAGATCTTGAGGTATCTGATGGATAACCCGAATTTGAACATAAGGCAGCATAGATGGTTAGATGTGGTAAAAGATTATAATTATGAGATCCTTTATCACCCGGGGTAGCCCAATGTGGTGGGCGATGCCCTCAATTTAGAGGCAGTTGTTGCCCCGATCAGGGATGTATGTTTGAGGATGACTGTGATTACCCCATTTTTAGATCAGATTCGAGAGGCTTAGGTTCAGGCTATGAAGGAAGAGCACCGGAAGAACGAACTTATACTGGGTCTGGTGGCTTCCTTTGATTATGATTGTCGAGGAATATAGACTCTTCACAGGAGGGTGTGGGTCCCATATTGGGATGGTACGCATCAGGTATTGATGGAGGAGGCACACAAGTCGAGGTTTTCTATTCATCCCGGAGCGACAAAGATGTATAGAGATCTCCAACTTGACTATTGGTGGCCACACAAGAAGCAGGATGTGGCCTAGTATGTGGAGAGGTGCTTGAATTGCAGGAAAGTCAAGGCCGCACATCAACGAACCCACGAAAAGATGGATTCCTTAGGTATTCCTGTTTCGAAATGGGAAGGGATTACGATAGATTTCATCACGAAGTTACTGCGAACGGTGCGCTGAGTGGATTCGATTTGGGTCGTCATGGATCGACTGACCAAGAGCATGCATTTTATCCCAATCCAGGAGAGTATCTCTACGGAGAAATTGGCAGACATCTATATTCGAGATGTTGTGGCACGACATGGGGTGCATGTTTTTGTGGTCTCTGATAGGTATGTTCGGTTTACTTCCTGATTCTAGAAGAGATTTCATGAGGAGTTGGGTACCAGTAGCAGCACCTGCTCCGGCGACCTTGAGGATCACTTATGGCCGCCAGGGCAGGGCGCCAGCGTCAGTTGTTCAGAGCAGCGCATTTTAGCTGACAGTTGAGGAGGCTCATGCAGCACATGATGTGGTAATAGGTATGCATCTTCTCCCTATCTTTTATTTATGTTATTTATCATGCTTATATGTTTCTATTGTTGTTTAGGTTCATTCCTTGTGAACGGTAATCCTGCATTGGTCTTATTCGATTCGGGGGCTACCCGATCTTTTATATCTCTTGCGCTTAGCAAGAGGTTTGACGATGTTTCGGGGGAGTTGGAATATCCACTAGAGGTTGAGATTGCTAGTGACCGTCCGGTGTAAATGTCGAGGGTTCACTGAGGATGCACATTGGAGTTATTCAATGAGTAGTATCCTATTGATTTGGTTCTGATTCCCCTGCGCGAGAGCAAGGTCATTGTGGGGATGGATTTTTTGAGCCCCAATGGGGCGATGATTGATTACAGGCATCGGCTGGTGCATGTTCGGACCCCAAGTGGGGGTGAGTTGGTGATCCATGGTGAGGGTGATCAACATGGGTCGGCACTCTGTTCGGCAGCAAGGGCCAGACGTTATCTTCAACAAGGATGTTTCAGCTTTGTAGCCTATGTGATGGACTCCTGGGGGAAGGGTGAGGTGACCGTGGATGCTGTACCGATTGTTCGGGAATACCCGGATGTGTTTTTGGAGGATTTGTCGGGAGTGCCTCCGGAGAGGAAGGTGGAGTTTTTGATTGACGTGGTTCCTGGTTCGGCTCCGATAGCGAAAGCACCTTTTCGGTTAGCACCGCCAGAGATGCAAGAGTTGTGTACACAACTACAGGACTTATTAGACAAGGGATTCATTCAGCTGAGTAGTTCAACCTGGGGAGTGCCGATCTTATTTGTGACGAAAAATTATGGGACGTATTAGATGTGTATCGACTACCGGGAGTTGAATAAGCTAACGGTAAAGAACCGTTATCCACTCCCAAGGATCGAGGATTTGTTTGACCAGCTTCAGGGTGCATCTTTTTTTCCAAAATTGATCTAAATTCGGGTTATCACAAGATGAGGGTCAGAGAGGTGGATATACAGAAGACGACCTCCCGGACTTATTATGGTCGTTACGAGTTCGTGGTGATGCCCTTCGGGCTCACTAATGCTCCAGCCGCGTTCATGGACCTCATGAATCACGCATGCAAGCCTGTGATGGACCGGTCAGTGATTGTATTAATTGATGATATCCTGGTCTATTCCAAGACTCAGGAGCAACATGAGGACCATCTGAGGGAGGTAATGGAGAGTTTGACGGGGGAGAAGTTGTACGCGAAGTTCTCTAAGCGTGACTTTTGGTTGCGCGAGGTGCAGCTTCTGGGATGAGGTGGGAAGTTTTGAGGTCTCCATATAAGATTCAAAGTTTCCTTGGATTGGCAGGTTACTATTAGAGATTCAATTAGGATTTCTCCAAGATAGCAATTTCTTTGTACCGGCTGAGGAAGAAGACTGTCACATTCGTTGGGGGCCTGAGCAGCAGACAAATTTTGAGACCCTGAGGTAGAGATTATTTGTGACGCCGATTCTAACCCTTCCGGAGGGTGTTAAGGACTTTGTGGTATATTGTAATTCATCGATCACGGGTTTGGGTGCGGTTTTATTTCAGCTGGGTCATGTGATCGCTTACGCATTGAGGCAACTGAAGTTTCATGAGGTGAATTATCCTACACATGATTTGTAGTTGGGGGCTATGGTTTTCGCCCTCATGGTTTGGCGGCATTACCACTTTGGGGTTCGTTGTATTATTTACACAGACCGATTTCTCGGCCAGAAAAGACCGATTTAATTTATGCTCTTTAAAATAAAATCAGAGAAATCTTTTTAAAAGATGTTGTGGAATTGGTCCCCAAAACAAAACATGATAAAAGTTTGTCAAAACCTTTCTTTAAGAAATATATAATTTCCTTTTATATCAAAACCTCGGGATGTCATATTCCGATACAGATCAAAAGCATAAACAACACATTATAAGCCTTACAACAGTTATTTATAAGTACTGGCCTATAATCCAAAAATCACTCATCATCATCATCCGACTATGCTCGGGGTCCACTACCTGTAATATAAAAAGCTGAGTGGGTCAGGCTTGGGAGCCTGGTGAGCATATAGGGTTTTCAACCCACAATAAATAATAAACTCTTTAAGTTTATCAATCAACAAATAATTTATTAATTTCATCAACCAAAAACAACCCTAATTACCCATTCCCGTTATCCTCACCTTACGTCCCTAAAACAACTATCACAAGGGACCTAGCCTAAGGATTTTCATTAGGGGTGACAACATTGCTTCAGAGGTTCCTCAACAATTTATGTCAAATAAGGCAACCATGGGGGTGACAACTTTGCTTTCCTTAGCAAATTATGTCAATCAAGACAACCTAACATAAAACAACCAATAAGGTGACAACATTGCTTTCCTCAACATTTTATGTCAAATAAGACAACCAATAGGGTGACAACATTGCTTTCCTCTGCAATTTATGTCAAATAAGACAACCAATAGGGTGACAACATTGCTTTCCTCTGCAATTTATGTCAAATAAAACGATCACCGGGGTGACAACATTGCTTTCCTTCAGCAATTTATGTCAAATAAAACAAACACCTGGGTGACAACATTGCTTTCCCTCAGCAATTTATGTCAAATAAAACAAACACCAGGGTGACAACATTGTTTTCCTTCAACAATTTATGTCAAATAGGCACGAAGTCACATCGTCGCCAAGGTTTATACAACAGGCACTAAGTCCATAGCTGCCAACATACTAAATCCGTAGCTACCAACGTACATCTATACTGTACTAAATTCATAGCTACCAACGTACATCTATACTGTAGTAAATTCATAGCTACCAACGTACATCTATACTGTACTTCTATCCCTCATACTTTATCTACCCATGTTTTACCCAACATATTTGAAGATAAAATATATATACATTTTAAATCATTTTAAACATGTATAAAACATTCATTCAACATCCATCTCAAATAAACAAACAACATATATACACATATCACGTATTTTATATAAAATACTTCATATCTATGTGTAAGATGAAAGTGACTACACACTCACATGATTTGATGATAATCGGGCAGCAATTCGTTTCCTAAAACGTTCGTTTCTAATAAAACCTGGAGTTTTATTGAGAAACCGGGCTCTGCGAAATGTCGGGCTTCAAAACCAAAAAGATAAATTTTCCGGGTCTTCGGGAACTTCAGAACGTATTTCGGGATTTAGAAATGATACCGGGGCTTCGGGGGATGTTAATATGAAAAATATGGGTTTAGGGGCTAAAAATGACACTTTTTCAAAATAGACACGGGAGGTCTCGCACCCTCCTATTTATAGGTGCGAGCCTCCTGATCCAACGGCTAAAAAGGCTCCAGGTGGCGCAGATCCGAGGGCTCGCAGCACCTGCTCGCACGTGGGCTCGCACGTGGCTGCGCATACGAGGGTCTGCTGGAGGCTTCTGATTGGACCACTTCGGACAGCTCTACGGTTCGGACACGCTGCTGATGACACACCAAGATCGGACACGGGGCAGCCTCCTATTGGACTGAACCTCGGACTCGAGAAGACGTGGCCGCCAGTTGGCTTCGGTGACTCAGCAGCTTTCGGACACGCGTCGGATGCGAAGCGAGGAGACGTGGCCGAAGTCCACCTATGCGAAATTCCTCGGTTTTGGGGATTTTTCTCGTTTTTCGCGCCAAAACTTCTAAAATCCATAACTTTCGAATACGAGCTCCGTTTTTGACGTTCTTTATATGCACGCGTAGGTAAAATTACTCTCTACAACTTTCGTTTAGACTTCGTCGGCTAATTTTGATTTTAATTTTTAAATTATTATTTTTAACAGACCGGGACAGGAAATCCGTTAAAAATTCATAACTTCTTCATCCGACGTCCGTTTTCGTCAGACTTTTTACCGTTGTGCTACTATTTACGAGACCTTCGATTCTCGTTTAGGTCGTGTCGGCTAAAAATCACTCGATCTAAAATTCGAGTTTTTAGCTGTCTATTGCTAAGCTGAAACTTCGAAAAATCATAACTTCCTCATACGAAGTCAGATTTGAGCGTTCTTTTTATACCTACTCTCGGTTTAACGAACACTACGAGTTTCGTTTAGATTACTAAGGCTAAAAAGTGGTTTATCAAAAACTCACTTTTTACGACAGTCGGCACCCTGCCGGTTTGTCGCGAAACTTCGACAGGTCATAACTTCTTCGTTATAACTCGGATTTCAGCATTCTTTATATATCCGGAAACCTTGAGACATATACTACAACTTGGTTAAGATTAATCCTTCTAAATAATCTTCCATCAAAAAGTCATTTTTGATGCTTATCGTCTCTAAATTGACTAGCCCGGATCTACGGGCGTTACAACAAGATCCTGAGGTATCTGATGAATCAGCCGAATTTGAACATAAGTCAGCGTAGATGGTTGGATGTGGTAAACGATTATAATTATGAGATCCTTTATCACCTAGGTCAACCCAATGTGGTGGTCTATGCCCTCAGTTGCAAGGAAGTTCTTGCCCTTATCAGGGATGTATGTTTGAGGATGACTATGATTACCCCACTTTTAGATCAAATTCAAGAGGCTCAGGTTGAGGCTATGAAGGAAGAGCACTGAAAGACCGAACACATAGTGGGTCTGTTGGCTTCCTTTGACTATTATTGTCGGGGAATATAGACACTTCATAGGAGGGTGTGGGTCCTATATTGGGTTGGTATGTATCAGGTATTGATGAAGGAGGCGTACAAGTCGAGGTTTTCTATTCATCCCGGAGCGACAAACATGTATAAAGATCTCCAACTTGACTATTGGTGGCTATGCAAGACGCAGGATGTGGCCTGGTATGTGGAAAGGTGCTTGAATTGCAGGAAAGTCAAGGCCGAGAATCAGCGACCCCATGGAAAAATGGATTCGTTAGGTATTATTGGTTGGAAATAGGAAGACATTATGATGGATTTCATCACGAAGTTAATGAGAACGGTGCGCTGATTGGATTCGATTTGGATCGTCGTGGAACGTCTGATCAAGAGCGTGCATTTTATCCCAATCCTGGAGAGTATCTCTACGGAGAAATTGGCAGACATCTATATTCGGGATGTTGTGGCACGACATGGGGTGCATATTTCTGTGGTGTCTGATAGGTATGTTTCGTTTACTTCCTGATTATAGAATAGTTTTAATGAGGAGTTGGGTACTTGTCTGCACTTCGGCACGACTTTCCGTCCGCAAACGGATGGTTAGAGTGACCGGACTATCCAAACTTTAGAGGACATGCTTGGAGCATGTGTAATGCATTTTTTCGGGAGTTGGGATACGTATCTTCCTTTGGCTAAGTTCTCGTATAAGAACAGTTATCACGCCAACATTGATCAACCTCCTTTTGAGATGCTCTATGGCAGAAAGTGTAGGACCCCGATACGTTGGGGGGAGGTCGGTCAGTAAGTTATGGGGAGTATGGAGGTAGTAATCCAGACGAATGAGTTGATTCAGCAGGTTCGTGCCAAATTCCAGAAAGTACAAAGTCGATAGAAGAGCTACACTGATAGATTCCAGTCAGACTTGGAGTTCCATGTCTGGAACATGGTACTCATGAGGTGTAACCTTGGAAAGGTGTCATCCGATTCAAGAAGAGGGGTAATCACCTTTCCAAGGTTACACCTCATGAGTACCATGTTCTGAGTGGGCAGGGTTGCGTATCCCTGGGATCTACCAGAGGAGCTCAGCCTGATCCAATGCACTTTTCACGTCTCTTAGCTTCGGAAATCTTTGGTTGATGATTACACAATGGATCCATTAGATGACGTTCAGGGGGATGCACCTGAATTATATGGAGAGACTAGTGGCCATTCTTGACAGGAAGACAAAGACTCTTCGAAACAAGGTTGTAGAATTGGTAAAGGTATAGTTGAAACACCAAAAGGGGTTAGAATGGACATTGGAGCTCGAAGGGGAGATGAGAGAGCATTATTTAGAGTTTTTTTTTTCCAGAGGCAGACTTCGAGAATGAAGTCTGATTTAAGTGGGGAAATATTGTAACACATGATATGTTAGGTAAAAGTTAATTAATTAATTTCTTCGTTTGGACACTTGGACCCGAGTACGCTGGGCGTACATATGGTACACCGGGCATACTCCGAAACGTGCTTAAGACGGGGCGTCCCCCTGGTACATTGGGCATTGCCATGAGTATTCTGGGCGTACGTCAGTCAGGGGCAAACCCTAATTTTTAGGTTTTGCACGCTATTTAAACACATTAAGTCCTCCAATCCTTCTCTTTATCAGCCTCCATTGGCTCTTTGAGTTGTACCTCAAAACCCTAATCCATTTGCCAAGAGATTGACCATTGAGTGTGTGTTTTGGTATCTCTGGTGCATATTGAAGAAGAATAAGACTTGTAGAGAGGCATTAGACAAGAGGGAGCTTGTAGATCGTGATGTTATTCACTCTTTCCAGCTTATTGGAGGTATAAAGTTTGAGCCTTGCTCATCCTATGTCTAGATCTAGGTTTGGGGAAGAATTTAGCATATTTTGGTCGCGTGGATGAACTCTTTGTGAGTATATGCTACTCCAGATGTTATGAGCTGTTCCTTTTGATGTTTCTGAGGTCCTTCATCCATAAAGCTTGCACCTTGATGGTTGTAGACTAAACATGGATGAGTTAGTGACCATTTAATCAAAGTAGAAGGCTAGATCTATAATTTGAGTCCCATTAAGCTACACAAAGGAGTAAAGTTTCCAACTTTATTGCTTAGGACGTTCCAAAAGAGCTATATCTGAAGTTGGATGTTAGGTATTAACAGATTAAGACCTTAAAATGAGACTTTGGCCAAATGGGGCGTGCGTCGGGTGTACTAAGGTGTACGCTGAGTGTACACATCTGAAATTCCAATCCGTGAGTAGCTCTCGTGTACGTCGGGCATATTGGTGAGTACGCTTAGCGTACTTACCAGGGAGTTTTTGGTCCTTCGTTCTCGGACCACCTTAGAATTTAGGGTTTTGGGCCTTGTTGGGCCACGAGCTTTTCTGAATTTGGATTTTTAGGATTTGGGCCCATATTGGACTTTAGTGTCTCTTGGGACTTTAGGCTATTTTGGATTTGGACTAAGTTTTGTTAGGCCCATTAAGGGATGGGTAAGTGGACTTTTTACCCTAAGAGTTGTGATTTAGAATCCGGAACCTCAGTTTGGGTTAGTGACCTAATTGCTGATTAGGGTTGTAATGTTGCTAGCTAGTGGAGGGAATTTCGACTCAACAGCCCGAGGGTGATTTGTTGATTTCCAGTCTGATGTGAGTTTTCCTTATTGGTACTGGTGGGTTGAAGGCACGAATGTTGGCCCAATGAATTATATTTATGGAATGATAGTTTTCTTTTTCACACTTACTATTATTTCTGCATGTGCTTGTTATCTTTGTGACTCTTGTCGATTTGATTTTATGCTTAGCTGTAGGGGGGAAATAGACCCGGTACCAGTTAGAAGATACCGAAGGGGGTGAAATAGACCCAATACCGGTTGAAAGATACCGAAGGGGGTGAAATAGACCCAATATCAGTTGAAGGATACTGAAGGGGGTGAAATAGACCCAATATCAGTTGAAGGATACTAAAGGGGGTGAAATAGACCCAATATTGGTTGAAAGATACCGAAGGGAGGTGAAATAGACCCATATATGTTTTGAATGTTACGTATGTATGGTATTATGTATTTTGGGAAGCTCACTAAGCTTTGTGCTTACAATTTTGAGTTTATGTTTCAGGTACTTCTAGCTCGAAAGGGAAGGGCCCGACTTGATCTCAACGCATTCGCTCAGGTTTTTTTGCATTATGTGATTTTCGGATTTTATACTATGATATTATTTCACTATGATACACACTTGGTTGTTTTGACATGACTATCAAATGTTTTGGAATGAATTACAAATGAAAATTTTTATTTGAAATTTTTGGGATGTTACACGTTTTCACCAGTGGCTAAGAAAAAGACTACCAGGATAATGCTTGCTATAGCTGCCTTTCATGATTATGAAATATGGCAGATCAATGTTAAACTTCTTTCCTTAATAGGAAGTTGGATAAGGATGTTTACATGAGCCAACCAGAAGGGTTTTGTACATGTAAATTTTCCTAATAGGGTGTGTATGCTTGAGAAATCCATTTATGGATTGAAACAAACATCTCACAGTTGAAATCTTTGCCTCAATGAGAAAGTCAAAAAGTTTGGTTTCTCTTGGAGCGAGTATGAGTCCTGTGTGTATGTCAAAGCTAGTGGGAGTATAGTAAATTTCCTAGTTTTATATGTTGATGACATACTCCTTATGAGAAATGACATTCCGACCTTGAAAGATGTAAAATCTTGGTTTGGGAAGTGTTTCGCTATGAAGGATCTAGGGATAGAAAGAAAATACTTATTGGTATTAGTCGGAGTACATACTTGGATAAAATATTAAAACATTTTAGTATGGAAAATTCCAAGAAAGGGGAACTGCCTATTCAGAGTAATGCCAGGTTGAGTAAGACTCAAAGCTAGTACAGATGAAGAGATTGTTGAAGTGAGTTGAGTCCCATATGCTTCGGCTGTAGGTTCGATCATGTATGAACACTATGCTCTTTGACTTAGAAGTTATACTTGCAATTGTAGTTATAGACTTATCCAAGTGGGAGACAGTTGGATTAGGTGTCTAAGACAATAACTAAATTGGTATATACTTGAACTAAAAGCAAATTCCTTTTGGGTTGCCCTCAAATCTAGTAATTGTCTAGAATGACTTTTGGAGAGAGAGGCTGAGATATTGGTTTATTATGTGAATTATAAATAGAAATAAATAATTTATTAATATATTATGAGATTAATTTATATATTAGAAATATTATTTCATTAATAATTAATTAGAAATTAATTGGAATTAATTTTGGGATTAATTGGATTAATTAAAAGTGCAACGACCTAAGTTCTAATTGTTCAATAGTTGAACAAGAGAAGGATGCTGGACTATTCTAGGGTAGGCCAAAAATTTGGATCCTCGTTAGGGTTTCTAGATTATTCCATATAGATAATATGGATAATAAGGAAACTATATAAATTCAAGATTTGAAATAATAATATTTTATTTCAAATTAAGGTTAATAAGGGTTTTTCTAATCAGCTATAACTAGGGGCCTTAGTCTTATAATTTTCGGCTACTTGATCTCTTAGAAGGATTGCCGAAAATCATCTCCCATCTCCTCTTTCCTCAAGTGTTCTAATTGCTAGGGTTTGGGTACAAACCATCAAATGCACGAGATTTCTGGTGCTTGCCTTCTAGAGCTTGTTCAAGAAGTATTTGATTGATTATTTACAATAATAATCCAAAGGTATGTAAAACTTAATCCTTTTGTGAGTTTCGATTATAATAGAGTTTCCCTAGGGTTCTTTGATGTTCATAGATTATAGCTATCAATAGAGAAAACTTCGATCCAAATAGGTTGCATGTGAACTTAAGGGTTAAGTTTTTCCACCACATGTTTTAATTATAACCTATAAAACCCATTAATAATAAAATACTTTATGAAACTAACCTCTAGGTATGAAAATTGAAAATCATAATATAATTAAACATACCTTTTGCAACATTTAAATGATGCTAACAATTCTCATGTAGTGCTCCTTGGAAAGTTAACCCTAATAGTGTGTTAGCCTCTAATGTGTCACACTCAAACCCTAGGAAACCTTAGGATTGAAATATGGATAGATGGAGAAGAGAAAATACGAATTCTCAGTGTATCTTGCCATGGATCGATTTTTCTTAGGGTATGTCCCTATTTATTGTAACACCCGTTTCCCATAATGGATCAATTGATGATATAAATGAGTCAAAGGCATGGTTTCTAAAGAAAACCAAATGCCATAACATGACACATGGAGTAGCACGGCGTGGCGTGAAATATAAATAACACGTATCTCTGGAGGGGTCTACGACGTTACACAAGGATGACCACAACATGGCGGCCACTGCAGCCCAAGCCCATGATGTTTTTAGGGTTTTCTCCATATTTAAGCACCTTAAATTCAAGTCAAGACATTCTTCTTATCCACCAACCTCTCCATTTAGCCCCTTTGTGAAGGGTTTTATAGGTTATACAATACATATAAATGTTGAAAAAATTCCTAATACTTAAGGGCTCATGCAATCTAAAAGGACCTATGTCTTCACATTTGAAAGTAACATACTATTAATATCAAGAACCCTACAAGAAACATACTATAATCGAAATTAGTGGATCTAGGCTTACACACCTTTGATTTGTTGTTTTAAACAATTCCTTGAATCCCTACCTTTGTAGATCATGGAAAGCAAGCACCAAATCTATGATGCTTCTAATGGTTTGTACCCACACCTTATAACTAGAAGACAAGAAGAGAGATGCGAGGGGATGTAAATTTCATCTATTCTTCTGGGAGTAGTGGAAGAAAATTTTTAGGCTAAGGGTCCTACTTATAATTGATCAGGAAACCCTAGAAACACTAATTTGAACATATAATAATATTATTATTTCAAATTAGGTAATTATCTAGTTCCTAATTATCCAAATGGAGAATTCTAGAAACCCTAATAGGATATCCAAAAACCAGCCACCTAAGGAAGGTTATGGAACCTCTCATTTGTTTAACTATTAAACAATTACAACTCAGATCTTGTACCTTTAATTAATTCTAATTAATCCCAAATTAATTCCAAATTAATTCTGTTCAATTATTAATTAATTGTTACTATTTTAAATTAATATATTAATCATATAATATATTAACAAATCATTTATTAAATTTTATTAATCATATAACAAACTAATAAATCTTCCTTTATTTACAAATTTCATTCTAAGCAAGTTCTAGTTATGAGGGCAACCCAAAAAAGGACTTTGCTTTTAAATACAAGTATATACCAATTTAGTTATGAGCGTAGAAATCTTAATCCAACACTCTGAGTGTTCTTGGGCATTGGTAAGCTCATTTTTCATATTTTGTGTATGGAGCATGAAGACCAGGTTTCTTCCAAAGAGTTTTGGTGAAGAGCTTAAGTGTAGATCTAGCAAATGGACTTCATTATTGTGAGTACAAAGCTTTCATCTTGACCTTTAGTTTTCTAGATCTTGTAGCCTGGTCATATATGTACCTTTTGGTCCTTATGAGCTTGGGCTTTGGATTTTAGTGAACTCTAACACCTCTTGAGCTTTTTCACCTCATAAACTTGTTTGATTGGGAAAGTTTGTATCTTGATCTAATTATAAAGCCATGCATGTTTTTGAATGGTTTTATGTTATTATGGACTTAGGGTTTTAAATCTTGTCTTAAGGTAAGGTCCTAATGGAGAAAGTTGGAAACTTTATCCATTAAGTCATTGTGAAAGATTAGATCTCAAGTCTTGAGATTTAATCTGTAAGGATTAAGCTCGTAAGGAAGATTTGAAGGATACTGCCAGTTACCACGACGTGGCCATGGGATGGCCATGACGTGGCAAATTCCGGATCCGCGACCATTTTGTATTGGCGTTCCCATGACGTGGCAATGGAGGGCCCACGACATGGCGTTGAATTTGATTTTTGTTGACCGTTGACTTGTGAACAGTTTGAATTTGGAGAAAAACTTGGAGGATTTGGGTTGTTGATTGTGGACTTATCTCTTTTGGTATTAGCTAGTTCACAGAATTGAGCATTGCAAGGTGGTAATGATATATGGTTAGATGGTAATGATATTTGTCGGTTCTATGTAGTTTAAAATGGATAGCTTGAGGACTCTTGGTCTAATGCCTGATTGTGATATTCTTGTCTGATTTTTCATTCTTGGGTGGATCA
This sequence comes from Lactuca virosa, assembly GCF_052849685.1. Lineage (NCBI taxonomy): Eukaryota > Viridiplantae > Streptophyta > Magnoliopsida > Asterales > Asteraceae > Lactuca > Lactuca virosa. The sequence continues at coordinate 192,199,213 of NC_136433.1, read as the reverse complement.
TTCGTTCAACTATCTATCAGATCCCGAATTACATATGACTTTATGTATCGTAGGGAAGACCAAGATTTGTCCCCTGTCATATGTATCGAAGACCATAGGGTGTAGCCCATGGAAATGATATAAGGACCATAGCTGGAACCATGGCAACGGTATAGAAGACCAAGGTGTAGCCCTGGAAATGGAGTCAGCGTTGGGCACATCTACTCCCTAGGGCTCAGCCTGTTATGTATGAAATATGTATGTGGATAGGAGATTTGATTATTCCGCTATAGAGCCAAGGCTTTCTTGGACGGATTTTATGTATGGTGGAATATGTGGTATACTGTGGAACTCACTAAGCTTTATGCTTTCACGTGTGGATTAAACATTTTGCAGGTCGTTTGTGAGAGGAGCTTGGCGGGACTATGCATACGCATTAAAGTTGTTCGTTTCTGCAATTTCGTAAATTTAACTCTGATAATGTATGGTTTCAATCAAGAAAATGTTATTAAATGGTATCTGAAGAAAAGGCTTAACTAGTTATACTATTTTAAAAATGAAAAATCTCTTTGTAATTTTTGGGACGTTACAAATACTCAAAATCCCCATTTTCCAAGTACTCATGAGTATTTCAGCAATTTCCATGCTGTGTCCAATCACTATAGAGAAACTACAAACATTCCTTAACATTCTTAAATCAATACCTACTTCCAGAAGTATGACGACTATGGTATTTCGAATAAGTTAATATTCAGGAAGCAAAACATGAAAAATGAAACACAAGAATAAACAATTGAAGATGGTAGTCAAAATTCATAAATTACTCTCTATTATTTAATCACTAAAAGACAATTATAATTTATTGTTGTTACATTGTTTCAAAACTAATCAAAAAATTGACCAAAATCTAAAATCATCTCTTAATCGAATGCTCCTAACATGTTCTAAGTGCTTGATATTTCTTAAACCTTTTGTGAGAGGACCAGGAGGATTATCTTCTGATGATACATGATTCACCATGAGTTTTCCTTCTTCAACTTGATGTCGAATATAATGGTATTTCCTGTTAGAAATATGGTTTAGTGGCACTTGGAAATCTGAGAATCGTGATAATCACTTCCAAATCGAAGTATTTGGGTGGTACTCCCAAATCCTCAATTGGATCAGAGTCAGAGAAAATCAGAGAGAAAGAAAGAGAATGAGATGGTGTAATTTCGTGAGTACCAGAAAACTGACTAAAATTGGTTACAAACCTTTCTTGTCTGAAAAACTATCAAAACTGTAATATAACAGTTTTTCTCAACAGTTGAAACTGTTATAAATCCGGGTTTTGTATAAGGATTAATGCAAAGTCAAAACTGGGTCAAATATGCAAAATTTGGATTTTCTGATGCATTTTGTATAAGGATTAATGCAAAGTCGACCCCAGCCAGGGGCTCTACCCCTTGGACCCCGCCAGGGGCTGCCGCCCCTTGAACCCCGCTCCTAGGGGCGCTGCCCCCGGACCCCCATTCGTTCAGGGGCTTCGCCCCTAAATGACAATATACTTTGATACTTGATCAAACTTAAACAAGTGTGTACTCCACACATTCCTTACTTGATCAAACTTAAACAAGTGTGTACTCCACACCTTCCTTACTTGTTTAATATTTATCAAGATCATTTTTAGTAAAAAAAGTAATCCCATTACACTTAAATAACATTGATGATAACAAATCACCAACAAACCTCCCCCATTTAAGTGTAATCTTGATTAACTTAAAATGAAACATAACACCAACAAAACTGATGCATAAATGAAATATCGTGACGATTGAATTTCACATTAGTATATTATTCATTCCAAATATTCGAATTTTAGGGTGTCACTAAGGATTGAACCCTTTCTATTCTAAGTGAATACATGAAGATAATATACACAACAATTTACATTCTCAAAGTTCTAACTTGACACTATATTTTACTAGCTTGTGTCCCATCCTTCAATAAGCATATCAAAGTCAATTCCCAACTTCTTGAAGCAGCTAAACTTCATGCTTATATAGGTAGTTCTTTTGTTCTTGCACCTGCAAATGCAATTTTTTCAAAGAACTATTAAGAAATAAAATTTCAACCTCCTTAACTTGCAGTACTAAACACATACCTTGGGATGATAATAAAATGTGTTCCAATCTTCAAATATCAAGCTTTCCACATTGAATTCAGCATCTAATATTGCATTAGATGGGAATTGGGTATCTCAATATAAAAGATTTAAGTGGACTTTAAACTCATCCCTACAGCCGCCTTGTGCACAAGATTTCTTGCTAGCCCTTTGGTTAGATGATCGGCTAAATTCAACTGAGTTCTTACAAACTCCACAAATATCACACCAGTCATGATGAGCTCACTAATCACGCTATGTCTAACACCTAAATGTCTAGACTTTCCATTGTACACTTGACTATAAGCCTTAGCCAAGGTTGCAGCACTATCACATCTGATAGAAATGGTAGATATCGGTTTGGGCCATAATGGAATTTCATAAATCAAATTCCTTAGCCACTCAACTTCTTTACCAGCAGCAGACAAAGTAACAAACTCAGACTCCATGGTTGAGTTAGTAATACAAGTCTGTTTCTTAGATGCCTAAGAAATGGCAACTCCTCCAAAAAGAAACACCCAACCACTAGTAGAGGAGTGATCCTCTAAGTTGTTAATCCAGCTAGCATCTGAATAACCTTCTAAAACAGAAGGATATCCACTATAAGTTAAACCATAATTCATGGTCCCTTTTAAGTACTTGAATACTCTACTCACAGCTTGCCAATGATGTGAACTAGGATTACTAGCATATCTACTAAGCCTTCCCACAGCATATGCTATATCAGGCCTAGTACTAGTCATGGCATACATTAGACAACCAATAGCCCTTGAGTATTCTAGTTGAGACACTGGAGATCCTTTATTAGGTAGAAGCTTAAGACTAGGATCTATAGGAGTGCTAACATGAGAACAATTCTCAAAGTTAAACTTTTTCAATATCTTCTCAATATAATGAGATTGAAAAATTGAAATCCCATTGTTTCCTTTTCTAATTCTTATACCAAGAATTACCTCAGCCTCCCCCATGTCTTTCATATCAAAACTAGATGATAAGAATTTCTTGGTTTTATCAACTTCTTCTAAATCAGTACCAAAAATCAACATATCATCTATATATAAGCAAATCATGACTCCTTTACCAGAAGTATCAAATTTGCTATATACACACTTGTCATCTTGGTTTAATGCAAAACCATTAGACAAGACAACATCATTAAACTTTTCATGCCATTGTTTTGGTGCTTGTTTCAAACCATATAATGATTTCTTCAACTTGCACACTTTTTGTTCATTTCCAGGCATCACAAACCCTTCAGGTTGTTTCATGTATATTTCCTCATCAAAGTCACCATTCAAGAATGCAGTTTTCACATCCATTTGGTGAATCACAAGATTATTTATAGCTGCAAGAGCTAATAATAATCTAATAGTAGAAATTATGGCAACAGGAGCATAAGTATCAAAGTAATCAATTCCTTCCTTTTGTCTAAAGCCTTGGATAACCAATCTGGCTTTATACTTATCAATTGTGCCATCCACCTTCATTTTTCTTTTGAGGATCCATTTACATCCTAATGCCTTGCAACCAGGAGGTAAATCAGCCAATACCCAAGTATTGTTATGCATGATAGAATCAATCTCATCATGAATTGCCTCTTTCCAAAAATGAACATCCTTAGAAGCCATAGCTTCACTGAAAGTCTTTGGATCCTCTTCAATATTAAAACAATATTGATGTTGAGAAATAGTCTCATTCCTTGTTCCTTCAACTAAATATAGTTGAAAATCAGATCCAAAAGACTTAGCTTTTCTAGCTCTGGTGCTTTTCCTAGGTTCAGGTACAGAACTTGCACCACCAGAAACATCTTCAGCTTGAGTAGTACTCTTGCTGGAAGATTGATGAATCATGTCCCTTGGTCTAGGTATAGATGTAAATATTTCTTCATCAAAGATAGCATCTCTTGACTCTATCATTGTGTTTACAAACACAAAGTCATTAGATTTTAAAACATAGAATCTATATGCTTTGGAATGCTCAGCATATCCAATAAAGATACAATCTATACCTCTCTCACCCAATGTTTTCCTTTTGGGTTCTGTGAGCCTTACAACTGCTCTACAACCCCAAACTTTGAGATAACTCAAATTTGGTACCTTTTTACACCAAAGTTCATAAGGAGTATTCTTACTCCTTTTATTTGGAGTTCTATTCAAGATGTAACATGCAGTTAACATTGCCTCCCCCCAAAACCCTTCACTTAAACCAGAATATGACAACATGGAATTAACCATTTCTTTCAAAGTCCTATTCTTCCTTTCAGCTACACCATTTTGTTGTGGTGTATCTGGAGCTGTGGTTTGATGTATTATTCCAGTTGATTCAAAATAAACTGGATCATAATACTCACCACCTCTATCAGTACGCAATACTTTTATTAATTCATTTTTATGAAGCTCAATTTGTTGTTTATAAATTTTAAATTTATCAAGTGCTTCATCCTTAGAATGTAGCAAATAGATATAACAATATCTAGATGCATCATCAATAAAAGTAATAACATACTTCTTGTTTCCAAGGGAAGGCGTTGCAAGGAAATCACATAAATCACTATGTATAAGATCCAACACCTTGCTTTCCCTAACAACTTCTTTGAAAGGTTGTCTAGTGATTTTAGTTAGCATGCATGTTTTACATTTTTCATTATTTTGCATATCAAAAGCAGGAATTAAACTCATTTTATACATGTCTTTTAATCTCTTGTAATGAATGTGTCGTAGTCTAGCATGCCATAATTCAGATTTAAGAAAATTATTGCTAGTACTACTAGAAGCCATGCAAACAGAATTATCACTAGAAGGATAATTAATATTAATCCTAATCATTCCATTACATATATAGCCAAATCCTATAAAAGAACCATTTCTTGACAAGATATACTTGTTACTTTTTAACACTTGTTTGTAACCACAATTATTTAATACAATTTCAGACACGAGATTCTTACGAATCCCTGGAACATATAAAACATTGTTCCAACACAAACATTTCCCATAAGTAAAAGTAAGTAAAACATATCCTATGCCCTTGATTGGTTCAGTTGCAACATTTCCCATCTTCACAACACATCCATCTTCAATTGGTTGAAAGTCCTTGAACCAATATAGATCTTTGCAAACATGACTTGTTGTTCCCAAATCAACCCACCATGAAACTTTATCATCCTGCACATAAAATGCTTCAGAAATCACAGAAATATAATTCTGAATATATTTAGAATTCTGCAATGAAACAAAAATCTGACCTTGTTGCTTTTCTGGATCCTTGGATCCACTTGGTCCAGCACCATCCTTATTCACTTTGCGAAGACGCCGATCTTTCTTGAAGTGACCCAGTTTGTTACAATTCCAACAAACCAACTTAGCCTTCTTGTTGGAAGACTTGTCATCCTTTCCTTTAAACTTCCTTTTTCCATTAGACTTCTTGGGATTCTTTGAACTTTCTCCTTCCACCATGTTCACAGAAGAGGAACCAACTTGGTTCTTGCCTTTAGGATTGTTATCAAGTTCTTGAGTCCTTATCGACTCTTTAATCCTTAAATGGCTTCCAAGTTGAGTCAAAGTCAATTCCTCTTTGTTATGTTTCAGATTGTGTTTAAAATCCTTCCAGGAAGGGGGCAGTTTGTCAATTATCACAGCCACAGAAATGGCTTCATCCATTTTCAGATTGTGTTGAGCAAACTGTCCCAAAATCCATAACATTTCATGGAATTGTTCCATAACAGGCCTGGAGTTAATCATCTTGTAACCCATAAAGTTACTAACAAGAAATTTCTTACTAGAAGCATCTTCAGCCATGTACTTTTATTCAAGAGAATCCCACGGTTCTTTTGCGGATTCGAAATTTTGATAGATATCAACAAGTGAGTCAGACATACCATTGAGAATATGACCACGACATATATAATCATCATTTTCCCACTTTGATCTTCTTCTTGTTGCCTCCAAAGGTTCATCTTCAACAGATTCTGGTAAGACTGGCATGGGTCTACTCAGAACATACACCACTTTCAGAGTGGTAAGGAGAAACTTCATCTTCTTCTGCCATCTACGAAAATCTTGCCCTTCAAACTTGTTCAGTTTTTCAAACTTACTTGTCATTTCCTTCACAGAATCACCACTTGCCATGATCACAGATTACTTCGATTTTTGTTAGAAATATGGTTTAGTGGCACTTGGAAATCTGAGAATCGTGATAATCACTTTCAAATCGAAGTATTTGGGTGGTACTCCCAAATCCTCAATTGGATAAGACTCAGAAAAAATCAGAGAGAAAGAAAGAGAATGAGATGGTGTAATTTCGTGAGTACCAGAAAACTGACTAAAATTGGTTATAAACCTTTCTTGTCTGAAAAACTGTCAAAACTGTCATATAACAGTTTTTCTCAACAGTCAAAACTGTTATAAATCCGGGTTTTGTATAAGGATTAATGCAAAGTCAAAATCGGGTCAAATATTCAAAATTTGGATTTGCTGATGCATTTTTAATACAGCAATATAACCCAAATAAAAAAACCCGGCCAGGGGCTCGGCCCCTTGGACCCCGCCAGGGGCTGCCTCCCCTTGGACTCCGCTCCCAGGGGCGCTGCCCCCGGACCCCCGTTCGTTCAGGGGCTTCACCCCTAAATGACAGTATACTTTGATACTTGATCAAACTTAAACAAGTGTGTACTCCACACCTTCCTTACTTGTTTAATATTTATCAAGATCATTTTTAGTCAACAAAGTAATCCCATTACACTTAAATAACATTGATGATAACAAATCACCAACATTTTCTTTTGATGTGCCTTTATCTTCCATGATCCTTTGGTTCTTTTGTCAAAGAAACTGCACCTTCGTTGTCACAGAAAATCTCTATGGGCTCTTGGATAGAAAGAACAACTCCAAGGTATCTAATGAAATTCTTTAACAATGCTACATCCTTTACCGCCTCGCTCGTTGCGATGTACTATGATTTAAAAGTAGAATTAACAATTGTTTGCTTCTTGGAACTCTTCCATGTCACTACTCCACCATTCTATAGAAATACCCAGCCAGATTGCGAATAATTATTATCCTGATTTTTTTTTGAAAACTGGCATCACTATAACCACTTAATTTAAGTTCATATTTTTCCACTAAAAAATAAGACAATATCTTTTTTTTTTCCGCAAATATTTAATTATATTTTTCACTATTGTCAAATGAGTTGTGCCAAGATTTCCCTGATATCTGCTAACCATGCTTAACGAATAAGCCACATTAGGTCGAGTACATATCATATGTGACTATACTCATTACATCTATTTCTTTATCACTACTAGGACATTGAGCCTTGCTCAATTTAATAGTATGATGCATTGGCAAATCCCCTTTCTTGGAATTCTCTATATTGAACTGTTTCAATATTGTATCCAAGTAAGTACTCTGGATAAGCCCTAACAAACGTCATAGTCTATCTCTATGAATTCTTATTCCAAGAATGTACGTTGCGTCCCCTAGATCCTTCATAGTGAGACATTTCCCAACTAAAGACTTCACCTCTTGCAGAGTTGGGACACTATTTCCTATAAGGAGTATGTCATCAAAATACAAAACAAGAAAGGTCACTACGCTTCCACTAACTTGTACATACACACAAGACTCATCCTCACTTCTTGAAAATCCAAACTCTTTGACCTTTTCATGGAAGTAAAGTTTCCAGCTACGAGATGCTTATTTAAGTCTATAGATGGACTTCTCAAGCTTGCACACCTTATTAGATAATTTGGCATGATCATAACCTTCTGGTTGGGCCATGTAAACATCCACGGTCAGCTTCCCATTAAGAAAGGCTATTTTCACATCCATTTTCCATACTTCATAGTCATGAAAAGAAGCTATGGAAAGCATCACCCTAATTGACTTAATCTTGGCAACTTGTGAAAATGTCTCATTATAGTCAACCCCTTGGGTTTGACTAAATACCTTTGCCACCAATTTGTCGTTGAAAGTTTGTACATTTCCCTCTATGTTGGTATTCTTCTTGATGATCCATTTACAACCTACTTTCTTTCAGCTAGGTGTGTGATCAACCAAGGTCCACACTTGGTTACTTTACATGTATTGGATCTCGATATTAATTGCCTCTTTTCATTTAGTAGCCTCAAGGCCTGTTATCACTTCCTTGTAGTTAGTTGGCTCATCCAGATTTACCAGTGTGTTATTCCTGATAAATTTTCCCCATCCACAGTTATATAGAAACCATAAAATGATGGTGGCATGCTAACTCTACCAGATCGATGAAGAGGTAACAAATTGTCAATAGGCTCTACAGGTTCATCCTCTAGTTGAGAGCTAGTTTCATATAAGGCTCCTTCATTGGATGACTCTCGAATTTCTTTAAGATCAATCGTACTCCTACTGTCCTCTTTGGATGTGAGCTCTCTCTCACGAAAGACTCCTCTTTGAGCTACAAAGACCATGTTATCATAAGGTCTGTAGAATAAGTATACAAATGACTTTTATGGATAACCAATGAAAATACACCTCTCAGCTTTGGCTTCCAGTTTGTCTTTTGTATTACACCATTCGAGAGCCTCACAATCCCAGACCTTCATATGTGTGAGCCAGGGAGGTTTCCCTATCCACATTTCATAAGGAATTTTGGCAACCTTCTTGGTAGGAACAAGATTGATGATATTGGCGAATGTCTCTAAGGCATAGGCCCAAAAGAATATAGGGAGTAGAGCTCGACTCATCATGGAATGAAAAATGTCAAACAAGGTTTGATTTCACCTCTCATTTACAGATTTAAGTTGTGGTGTCCTGGGGGGGGGGGGTCAATTGTGAAACACTTCTACATTCCTTAAAATAGTCGTTGAATTCAATACTAAGATATTGTCCACCACTATCTGATCGGAGAATCTTTATATTCTTGCCCGAGTAATTCCCTACTTCATGCTTAAACTTTTAAACCTTTCAAAAGATTATAATGTATGCTTTATTAAATAGATAGAGTCATATCTACTATAATCATCAGTAAACGTCATGTAGTAGTGATTAGCATCCCTTATGGCGGACCTGAAAGTACCATATACATCAGTATGAAAATAGTATTACAGTCCCTTACCTCTTTCACAAGTTCCTATGAAAGGTGACTTAGTCATATTGCCAACTAAACAAGACTCACATACATCATCTGACTTTAGGTCAAATGATTCCAACACTCCGTCCTTTGGGAGTTATTCATTTCTCTATTTAAACTTAAGGGTTGTTAGGGATGTGTTGATGTATAGGCTAGGTTAGCCTTTGCCCATTGGGCTTTTGTTTGGTGTTTGATGATCATCTACTAGTGTGAGCGTTGGTTTCAGCAGTTAGTTGTGGAGATCATTCTACAGTCCATCAGTTAGATGAAGCAAGGTTGGTAAGGATCTCAGACAAAGTGGATCTACGAATTTCTCGGTCAACAAGGTTGTCATATAGGATGGGTTTCTCACTAGGTTTTCGGCCATAATCTCAGAGCCTTCGCGATTAGGTTAAATAGTTATCCTATTTCAAGCTTGGTTAGATGCAATGTTCGGGCTGTCATATCATCGTCGAATCAGATCTGTGAGTCTTGGTCAACATGATTGAGCTTCGGGTGGACTTGCCTGTCCAGAAGTCAGACATGGTTTTGGAGTCCTCAGATTATTGTTATGGAAGTTAGTTCCTCTCGATGTGATTTAGTTGTGAGGCGTTAGCATTGTCTCTGCACCGAGTCGCATGAATCTCACTAATGATTAATTTCAAAGAAGAAATCTAATTTAAACGGGGGAGATTTGTAATACCCGTTTTCCATATTGGAGCGGTGATGTACAAAACCCGAATCTTATCCGATCCGATCCGGATCCGAATCCGATCTGGTTTCTCTTACGTCATCAAAAATTCGATCCGGTCAAAATACGATCCGAATCCGGTCAAAATCCGATCCGGTTCCAACCAAAATCCGAATCCGATTCTAATCCGATTTGGAACCGGTTTAAACCGATTTTAGTGGGTTTTAATCGGATTTTGGGGCGGATTTGGATCCGGTTTTTAGCGAATCCGATTTACGATCCAGTACCAAATCCGATTTGGAATATAGGATTAGGATCCGATTGAAAACCCGATTTTAAATCCGATCCGATCCGGTTTGGTCAAAACCGGTTTTGACCCAATTCGGTTTCGGATTGGATCCGGTTTTGAATAGTGAAACCGGTTTTTGTGTGCATCTCTAGGCCGGTGCATGACGCAAAGGATTCTAAGGCATGGTTTTGCGGAAAACCATATGCCATGATGTAACGCATAGTGTGTCACTATGTGGCATGAAAGATAAAGACCATGAGTTTTGGGTAACTTCCACGATGTGGCCGTCGATGTCGCTCAAGCCCATAGATTTTTAGGGTTTTTTCCATATTTAAGAACCTTAACTCCCACTTTAGGGTATCCTCTTCAGCTTACATCTTCCCAAAACAAAACCCTAGTCATTCATTCATGGTTATGAGCTTGGTGGCTTGACTTTTAAGTGGTTCCTCTCGTCTTAGTGAAGCTTGTGAAGAAAGGAGCTCCTTCTTGGTGCAAGGAAGTATAGAATAAGTTTAGATCCATCATCTTCTTGCCTTGGAATGGAGTCCTAATGGATAAAGTTGGACACTTTATCCATTAAGTCACTAAGAAGAAGTATATATGAAAGTATGAGCCTTGATCTATAAGGATTAAGGTCTTAATGAGAGAAATGACATTCTTCAAGTAGCCATGATGTGGCCTAGGGTTTGCCACGGCGTGGTGGGGCTTGGAATCACGACTGTTTTGTCCTTACTCTCTCACGACGTGGCACATGGATTATCACGACGTGGTGTTGACTTTGGCTAAGTTTACCGTTGACTTTGTAGACGTTTTACTGATTGAATTTTGACTAGCTTGAGTTGGGGTCAAGCTTGAAGGATTTTGGTTGTTGACTGAGGATTCATCTGTTTTGGTGATTAGTCCGTTCGCGGGATTGAGTAGTGCAAGTAGTTAGAGTGTTGTTATGCTTCTTCGGTTTTGCGATGCATATGAGTTTCTCACTGTGCCACGTATCCCATTCTATATCCTTTGCATGTTAGGATATAGGTATTGTTAGAGTGTAAGTATGCAACTGGAGAGAAGAACTCCTTGTTATGCATTTGCTATTTAGGAGACTTGGTGTCTTGATATGCTAGAATGGTAGGGTCTTGCATGTTGATCGCATGGTGCTGTTCAAAGTTATATTTGGTTAGGTAACCAAGGTAGACCAGTTACCATGATTATATATGACTGATTAACGAAGGACTTAACTGAGAAGTGGTCAACAGCAGGGTAACTAAGGAAGGCTAGTTGTTAAGGGTATGGATATGCTAGTATTTGGTATATCTTTATGTTACATGATTATGTGATACTAATATCTTGGTTTCTATGTAGTTTAAGTTGGATAGCCTGAGAACTCTTTTTCTCATACCTGATTGTGATGTTCCGTTCTGATTGTTGGCTCTCGGGTGGGTCATCTGTTTGACTTTGTATCTGATCCACAACTTCATATGACTTTATGAATTATATGAAAGACCAGGATCTGGACCCTAGTAACTGATATGAAAGACTATGGTTGGATCACTTCACCGATACGAAAGACTGTGGTTGGATTACAACACCGATATAAAAGATTGTGGTTGGATCACAGCACTGATAAGAAAAATTATAGTTGGATTAGAGCACTAATATGAAAAACTGTGGCTGGATCACAACACTAGTAATACAGACTATGATTGGGTCACAACAATTGTATGTAAGATCATGGTTGGGCCCCAAGCAATGGAACTGAGGTTGGTCCCGTATACTCCCTAGGGCTAGGCCCGTCATGTATGTATATTGATAGGAGATCTGATTGTTCGGATATAGAGTTGAGGCTTTTATTGGATGCATTGTATGTATGGTGAAATGTGTGGTATATTAGGGAACTCACTACACTTTATGCTTATAGTTGTAGCTAAATTATTTTGCAGGTTGTACACGAGAAAAGCTCGGCGAGACTGTACACACGCATCGAAGATATTGCTTTCCGCTGTTTTGTACCGTTAACTATTGATTTCTACCAACTCACCGTCACTCTAGTAGTTCAGCAGTGGAAATCTACTACTCCATTTTTTCACCACCGATACAGAGTGGACCTCCACAGACTTACCAACGCTTGCCATAATTAGTCTATCTAGAGTTATTATTTACTGAACAACAATACCTCCTCCATTTCTTAAAAGGATTAGAGACCCCGATGAAGATAACAAATATACATTTTGAAGCCGCTCTTATGAATTTCCCGTTACAGTACTTGTATACAACACACTTGTTAGCGTGATGGTTACAAAATATAGACGACCAACTGTACAATACAAGCATATTTGTACGTTCAAAAGTTGTTGCATCGGCTTCGCTCAAATCCAAAGGCTTTCTTTTATTTGAGCAAGAAAACGTAGGAAATTCACATGCCATCAACTAATTGTTTTAGGGAAAATATGGAAGAAGGTCTAACAACAAAATATGGTGAACGCCTTGCTTATTAGAGAATGATGAGAACCATTGATTGATCCTTTTAATTCAAGCTTAGAAACACATTAGCGACAACGAAGAGAAAGAAGCTTGAAGATTCATGAATCGGTTTGCCTTACACTCGCTTCTTATCTCAATATTTGGTGTCATTATTTCTGAATTCAGTCCAAGACGAAATATGAATTCCAACCACGCCTGCCCTATTCATTTCCGTCATTTTTGTCCAATCATGAGCAGTGGTAAGTTGATTTCTCGTAAATCACTTCACACCTCAAATAACACATCACATCATGAAAACTATAAGGTACAATTTACACATTTTTAATTAGCTTATAATAAACGAATGTGAATACACATGTGCAAAGCATACCATATAGTTGTCACAAACATTTATAGATTAACAATATATTCGATTATTTTATTGTGATATTTTATAATTCTAAAATATATGTTGTACCATAAATCGAGTGCTCATTACTCTTTATTCAAGTTTGATCATGGAAGTCATCCAACTATCAGTAGCCAAATACATCAGTTTATACCAAAGCCACCATGGTTCTTACATCATGGTCAAGCTATGTTATTTTACCATCAACTCAATGCCATGGTTCGACATAATAAAGCCACCATGGTTCATCAGCATGGTCGGATTTAGGTAAGTGTCACCATCAGTTGAAGCCATGGTCCGACCTTTAAAGCCACCATGGTTTGGCATAGTGAGTCACCATCAGCTTAGTGCTATGGTTCGACCTATAAAGTCACCACGACCCGACATCATTAAGTGTCACCATCGGCCGAAGCCATGGTTAGACCTATAAAGAAGTTATGGTTCGTGTTAGGTCATATTTTATTGGTTTGGGCTAGGCATCAATCTGTATAGGTTTGAATAAGGTTTTGGTCATGTAAGGTTTGGCTGTGCGGTTGTGTGTTTGCTGCTGTATGGGTGTTCACGGCCGTGAACCTGTTTATGGTCGTGAACGTGTTCTCGGTCTTGGTCTCTTATAAATAGCGTGTCAGATGTACGACGACGGTTGTTGCATGTGTGTGTTATCCAAGTGTACCACACGTTTACGACCCTAATAGAACATGTGCATTATTGGATTGATCTTGCTTCTACTCCTTCTTATCCTTATTGATTACAGCTTGATTGTGTGTTTGATCACTAGTTGCAGATTTGGGGACTTACAATTGCTATCAGAGCCAATCTTGTGTCAAATTTGTTCAAGTGGAGTTTACGGTTGGAGATTTCTTCATTTTCGTGATTATTTCAAGCTTGGTTGTTGGGTTTCTGCATTTGATCTTGAATTCAAGGCCAAAGGAATCGAAATCTGATCAAAATTATCTGTTTTCGTCAAAATCATGATGTTTACGGTTTCATCTGTTGAATTGTTTACGATTGTGAACAGTGTGTACGGAAGTGAACCACTCATCTCTATTGACCGTGAATTATTCATTTGACCATGAACTATTCATTTGACCGTGCACTATTCATTTGACCGTGAACTATTCGTTGACCGTGAACCATTCGTTGACCGTGAATTCATTGACCGTGAACCATCTCCTGTGTACGACCGTGAACCCTTTGCGGCCGTGAACCCCTCTTGGTTTTAGAACCCTTTTCGTTTTCGGTTACATTTTCTTTTAAGTCTTGTTTTTCATTCAAATTAAGAAAAATCAAAAAAAATGGATTCACAAAACTTGACTGTTCATCATGAGTTGGACTCAATTATGGGAACTACGACAAGAATCCCACATCTTCTGTCAGCGGAGGGTTTCCCAGAATGGAAGTACAGAATGGAGAAGTACATCAAAATGAAGGATTTCAAAATTTGGCGCGGTATTCTGAAGGGTCCAGTTAGAATCATGACCACTCTTGCAAATGGAACCATTATCGACAAAGATTTTGCAAATTACACAGATGTGGATTTCGAGAAAATGGAAGAGCAAGAAAAGGCTCTCGCAACACTTACAATGGCCTTATCTCCAGAAATTGCACAAGGATTTCTTCAGTATGACTAAGCCAAAGCTTTGTGGGAAGCATTAATTGAAGTGTATGAGGGAAATGAAGATATGAAGCAAAGCCGTCAGGACATGCTCAGACAGAAGTTCAACATGTTCAATCACATTCTTGGAGAATCATTGGAGGCTCAACTACAACGTTTTATTACTCTTACCACTGAGATGAGTTCTACCGGAATTTTAGTGCCAAGATAAGAAATTAACAAGAAGCTGCTTAACCCCCTCCCAAAGTCATGGGAAATGAATGTCTCAGTTATCAAAAAGACAAAGGATCTGAATAGACTCAGTCTTGCGGAAACAATGGCAATCATTAAAGCATGTGATCTTGATGACAAGCAAAGGGAAATCAACCATGTCAATTCTTATTCTACTGTAAACCTTGGAATTTCATCAAACAATGCCTTTTCATCCTTTACCACTCCATAAAATCAAGCCTTTGCTGTATCACAACCACAATCCCATGTCATTTCACAACCATCATCCATGCCTTATCCACATGTAGCCTGCTCCTCAAAAGTTCCAGTTACAACCTCTGTTCCCAAAGAAGCCGAAGAGAACATGTCCTTAGCATCTGGATTAGTGAACTGCTTCAATTCCTTTGTGGCTGGCGAATTGCCTCCACAGATTTCATTCGCTGATCTTGATCAGATTCACCCAGAGGATGTAGAAGATATGGACATCACATGGCAAATCGCAATGGCGATGTTCCGGGCCAAGCAATTTGCAAAGAAAACTGGCAAGAATAATTGGGGAATGAATGCAGAGAAGAAATTCGGATTCAACAAAGGAAAGTTGCGACGCTTTAACTGTCACGAGCCTGGCCACTTTGCTCGTGATTGTCCAAAGCCGGATAGGAGAGTGAATAATGAAAGAACAATGGTGCCAGTTGGAAACAAGAAGGGGAGTTGTTGCTAACAACGACACTGCGAATCTGGCGGTGGTTGCACAGTCATTTGATTGGGAAGACCAAATTCAGGCCCTGAACATTTCAGGACCTGAAAATGCTCACTTGGCCCAAATCAGTGAAGTTCCGGAGGAGAAAGATGAAGTGGATCTAGAAGAAGAGATGATGGAGTTGCAATTTTCCTTCATGGTGTCCACTACCCCTGAGCCTAAGAAAAATGAGGTCAGTCAAATTTCTTGTTCTCAAACATGCATTGATACTATTAAATTTTTACGTGAACAAATCGAATTATTGTGCAGAGAGAACGAGGATCTTAAGTACGAAGATTATACCCTTATAAAGGGCCAAAGACCTCTAAAAGAAAAATTAGAGATCAAGACTCAGGACTTTAGGAAACTACAGGAAGATTATAGAAATAAGTGTGAGAACTACAATTTTATCTACACATTGAAAATCCGATTTGAAAATGCTGATTTTAATTTCAAAAAGTTTGATGTGTCAAGTGAGAGAGTTGCAACCATAATAGAAAAACAAATGAAATGGAAAGATAAGAAGCAGGTAGGTCTAGGGTATGAGAGTGTCCCTCCTCCTTTTAATCACAATTACACTGCTATCCCTATGAATCTGGAAGAGATGGACAGAGAAAAACATCTTGTGTATGGCAAACCTGCTATACCTGTGACAGAGAGTAGTGCTAGGGAAAAGGATACTAACATTTCTACTTCATATACAAATTCTCCTTTAAGTTAAGGCATGCAGGCTTCAGAAGAGAGTGTGTCTAATAATAATAGTGTTTCAAAATCTGATGTCTCTGTTTCAAATACTGATGTTTTTTTTTCTAACTTTAAAACTGATGTTTTGGTTTGTGATGATTCTGTGTCAAAATCTGATGATTCAAATGTTTTTGTTAAGTGTGGTGATTGATGGGTTTTAAGCATTTTAACACTCCTATGGTGTACATGCAACCCTATAAACCTTGGATCTATGTTTTCTCTATTATACATGCAAATATTCAATATTCCAAGGTTTCATCCTAACTAGCATAATAAGAAGTATATACAATACAAGAATCTAGTAGAATGACATTCCTTTTGATGGAGCTTGAAGTCTTGAACCTTTAAGAGCTTAGTGCCCCAAGTGTTGCACCTCAAATGGTTCACACAACACCAAGAACCCTTGGAATAACTTGAGAATAAGGATGTTGTCAGGGGGTCCAACTTGTGAAGTGCATGAACCAACTCGACGAGTTGGATGATTTTACACATGGACTCGACGAGTCCCTTAATGTACTTGTCGAGTCCCCTGTCCAGACAACAAAAATTTCGAATTTTTCATCTTTTTTCAGCAAGTTGCATCAAGTATAATTGAAAACAAACCTGGATCTGATACCACTGATGGGTTTTGAGCATTCTAACACTCCTATATTGTACATGCAACCCTATAAACCTTGTATCTATGTTTTCTCTATTATACATGCAAATATTCAATATTCCAAGGTTTCATCCTAACTAGCATAATAAGAAGTATATACAATACAAGAATCAAGTAGAATGACATACCTTTTGATGGAGCTTGAAGTCTTGAACCTTTAAGAGCTTAGTGCCCCAAGTGTTGCACCTCAAATTGTTCACACAACACCAAGAACCCTTGGAATAACTTGAGAATAAGGATACTTGCACCAAAATCGGTTTTGCCCTCTTGTGTACACACACACTAGCCCCATTTCATGAACTAGAGACCTCTTTATATAGTGTGGATGATTAAGGTTACATTCATGTAAACCCTAATACCCATGACCTTTCATTTCCATAGGATCCATGGGTTAAACACTCCATGGACTATCCATGAAAGCTTAGCCCAACCTAAATGAACTTGTCCCATCCTATATATATATATATATATATATATATATATATATATATATATATATATATATATATATATATATATATAAGAGTCCATACTTAATTAGTACCTTTTGATCACTAAATTAATTCTAAATTAATTCTTGATCAATACTAATTAAATAATGTGATTTCATATTAATATATTAGAACTTATAATATATTAATATAAATCATAAGTATCCTTTTTCTCATTGTGTCTATCCAATTGTTCCGATGCCATGCAACCCAAATGGACCATGCCAAATCAGGTCAAGTACATACCAATTAAAGTTATGGACTTAGACACTAATCCAACAGTGATGTGTCTAATAAATCTGATGTTTCTGTCACAAGCACATCCACTGCACCTACACCTGTCACACAACCTGAATCTTGCACATGCACGTGCGGGAAAAATAAGGGAGTCAATAAAACCACTAAACCAGAAAAAGGTGGTACCAGTTTTTATACTGTGAAGCAGACATGTTTTAACTGTGGTACTGCTGGTCATATTGCACGAAGTTGTCCAAATCGGGTATTTGGACCTTTCTATGCACACATAAGCGAGAATGAGTCTCGAGGAATGTCTCTCATTAGAAAATCCTCGATATCTCGTCCTTGTAATGATGATTGGAATGTAAACAAAGACTGAAAACCGACTGATCTTAAAAAGAATAAACAGGTTTTCAATGAAAATAAAACAAGAACTTTTACGAAGGTAAACATGGCTAAGCCAAGATCGGGTTCGTCAAAGGCTTCGCCTGGGTCTTCGGCTAATTTTAGACGGAAACCCAAGCGATCAAATTCAAAGAAAAACTTTTCAAAATCACCTGTAAAAGTTTCTAAACCTAACTACCAATGGGTGCCCAAGAATCTAAATGTCCAATCATCTCAATCTTCTGAAAGTGCATCTGGTAATGAAACAAATTCAAAAATTGAAAAAGGAAAATCTGCTGTTAACAAGGGAAAACCCAGTGTTCTTATGACCTGGGTTCCTAAATCTAATTAATCCCCCGCATTGTGCAGGAACAGTTGCGGAGGAATGTCGTCAGACCCTGGTATGTCGACAACGGTTGTTCCAGGCACATGACCGGAGACATCTCCCAACTGCACGACATTCAGAATTTTAATGGGGGCTATGTTTCCTTCGCGGGAGGAGATGGAGGGAATATCACACAGAGAGGAAATGTCACAATTGGAGTGCTGAGCTTTGAGAACGTCAACTACGCTCCCTAGTTAAAGCATAGCTTGTTGAGTGTCTCACAGATCTGTGACAAAGGATATTCCACTCACTTCACTAACAAAGAATGTTTTATCTTGAAACCTAGAATCGTCATCCCGGAAGATTGGATATTGGTGATATCAAAGAGAGATGGAAATGCTTACATCATAGACATGAATCATAATATCCCAGAACAAGTCACTTGTCTCTTCTCTAAAGTCTCCGAACACAATGCGATGCTTTGGCATCGTCGTCTCGGCCATGCGAATGCCAAAAACCTGAATCGTCTTCCGAAAAACGAGATCGTGCATGGCCTTCCTGTCAAAGACTTTATCACTTTTGAGAAATGCATGGCTTATGCTCAGGGAAAACATCATCGCAAGCCACATTTGCCCAAGGCTGTTAATTCAATCAGCAAGGTTCTCCGGTTGTTACACGTGGATTTATTTGGTCCTGTCAATGTCCTCAGCATCAATAAAAGTTCATACTGTCTGTTTGTGATAGATGACTACTCGCGGTTGACATGGGTTTTCTTCCTATCCAACAAGAGTGGGATCTCTGACTTGATCAAGAAGTTCATGGTGATGATTGAGAATCAAACAAATGAGAAGGTGGAAGCGCTCAGAACAGATAATGGCACAGAATTCAAGAACACTGTTCTGGATCATTTTTGCGCAGAAAAGGGGATAGTGCTTCAATATAGTGCCGTTCGGACACCTCAACAAAACGGTGTTGCGAAACGGCGGAACCGTACATTGATAGACACTGCAAGGACGATGCTCTGTGATTCAAAATTACCGGTCTTCTTTTGGGCAGAGGCGATCAACACTGCATGCTACGTCCAGAATCATGTCCTGATCAACAAAGCCCAGATGAATACCCCATATGAAATTCTATATAATCACAAGCCATCAGTTGCGCACTTCCGAATTTTTGGATGTCCTTGCACCCTCCTTCACTTAGATTCTAACCCCAAGTTTAACTCGAAGGATGATGACTGTTACTTCATGGGATACGCCGCACGAACTTCTTACAGAGTATACAACAAGAAAACCAAGCAGCTTGTGGAATCTTTCGATGTGTGCTGGCTGGAGGAGAATGAGACAGACGCCCGAGTCGGTCCTGACTGGTTATTTGATTATGCTTCTTTATTTAAATCATTTAATGTGTTTTCAGATGATGTGTCAGGTTCTTGCTCATGTTTGAAGGTTGTTATTGAAGATGAAGAGGTAGATGTTGTGTATAGACCACCTTTGGTGCCTCCTACGACTAATACGGTGGATGAAGTTGTTCCAAGTACTCCTTCAGATTCTCCAAATCAAAGAATCAATCCTGATGCTGATGCCAATCCTCTTACTCGTGCTGAAAGAGACTTCATGTCCAGAGATACTTCCACTGCCACTCAAACTTTCATGGAGCTTCTCTTTCCTAAGACAATAGCAAATAGGTATGTGGCAAGCACCTCTAACGGCACTGGATCGTCTGAGGCGGCTGATTCAGCAAATGATGGACTCATCAATATCAACAACCTTCCTGTCACACTCAATGATATCAACCATGAGATCCCAACTAGACTTCAACGAGATCATCTAATAGAAAACGTCATGGGTCAACTAGGCGACAGAGTCAAAATGAGGAGTCAGAGTGAAGATGTCAATATATGTCTCTACTCTTGCTTCATCTCTCAGATAGAGCCAAAGAACGTGGAAATGCCACTGAATGAGCCTAGTTGGGTTGATGCAATGCATGAGGAACTCAATTAATTTGAGAAATTGGGGGTATGGAAGCTGGTTGAGCTGCCTAAAGGAAAGAAGTCTTTGGATACCCGTTGGGTGTTTCGTAATAAGCAGGACAATTGCGGGGTAATTGTGAGAAACAAAGCTCATTTGGTTTTTCGTGGGTTTCGTAAAATTAAAGGACTTGACTACACTGAGGTGTATGCTCCGGTAGCTTGCCTTGAAGCTATCTGTATCTTCCTGGCTTATGCCTCCTACATGAGGTTCACCGTTTATCAGATGGACGTTAAGACTGCCTTTATATATGGAGCTGGGAAAGAGGAGATTTATGTTGATAAACCTCCTGGTTTTGACAACTCCAAATTTCCAAATCATGTCTACAAATTAGACAAGGCTCTGTATGGGTTGCATCAGGTTCCTCGAGCTTGATATGCTACTCTCACAGATCATTTGCTTGAGCATGGTTATACCAGAGGCACGATCGATCAGACGCTCTTCATCAAGCAGGTGGATGGCGATCTCATTCTTGTTCAGATATATGTCGACGTCATCATATTCGGTCGACAAGTTCGAAGCTATGCAAAGAGTTCGAGACAATTATGAAGAAGAGATTCGAGATGAGTTCTTTAGGGGAAATGACAATATTTTTGGGTTTGCAAGTACGTGAAGATTCAACCGGAATCCTTCTACATCAAGGAAAATATGTTGAAGACATGCTTGATAGGTTCGAGTTTAAATATTCAAAAGCTGCCTTGACTTCGATGGCTGAACGACCCCTATTGTCTCCAGATCCTAATGGCGAATCCGTAGATAAGACAGAGTACATATTGATGATTGGATACCTGATGTATCTAACTGCGAGCAGACTGGACATCATGTTTGCATTTTGTCAATGTGCACGATATCAGGCCAATCCTAAACTCTCCCATTTAATTACAGTCAAAAGAATTTTTAGATACCTCAAAGGCAGCCCAAAATTGGGTCTTTGGTATCCTAAAAATTCTGATTTTGATTTATATGCATTCGCTAACAACAATTATGGAGGTTTTGAACTTGACAGGAAATCAACTTCCGGGGGATGTCAATTCTTAGGCAAACGTCTGGTGCCATGGCAATGCAAGAAACAACAAACAGTCTCAAACTCAACGGCGGAGGCAGAATACGTTTGTGCTTCTGCCTGTTGCTCTCAAGTGATTTGGATTCAACATCAAGTTATGGACTACAGTTTGAATTTTCTAGAAATACCAATTTTCTGTGATAATGAAGCTGCAATCCAAATAGTCAAAAATCATGTCCAACATTCCAAAATCAAGCACATCGACATCAAAGTTCATTTTATCAGAGATTGTTATGAGTGTTCGCTCATCCGGTTGGAACAGATTCACACTGATAATAATGTGGCGGATCTGTTCACCAAACCGTTTAACAAAGCTTGATTTGATGTGCTTGTGGGCTTTCTAAAAATGATACGTTTTGAAGACTAAGTTTTGTTTTAAGTAGTTTAAATTTGTGCATTTACTTTGTTTTCTCTCCTATGCACAAATTTAGGGGGAGAAATAAAACAAAACAAAAATTAGAAAATCAAAAAACCCAAAAATATGAGAAAATCAAAACAAAACAAAAATTAGAAAATCAAAAATCCAAAAATAGTGTTATTTCTGTTTTTTTTTTTTCAGAAAATATGAAAAATCCAAAAATAGTATCTCATGATAGTTTATCTGTAGGTGGTGTGTTGGAAAGTGATATCAACAAGTGATGACAGGAAATTTTCATTTGTGTAAGGTACCAATGCTGAACTGTCTAGGCTCTGTGTTTAATGCGTTGGTAGGCACGAAAGATTATATGGACTGGACTATGCATAGTTGGACTAAGAAAAGACTTGACAATCATTGACTTAGATAGTCTCGTTTGGTCTGACAATACAACGCTCGGGTAGATTGAGCAGTGAGATATTCATGGGAACCCGCGGGATACACTAAATAATCTGTATCTAGAACTATGGCTTAACTTTTCCTCGATGTACGGACTCATGTCCTTAATTCCGGTACTGACGGGGCGACTGGGGAATTCCAATAAAGTAGATCTGTAGAAGGTTATTTTATTGCTTTCTTTCTGTCAGTCATATGCTGCCTCCTCTGCGTGATCGAAAGATCCGACCTGGACTGCAACATATGCAATTCTATCTCTCTGTATCTTCTTATCTATGCAATTCTTTCTATCTGTTAGCCATATGCTGTCTCCTTTGTGTGATTGAAAGAGATTCGACGTCGTACACAGCATATGCACCATTCTACTTCTCAACCCCTCTAACTTTGGTTAGTCATATGTTACTCCCTCTGCGTGATTGGAAGAGATCCGACCTGGGTGTACAACATATGCATTCTAAATCTGACTTCTCCCATAATAATTGTCCGCTCATCTAAAGTAAGGAGTATTTTGGAAGTCCTTGATTATTAGGGTATATCAGGAAGAGGGAAACATGTTCTAGTACATCTAAAATTGAACATTTAATAGGTTGTCTGTAGATCTCGCTGCTAAATTTAGGTGGACAACAATATCCTTGGTCGTCGTCAGCTGAATGGTCCTTTAGGAATATTATTTAGGTACATAGGGTAAAATGTCTTGTCACTTGTAGCATGTCCAAATTTGTCACAATTTTTCGTGTTTAAGTGGATCACAATACCGGCGATTGACCAGATCTATTCATGAAGGTAGAGGTACCGAAAAACAGATTAAGGCTGTCTAAAAACTTTGATCCCAAAATCACAAAAACAATATCAGCAATGATGAAGGAGGAACTAGTGTTATACAATTTTATTTTTACTTTTGTTTTTTATTTTTCTAAAAAATCAAAAGTTAAAAATTAATTTAGTTTAAATTTATAGAATTTTATTTTATTTTATTTTATTTTTAATTTTAATTTTAAGTCTTTCAAAATTTTTTATTTTTGAAAATTGAAGTATTGGGCTTAGATTTGAGGCTTCTTGGGTTTGCAGCCCATGGGCTTTGATCCGTGAATGGTCCAGGTATAAATAGAAGGATTCTCGGCTGCAAACACTCTTCACCCTAATTTTTGTTTACGGTCGTGAACCCTTCATCTGGATTCTCTCTCTCTTAATTCTCGAGTCATCACAAACCTACGTTTTTCATCCGAAATTGCTTGCTGCTTCTTGTAGGTACTTCCAAGGCGATCACATTCATACTAAACTTAACCAGAATCAACTGCATTTTGAGGATCTATTGGACGAAAATCATTTTTCGGAACTGTTAAAGCGTTTACGGTCGTTGAACAGTTCACGGACGATGAAGCGTTCACGGCCGTGAACCTGTTTGCGGCCGTGAACCTCATTTTGGACATAAACACATTCTAACTAATTGATAATTGAGAAAAGTTAGCTTTTAATTGAATAAATCATTTTTTTTTCTCACTTGGCTCGGTTGGTGCAGAGCAAAATGGCAGATTTGAGGTTCTTAGAAAATCACAACATTGCAGCCTTCTTGTTGGATCCACCAGCTGCACACAATGATTTCAAGTCCATGATTCATGGACTCAAGAGATGTTGCCTCTCTTATGCCTTCACATCAAGTCCAATCATTTATCAAGATCTTGTGAAGCAATTCTGGAACAAAGCTGTTGTGCACAAAAGAGAAGATAGTGCAGACTCTGTTGAATCAGACGTTAATGGAAAGAAGATCATAGTGAAAGAGCAAACCATCCGTGAAATGTTACAGATCAATGACCAGCCAGGGTTTCCAACAGAAATCTCCATTGAACAAAAAGACGAAATCATTAAACGAATGGGCTATGAGGGAGTGTTTCCTCCAACAATTAAGAAGCTGTTGCCACCCTATTGGAGGTTCCTTGTTCATGTGTTCGTGAGCTGCATCTCAGGAAGGAGAGCTGGTGCTGACGAGATCTCACTACTCAACACGGGTGCCATTGTTGCTCTCACTACGGGTCTCGATTTCAACTTCTCAAAATACATCCTGAACGAAATGATAGGCAATGTGGAAGGGAAGAGGAAGGATGAATTTCTAATGTTTCCGAGGTTTCTACAAATGATATTCAACAGTTAATATCCGAAACTTGAAACAAAAAGGAGAAACCCTAGATTTGTAGTCCCTTTGTTTTAACACTTTTGGTCTCATGAAACAAAATCGAAAAGGAAAGTTCATGTTCTAAGGGAAATATCCATTGGTGAAATTTGGTCAATTTGCAGAAGCTAGTGATGCGTCTGAGACTGAAAGCTCCTCAACTCATGAAGAAACTGAAGATGAGGTGATTACTGCTTCCGAACATGAAGATGAGTGTGTTCCTCCAGTTGCAATCTTTACTGAGGAACATGTACCAATGGTTAATATAGAAGGGGATGATGATGATGATGATGATGACGAGGAGGAGGATGATGATGAAGAGAATATGGATCTTGGTGGTGATTTATCTGGTTATCATAATGATGACTTGTTCTTCGGTATTGAGCAAAGTCATGACATAAGGCTAAGCAGTGAAGACCTCGATCCTTTCTTTGAAAATGTCAATGATGTTGCATAAACTGCAACGGAGACCGATGGAGTTGATGATGTTCTCAAGACAAGGCCTCCAACTTCTACTCAGATGGCCGACCTTTGAACTGATATGGATACAACTTCAAGGATTCCTCCCCTTCTAGTTTCTATTCCAACATCCTTGCCATCTGAAAGTTATCCCATTTTGACACAAGCCTCCCATCCTCCAATCAAACAGAGAAAAGTTGATCCTAGGCCGGGAGTGCTTCTAAGGGAACAAGCCGCATGTCCAACAATCCACTGTTGCTGCAACACCAGCCCAACAAACCCCTGAAGAAAGTCAAGTGTTGAAAGAAGGTCCAAGTGTGATTCGATCTTCTCATGAAGTCAGGAGCTCTTCAGCTCCTGGGGGTTCCTCTCCACCAATACCTGCGCATGATGCTTCCTCCGTGAGGCTTGCCAGGTTGTTGGCCCAAGAAGATTCAGATCCTTCACCACGACGCAAAGGGATATCTATTGGTGAAGGGAGTCTGGGGGGGAGCGGATCCATCAAATTCTGAGCTCAAGGAGGAGATTGTTGTCTTGAATCAAAAACTTATAGAGAAGGACGTTTTGATTGGAAATCTCGACATTCGAGTTTCCGAGCTTGAGGAAGAAATTTCGCTAAAATCAAAACAAATTTCTACTCTACAGCTCAACCTTGGAGCCGTGACCGCCGATTACTTCGACCTGAAGAACAAACTTATAGCAGAATTTGGCGAAAAAATCAAAACAACTGTCAAAGAACCAAGTGTCGTCGAGACCTCTCAAAGTGCCCCTGCTAATACATCTCAACCAGATCCACCAGCCAGAACCGCAAGAATTGTTGATGGCTTTGAGACCAAACCAGCCCATGCTCATCCAAGGATAACTCTGAAGCAAGGTCCAAGACAAGTTACTGCTCAACGAAAGGGAGGTTTGCTCTTCATGAAAAACTCCGACAAAAATGTTCGTGGAGATCAACCTCAACTGACTGTAACTGAGATTGGAAAGGAGCGATTCTGAGACAAATATGGAGACCGGTCAGGAATTCTTATTTGGGGTTTTCATGAAAGATTAAATTGTTGGCTGGTGAAGAGAAAGAGCGGAAAAGTGGAGTATTACAATGACAAGCATGAATGTTTCTCTTGGAGGAGGGTAGATCTGTCTGAACTCGCTGATGCTCCCTTCTCCAATCCAGCCGATGATCCCCGCGATATAGAATTCAAGCTTTTTCTAGAGAATCAAGTAAATAGAAAATTTTCTGGAATGAAGACCGCTGAATCCTTCATAAAGAGCTTCAAAGATGTGTTGGACCCAAAGACCGACTTACCATTCAAGACCTTGATGTGGCCTCCTACTAACCAAATGAGACAGATTCCTATCTTTCAGAACTTTCGTGATGGATCACTATGAAGTATGCAATAATGGGTCTATGATGAAGCCACATCATCTGCTGTCATTAAATTCCCAGTTGGTGTGTTTCATTTGGTTGATAAGAAGGATCTGCTTCAATTTGGTGAATGGGACATACGCACTTTGGCTCAACATCAAATTTATGTCGTTGATTAAATTATGGAGGTTGCGGCAAAGGAGTTCATTGGGATGATAGCAGAGATTATCGAGAAGAAGATGTGGCCTGGGGCAATGGGGAGGACAGACGTGATGATAATCGAAAAAGACTGAGGCCATGCTAGCCTCAAACCAAGGGGGAGACTGTTAGGTCATATTTTATTGGTTTGGGCTAGGCATCAATCTGTATAGGTCTGAATAGGGTTTTGGTCATGTAAGGTTTGGATATGCGGTTGTTTGTTTGCGGCTGTATGGGTGTTCACGACCGTGAACCTATTTACGGTCGTGAACGTGTTCTCGGTCTTGGTCCCTTATAAATAGCATGTCAGATGTACGACAACGGTTGTTGCATGTCTGTGTTATCCAAGTGTACCAGACGTTTACGACCCTAATATAACGTGTGCATTATTGGATTGATCTTGCTTCTACTGCTTCTTATCCTTTTGATTACAGCTTGATTTTGTGTTTGATCACTAGTTGGTTCTAGATTTGGGGACTTACAGTTCGTCACCATGGTCTGACATCATTAAGTTTCACCAGCGGCAAAGACATGGTTCGACCTATAAAGCCACTATGGTTCATCACCTTGGTCTGGCATCATTAAGTGTTACCATCGGCCGAAGCTATGGTTCGACCTATAAAGCAACCATGGTTTGGCATAGCGAGTCACCATCGGCTTAGTGCCATGGTTCGAACTATAAAGCCACCATGGTTTGACATTAAGTGTCACCATCAGCCGAAGTCATGTTTCTGCCTATAAAGACACTATGGTTCATCACCGTGGTCAAACATCATTATATGTCACCATCGGTCGAAGCCAAGATTCAACCTATAAAGCTATTATGGTTCATCACCATTGTCCGACATCATTAAGTGTCACCATTGGCCGAAGCCATGGTTCGACCTATCAAGCCACCATGGCTTATCACCATGGTTTCGCACAGCGACTCACAATTGGCTCATTACCATGGATAGACCTATAAAGCCACCATGGCTTATCACCATGCTTTAGCACAACGAATCACCATTGGCTCCATGTGATGGTTTGATATAACAAATCCATTATGTTTCTTACACCACAGTCCGACAAAATAAAGCCACCATGGTTTTCAGACCATGATTTGGCTAAGTATAGGTAACCATGTTTTATGCCATGGTTCAACCAAATAAAAGTCACCATGGTCTTCATACCATGGGTAGGGTAAATATGGGTCATTTTGATTCATACAATTTTTGTGTTATAATACAACATAATATAATTCCGAAGCAAGATCAAACATCGAGTCGCTCCTCATTCAGACTTGGGGGACTTAATGTGCAGTTCCCTCCTCAAGGCGATGCGATCAACGATTAGTTTGTCGACACAACTGGTTATATATGAAAATTTTGATTTAATAGAACTTCATGATCACACAATGTCATATCGAATAAATTTTAACATGAATAGAGTATCTCATAACTCTTATTTCGTTGACATGCACTTGAAGACATTTGGTTGCGTATGCATGCTACTATAAGTACGAAGCAGGATCAAACATTGACTCGCTCCTACATAAGACTTGCGGGACTTGTTGATATGTATATCTGATGGACCTTTTAGATATGGTTTGTCCATTTCCCATAGGTTCAACCATTTTCTTACGGTTCTGCCATTTCCCGACGATTCAGCCATTAACCTATGGTTTGGCCATTTCCTGACGGTTCGGCCATGTTCCTATGGTTCGGCCATTTCCCGATCGTTCGACCATTTTCCTATGGTTCGGGCATTTTTGGTTTGCTCCTTCCCAAGACAAAAGGGTACACCCATCACCTCAGGTACAACTCATGAACTTTCATTCCCCATTCACAACTGTAAACTTACTCGCCAAGGTAGAAATATACTCTCAACACTATATATACACCTCTCAAGACACTTCTAAAGGTTAACTTCTAACTCTCTCTCTCTCTCCCTACATACAATCGGTTACTTTCCCCTCGAAGGACCCGACCACCATTTCATATCGATACTAACTTGATTGTTGGAGGCCGCTCGCAGGACGCAAGTCCTGGGGCGAGTCTAATGATCTTCGTTTATGAGTGAAACATGAAGTAATTTGAAGATCACTAGTGGCATCGAAGCACACATCCGAGATCTCTAATAAATCATCCTCGTGACAAATTTGAGGTTACATAATCATGGGAGGATTTTGTCTCCAGATTCAAGAGAGAGTTTGTGTCGGTAATTGAGGTTCAACAGTTGTCACGAGAGTTATTGACACTTGAAAAGACTATGGAGATGGTGGCCGAGATCATCACCAACTTTAGAGAGAGAGTAAGAGAGATAGAGAGAGTAATATTTTTACCTCAATATGCGACTTTGGAGAAGATGAGGATGACTTGCTACCATGACATGTTAAGGATGGAGATCAGGGAGCACGTGAATATCTCAAGTCATAAAACTCTCTCCATTTTGGTGGAGGATGATGGGGAGAGGGAGTTGGAGTTGGAGACTCGGCAACAAAAGAGGAAGCAGGATCAGGTTCATGCATCTTTAGAAACAACCAAGAAGACTCGGATGGTGGGCTTTCGGTCAGGATGTCGAGAGACGCATGGACTTTGAGGGAGGTGTGGTTGGACTGATTGGGTTATTTGGTGTGCGCCTGTGTCTGGATGTTTCAGGTATGGTCATTACGGTCACTATAGCAAGGACTGTAGTCAGAGGGAGTCACCAAGGGTATGCTTCATTTGTTGTTAGCCACGACATGTTAAGACCGATTTTCCTCTAAGAGCCGATGGTGTGGTTTTGGATGTGACACCTTTGGCTTAGCAATTACCAAATGGATAACATGGGATAGCTAGAGTCCCTAGGACTGAAGTTTGAGTTATCAGCCTTCTCTGTGCGCTCAGGTGCAACATCGGTTGATCTCATTACTATCTTGTTATTTCTGCTTTCACTGTTTCAGTTCTAATTCTTGGATAATCTATTTAATGGTAATGTCTTAATCAACTTTGGTTCTATTTTGGGTTGATTAATTATGTTGGATTGTACGTCTGGGTTGTTGCTATTGTGAGCATGTAATTATATGTTGGAACACTATGGATTTTGTCGTTATGGGTTGTAGTGGTATCAGACATTTTGAGTTTTTTTGAAGAATTTGGATTCCTTTACGATTTGTAATGTCATGTGTGGGAGTTAGGAATCATACGGTGGAGTTATCGGATTGCCATGGAAGTTTGAATGGTTATGAAGTTTTTAGAGTTTAGTCGATTCCAATTCAGGCAAAATCTCTTTGTCAGACGGAAATATTCCGAGTGTAGGTCATATCGTAGTTTCATATTCAAGGATATGATAACACCTGGGTCTTGTTGCTGTTCAAGTTTAAGCGAATG
The DNA here is from genome assembly GCF_052849685.1 of Lactuca virosa. Classification (NCBI taxonomy): domain Eukaryota; kingdom Viridiplantae; phylum Streptophyta; class Magnoliopsida; order Asterales; family Asteraceae; genus Lactuca; species Lactuca virosa. The sequence continues at coordinate 192,169,321 of NC_136433.1, read as the reverse complement.
TAAGGGATGATGTTCAGCAATCAGATATGATTAGGGAAGCATATATTGAGTATTGCAAGTTATCCCATTTGAAGATTTGAACCATCGGCGACAGTGTAATTTTGGGTTAGTTTCTAGATTCAGGTCGAGGGTTGTGTGAGAGCCTCCCTGCTTATTCATGTCTGATGAAGGCTTTAGGGTTCTAAGCACGACCCAAATACCTGATGGGGTCTAGTACACTAGGGGTCTATCTTGTGTCATCTTGGGTTTTCGTATTTGTAGGTTGTATGGAAGACCATGGTTGGATCATGGCAGAAAATATTGCTTCTGGGTTGTATCAACGAAAGTGATTGTAACACTATGGTCATATCATAACATTTATATATGGAAGACCATGGTTGGATCATGGCAGGAAAGACTGCAAGTGGGTTGTATAAGTGAGAGTGATTGTAAGACTATCATTGGATCATAGCATTCATATGTATTGAATCAGACCTATAATTATCTGTTTAGTCGTTCCTCTTTTTAGACTTAAGGATTGTTAGGGTCGTGTTGATCTATAGTCTAGGTTAGCCTTTTCCATTTGGGATTTTTTTGGAGTTCGATATGTATCCATGAGTGCGGGCATGGGTTGAAACACTTAGTTGTTGAATTCATTCTGAATTCCACCCATTAGATGAAGCAAGGTTGGTAAATATTTCACACATAGCAAACCTACAAATTTACCAGTCAACAAGGTTGTCATATGGGATGGGTTTGTTCACCAGGTTATCAGGCACAACCTCGAAGACTTTGAGATTAGGTTAAAGAGTTAGCCTCTCTCAAGGTTGGTTAGATGCAATGTTCGGGATGTCGTATCATCGTCGAACCAGATCTGTGAGTCTTGGTCAGAATGGTTAGGGTTCGGGTGGATGTGTCTATCTGGAAGTTAGACATTGTCACACCCCAAAACCGGAACGGCGGAAACGTTCGGGGGTGGAGGACGTCATGTTTATTATCACAAGATATGCATTATAGTAAGCAAGTAATGAACAACCATTTCATTAGAAAGAAAGTGTTTACAATGTGTGTTGTTCACAAAACATAGAATTCATAAGCAAATAACAAAACAAGACTTGAAGCTATACTGCTCCATCTTCTGAATTCCCAGTACGAGTACCTGTCTACTAGGCTCCTGAGAATACAAGTTATTTGAAAGAGTTGATCAGCAATTAAGCTGGTGAGTTCATAAGATTTTAGTGATGTAAGTAAGTTGTAGAAAGATGTTGCGAAATGTGGTTGAAAATGTAGTTAGTTATAAGTTATGTTTAGAAAAGTTCGCCTGTTCCTCTAGAAAATCCTATATTTCCTAATTTAATGAAAGATAAGTAAAAATGACTCTACAATCCTTTCTATGAGTACTAAATGGATACAGGTTATATAAAACTCAGAGTAAACAAACAATCGACTGTGCGCATCTGCCCTAAGCCCACAACCAAATGAGGAACAGGAAGTAAGGCGGATTGCACACATCCCATTGGTTGTTAGATCATTGTCGTATATAACCCTGGTGTATTCACTTGTTACTCATGGAGTTAATTGTAATGGTTCCTTTATATTTAATGAAAAGATTGTTTAAGAAAACTCTTATTTCTTATAATAAAATGGTGACCACAGTGACTATTTTTATAATAACTTAGTTTATACTGGATATATATGATCTGATATCGGATAGAAAGTTAACTGGGTGAATCTGCCCTAATCCCACAACCAAACAAGGAACAGGAAGTAAGGCGGAAAGCACACATCCAACTACCTATTGGGTATTAATTATATATAACCAAGGTGTATAAACTAGGGTATTATAGAGTTAATCACCTAAGGTCCTTTAAGTTTTACTAGTTTAATAAAATGGATTAAACCCTTTACTGGTTAAGTTTCTAGTTTTGTATACCAAAAGTTCTGATTTGGAAAGTATGTTTTGTACTAGAAAACTGTGCATTGACTCTGTGTCTTATGACTTGACCCATACCTGGTACCCTTATGATGTCTTAATGTATACTAAGCATATATATATCTGGAATCGAATAGAAAATAGATTGGGTGAATTCGTTCCAAGCCTACAACCAAACAAGGAACAGGAAATGAAGCGGAGAGCACACATCCTATTACCTGTCAGATCCTATTGGTATATATATATCCTTTGATGTATACATTAAGGAATCATAAGATTAGCATTATGGTCCTTTCTATTAAACATAGCCTTCTACCAAGGCATCTACTGTTATGTGCTAGATTCGACTGTTCTGTTTGTCGTTTGTAAAAAGGTAAGTTTTCCCAAGTTTATAACTATCTTAACTCGAAAATAGTTTGCATTTGACTTTCAAGTGGTACTGTCACTTTATGAAAGTAATGGGAAATGTAAGTACACAGTTTTCGTTTATAATAACATGCGGATGTACTGATGACCTAAAGCATGTTTGTTTTATTATGGTCATAATGTGAAGGATAGTACCCCTACTAAACGCTCTCCCTGTCTAGAGATTAAGGGAACCAAACGCGACCTCTGCAAATTCTTGCAAGCCGTGTAATTCACATTCAAGTTATATGATCATGTATACCCAATATAACTATCACCTTTTGTTTAAAACAATGAGTTAGTGATGCATTGGTATAATTAGATAATGTATGTTCTCATGCTATAGCAACCTAGTTTGTTTGTTCTGTATGGTATTGTTTGTTTCTCATCATAGTATTCTCTCTGTATGTTATTGTTTGTTTCTCATAATAGTATCTCTCTCTGTATGTTATTGTTTGTTTCTCATAATAGTATCTCTCTCTGTATGTTATTGTTTGTTTCTCATCATAGAATCTACTCTTGTATCTAGCATGAACTGAACCCCTAAACTATATCCCTTATAGTTTACTAGTAATTTACTTGTACTGTTGTTGAAAAGACTAATTTTCTACGAAGTTATGTTGATACCTTTAAAATGGAGTTTTGTTAAACTATAAAGTAACATAACTTTTAAAAGAGTTTTTGAAATGTTTTGACAGCTTATAAATGACATACGTAACATTTTGAAAGATGTTTATTACAAACAATTACACAATTATCATTGTGTTCAACTTGTATTCCCCCCCCCCCCCTTAAAACATTTAAAACAATTAAAAGATTCATTACGGGGTATGAACTCACCTGATGTGGGTGATTCAAACGGGTATGCGTGTAAGGATGAGGAGTTCCACGAATGAAGTCCCGAGACACAACAAGTCCTAAATGACATATAATGACATATGTTGGCTTGAATATAGTGTTTATAAACAACTATATGAAAGGAAACACCTTCCGGGACTAGGAAACACTTTGGCCAAGTGTTGGAATCACATGTCATTCATCAAAGGGAAGTGGAATGGCACTAACTTGGGTTTACTACCATGGGTTTACGGCCAAGGGAGTTTACGGCCGTAAACTCATGGTCAAACATCCCTAAATGTTGGTTTGAAAGCTAGGGAAGCTTTAGGGACTTTTGCTCTACACAAGTATGAGAAAGACCACCTCTATTGAGGCTTTTGATGAGTTTACGGCCCAAAGGAGTTTACAGCCGTAAACTCATGATTATTTATGTATTTGAGAGAAGTTTAAGGTCCTACAATCATCAAGGAAGGGTTCTAGGTCACAAGCCTTGCATCTAGGAGGGTTTATGGCCAAAATGGCACCCTTAAAGGGGTTTACGGCCATGGGAGATAGATTGGCCGTAAGCTCCTTTTGATCTTGTGGTTGTGATGTTTTCAAGTCTCTAAGCATGAGTCCTAACTAGACATGAAGTATAGGGAAGAGTACTTACGATCTAGAAGCTTGAAATGGTTGGTTTTGGCCAAGAACACTAGTGTGTGTTCTTGGTGAAACTTGAAGATCTAAGAAAAAAATGATTTCCATGGATGAAATCATGGAAGGATACTAGATTAAGAGATGTAACAACAAATCAAGGAAGAATACTTACATCTTTTGAAGATCTAGGATGAAAAGTCCGATGATACTTGAGAGAGAACTCGAGTTCTTGGGGTTAGAATGCAAGAAATGGCTAGAAATCACCAAGGACCATATATATACACTTGAGTTTACGGCCACATGAGTTTACGACCGTAAACTCATTGGTATTATGGCCATGAACTCTCTTTAATGAGGTTAAGGCTTGATTCTTTGTACTGTGTCTCTAGAAGGTACATTCTAACACTCATTCCTTAAGTGTACTAGGCTTAAAACTTCTTAGAATGACCTTTAAACGGGCTAGAACTCATTACCAATGAGTCTGACACTCAGTTGAGTTGATTGACTGAGCTTTAAAAGCAAAAATTTTCCAGGTTGTCAGATCATCCCCCCGTTAGATGGAATTTCGTCCCGAAATTAGCTTTCTTAGCATTACTACTGGGGTTGCGCTCCTCTGATTGGCAGAATACCTACTCGTAGACCTGGAAACTTTGCCCTACTGTTCATGATAGGATTCATACTAGGTCCATCTATCATTACCTCGTGTATACAAGTCGTATATAATTAGGATTAGTAAGACGGTCGGATGTGCGACTCTGCCCCAGGTCCACAACCAAACAAGGAACATGAGATAGAGCCGAAACACACATACTAAATCTGCGTAATCATAATCATATACCACCCTTGCGTATACACTGAATCGTGATAGGTGGGCTGTATTCGTCCATAGCCTCTATGCTCGAACTTGGTCTGTTGGACGAGTGGTATTTCGTGACGGTCTGCGGACATCTGACGATAAGGCTTCGGAGGACAAAGTACTCTTTGCACGAGTACTTCGATTTTAGAATATGAAAGATAAAACTGAGGTTTAGGTCGGACTGTCGATACGAATGACGAAAGTTTCGAGAACTTGCCGATCGAGGCGATAGAAACATATGAACTTAGTATGGTGAGGACCACGCCAATTCATGACGAATGATAGTAACGGACTCTTTACTGAACAAAGATTTGGCCAATTTGAAAGAAACTTCTGTTATTCGATGATGTATCCCTAGTGTTTTCAATAATGTACTCCTAGTGTGTTCGACAATGTAGTCTTTGTAAATGTTCCAATGTTTCCTATTTTCTCTTTCTGATGCTAACACTCCTACGTATCGTACCGCTATGTGCGCATACATACAAATGAAAGTGCGTTGATAGCTGGCGATGATACTTTATATCATGATCCTCCTTGGTACCACTACGATCGTCTGTCATATACAAGTTATGAATATTTAAGATGAATAGGACAATCGATTGAGTAACTCTGCCTCAAATCCACAACCAAACAAGGAACGGGAATTAAGGTGGAATCACTCACTCTAAGTCTGCAATATCTTAGTTATGCACAACCCTGATGTATATGCTAAGCCATCATAGCTTCTCTAAACGGATCTTTTAGTTCTCTTGAATACTGTGATCTATTTCAATATGTTAGTTATTATAATTACTTTTTAAGTGTTTTCCCCCAAGTTTTAATCTTATATGAATATAAATTAATTTTCAAAGTAATTACTATTTCGAAAACGTACCGCTGCTTGTCGACGACTCCGGGGTTGATTCTCCTGCCGTGATCATCAGAATGCATCCATCAGCTCCTGAGTTCTTTGTTATCGGGCAGTCCCTCTGATAGTGTCCAGTCTCACCACAACCATAACAGGCTTGGTTTTCTTCAGCTCCGGGGACTTGGGAGATCGGTTGAGCCGGTGCCCTGCAGAAACGGACTGTGTGTCCCTTTTTGTGGCAGTTCAGACACTGCATTTCCCGACATACTTCGGTGTGGTGATATTTTCACTTTCCACACTTCGGGAGGGTTCCATCATATCGACTGGCAGGTGCTGGAGCAGTAGGCGTTGTAGCGGCGTACATACTACTCGCTTGTTGTTCTTGTGGGGTGTCCTGTGTTGTTCGCTTCTTCTTCCTCTCGTTCCCCGACTTCTGATTATAGTCCTCTTCCCTCGATGGCTCGGGAACAGGGACTTCTATACCATGGCGGACTCCATGGTCGATGAGTCGCTGGGCCAGACGTTTAGCACTATCGAATGTGGCTGGGTTAGAAGACAACACATTTCCTTGGGTCGGAGCAGTCAGACCCCAAATGTATCTTTCTATCTTCTTGCTCTCCAGGGTAACCATCCCGGGACATAGAGCTGCTAGGTCACTGAACCAGTCAGTATAGGTCACTATGTCTGAGCCGACCATAGTGAGCTCCCACAGCTCTTGTTCCAGCTTTTGAATTTCTCCTAACGGGCAATATTCCTCCCGCATTAACTCTTTTAGGTTTTCCCAACCTATTGAGTTATCCACTGATAGGGTTAGTGACTTAACATGGCTGTTCCACCATGTTAGGGCCTTGCCAGAGAAGGTGCAGGCAGCAAACTTCACTTTGCTCTCTTCTGGGCACAAACAGATTTCGAATATCGACTCTGTTTTCTCGAACCATCGCATCAGAGCGATGACTCCGCCAGTCCCATTAAAGGACAATGGCTGGCATTTGGTGAAGTCCTTGTAGGAGAACTCTCTCGAGCGCACGGGGACCTCACCTTGAGCAGAATCCGTAGGTGTTTCACCTCCGCTGGTACTAGTGGAGTAATATTGAGCCATGGCTGTTATCACAGCCGCAGCCACTACAACGTTTATAGCTGCCATATCGATTTGTGAAGGAGGTGGCGTTGGAGTTATCAGAGTAGTGCATCTGTTTGATCTGCGAGGAGGCATCTTTGCTAAAAGAATACAAAGATGAGACGGAATAAGTCTAAAGCAATGGACACAAGCCGAAAGCTGAAAAACAAGGTTATCCTAGTTTTTGGTGTATCGGGTCCTGACTTCCACAGGGTTCTTAGAAACAATTCATAAAAGAGTCTATACCGAATAAACTTTATGGAATGGTTATCCTCTAATGAATATATGTTGCCTGAATAACTGTTACCAGTTGCATGTAAGAAAATAATCTTAACATATAATGTGAGCAGTGTTTCCACTCGCTCATTAAGTTAACAAGATTATTATTTATTAGTGTGACGTGTAAGACGTTTTGGGTTACTTCCATGGATCCTTCTTTGAAAGCTTCTCATGAACTTGATCTCGTTTCCTCCTGACTCTTCTGTTGTTTACTATGAGGAAGTGATTACGTCTATCTGGGTTTGTCGTGCGAGAATGGAAGTGATTAAAGAATCTATGAGATTTAAGGTAACTTTATGGGGTGATCCTTACAAAGTCCTTCTATAATTGTACAAGGTATACAAGTTGTATATAACTTAAGACTAAATAGACCTTCGAATAAGTGATCCTACTTCAAAAGCACAACCAAACAAGGAATAGGTAGTGAAGCGTAGATCACAAATTCTAAGTCTATAAAATCCCAGTTATATATAACCTTGGGAGTATACACTGCGAGATTATAGACGTATTCGTAAGGGTCTTTTAAGTTATCACATAAGTTATTTATATGGTGCCTAAAATACTCCTATAGTATTTTAACGTAATGTACTTGGTATGTTTCAAACTTGTTATCGCGTTATAGTATCATAGAATACTCCTATAGTATTCTAACTCTAATGTACTTGTTCCAGTATTCTCTTGACTGGTGTTTAGGTAAGTTTTAAGACTGTTGCAACACCACATCATTCCCAAACACATGTCGGTCACATCTCGAATGAATATAGTTGATCAGGCTATATTGATCCTAGCTATGATTACATAACTGTTCAGGTGGACGACAATGTTCAACCTTTAAATACTTTAGTTCTGTTCTCCTCGTGATACTTGTTCTAATATGTACATGTATAAGCAAGTAGGTATATTTTTATAACTTATCGTTATACTCTTAAAATATATCATTATCCAGAGCACTTAAGCCCCATTGTATTTATAGTTGTATATCTTTTATCGGTTGATATACTTAGTTCACTATAAACAACGCTCTGATACCAATCTGTCACACCCCAAAACCGGAACGGCGGAAACGTTCGGGGATGGAGGACGTCATGTTTAGTATCACAAGATATGCATTATAGTAAGCAAGTAATGAACAACCATTTCATTAGAAAGAAAGTGTTTACAATGTGTGTTGTTCACAAAACATAGAATTCATAAGCAAATAACAAAACAAGACTTGAAGCTATACTGCTCCATCTTCTGAATTCCCAGTACGAGTACATGTCTACTAGGCTCCTGAGAATACAAGTTATTTGAAAGAGTTGATAAGCAATTAAGCTGGTGAGTTCATAAGATTTTAGTGATGTAAGTAAGTTGTAGAAAGATGTTGTGAAATGTGGTTGAAAATGTAGTTAGTTATAAATTCTGTTTAGAAAAGTTCGCCTGTTCCTCTAGAAAATTCTATATTTCCTACTTTAATGAAAGATAAGTAAAAATGACTCTACAATCCTTTCTATGAGTACTAAATGGATACAAGTTATATAAAATTCAGAGTAAACAAACAATCGACTGTGCGCATCTGCCCTAAGCCTACAACCAAACGAGGAACAGGAAGTAAGGCGGATTGCACACATCCCATTGGTTGTTAGATCATTGTTGTATATACCCTGGTGTATTCACTTGTTACTCATGGAGTTAATTGTAATGGTTCCTTTATATTTAATGAAAAGATTCTTTAAGAAAATCCTTATTTCTTATAATAAAATGGTGACCACAGTGTCTACTTTTATAATAACTTAGTTTATACTGGATATATATGATCTAATATCGGATAGAAAGTTAACTGGGTGAATCTGCCCTAAGCCCACAACCAAACAAGGAACAGGAAGTAAGGCGGAAAGCACACATCCAACTACCTATTGGGTATTAATTATATGTAACCAAGGTGTATAAACTAGGGTATTATAGAGTTAATCACCTAAGGTCCTTTAAGTTTTACTGGTTTAATAAAATGGATTAAACCCTTTACTGGTTAAGTTTCTAGTTTTGTATACCAAAAGTTCTGATTTGGAAAGTATGTTTTGTACTAGAAAACTGTGCATTGACTCTGTGTCTTATGACTTGACCCATACCTGGTACCCTTATGATGTCTTAATGTATACTAAGCATATATATATATATATATATATATATATATATATATATATAATATATATATATATATCTGGAATCGAATAGAAAATAGATTGGGTGAATTCGTTCCAAGCCTACAACCAAACAAGGAACAGGAAATGAAGCGGAGAGCACACATCCTATTACCTGTCAGATCCTATTGGTATATATATATATCCTTTGATGTATACATTAAGGAATCATAAGATTAGCATTATGGTCCTTTCTATTAAACGTAGCCTTCTACCAAGGCATCTACTGTTATTTGCTAGATTCGACTGTTCTGTTTGTCGTTTGTAAAAAGGTAAGTTTTCCCTAGTTTATAACTATCTTAACTCGAAAATAGTTTGCATTTGACTTTCAAGTGGTACTGTCACTTTATGAAAGTAATGGGAAATGTAAGTACACAGTTTTCGTTTATAATGACATGCGGATGTACTGATGACGTAAAACATGTTTGTTTTATTATGGTCATAATATGAAGGATAGTACCCCTACTAAACACTCTCCCTGTCTAGAGATTAAGGGAACCAAACGTGACCTCTGCAAATTCTTGCAAGCCGTGTAATTCACATTCAAGTTATATGATCATGTATACCCAATATAACTATCATCTTTTGTTTAAAATAATGAGTTAGTGATTCATTGGTATGATTAGATCATGTATGTTCTCATGCTATAGCATCCTAGTTTGTTTGTTCTGTATGGTATTGTTTGTTTCTCATCATAGTATTCTCTCTGTATGTTATTGTCTGTTTCTCATAATAGTATCTCTCTCTGTATGTTATTATTTGTTTCTCATAATAGTATCTCTCTCTGTATGTTATTGTTTGTTTCTCATCTAAGTATCTACTCTTGTATCTAGCATGAACTGAACCCCTAAGCTATATCCCTTATAGTTTACTAGTAATTTACTTGTACTGTTGTTGAAAAGACTAATTTTCTACGAAGTTATGTTGATACCTTTAAAACGGAGTTTTGTTAAACTATAAAGTAACATAACTTTTAAAAGAGTTTTTGAAATGTTTTGACAACTTATAAATGACATAAGTAACATTTTGAAAGATGTTTATTACAAACAATTACACAATTATCATTGTGTTCAACTTGTATTCCCCCCTTAAAACATTAAAACAGTTAAAAGATTCATTACGGGGTATGAACTCACCTGATGTGGCTGATTCAAACGGGTATGTGTGTAAGGATGAGGATTTCCACAAATGAAGTCCCGAGACACAACAAGTCCTAAATGACATATAAAGACATATGTTGGCATGCATATAGTGTTTATAAACAACTATATGAAAGGAAACACCTTCCGGGACTAGGAAACACTTTGACCAAGTGTTGGAATCACATGTGATTCATCAAAGGAAAGTGGAATGGCACTAACTTGGGTTTACTACCATGGGTTTACGGCCAAGGGAGTTTACGACCGTAAACTCATGGTCAAACATGCCTAAATGTTGGTTTGAAAGCTAGGGAAGCTTTAGGGACTTTTGCTCTACACAAGTATGAGAAAGACCACCTCTATTGAGGCTTTTGATGAGTTTACGGCCCAAAGGCGTTTACAGCCGTAAACTCATGATTATTTATGTATTTGAGAGAAGTTTAAGGTCCTACAATCATCAAGGAAAGGTTCTAGGTCACAAGCCTTGCATCTAGGAGGGTTTATGGACAAAATGGCACCCTTAAAGGGGTTTACGGCCATGGGAGATGGCTTGGCCGTAAACTCCTTTTGATCTTGTGTTTGTGATGTTTTCAAGTCTCTAAGCATGAGTCCTAACTATACATGAAGTATAGGGTAGAGTACTTACGATCTAGAAGCTTGAAATGGTTAGTTTTGGCCAAGAACACTAGTGTGTGTTCTTGGTGTTCTTGGTGAAACTTGAAGATAAGAAAAGAATGATTTCCATGGATGAAATCATGGAATGATACTAGATTAAGAGATGTAACAACAAATCAAGGATGAATACTTACATCTTTTGAAGATCTAGGATGAAAAGTCCGATGATACTTGAGAGAGAACTCGAGTTCTTGGGGTTGGAATGCAAGAAATGGCTAGAAATGACCAAGGACCTTATATATACACTTGAGTTTACGGCCACATGAGTTTACGGCCGTAAACTCATTGGTATTGTGGCCGTGAACTCTTTTTGATGAGGTTAAGGCTTGATTCTTTGTACAGTGTCTCTAGCAGGTACATTCTAACACTCATTCCTTAAGTGTACTAGGCTTAAAACTTCTTAGAATGACCTTTAAACAGGCTAGAACTCATTACCAATGAATCTGACACTCAGTTGAGTTGACTGACTGAGCTTTAAAAGCAAAAATTTTCCGGGTTGTCACAGACATGGTTTTGGAGTCCTCGGATTATGGTTCAGGAACTTAGTTCCCCTCGATGTGATTTAAACATGAGGCGTTAGCGTTGTCTCTTTTCCGAGTCGCATGACTCTCACTGAGATTGAACTGGATTTTGGGATTGAAGGGAAGTGTCTGTTTTGTGAATTGTCCCAGTGCTTTTGCGGTCATGAATTCAACCTTTTGGAAGATTCCTCTTGAGTTTGGTTACGAACTTGGTTTCAGGTATCCTTATATTAGCGATAGTAGATTCTGTCACTCGGAGTGGTTTTGGCTTATGGAATGTAACATCCGGATCCTCGATGTATGGAATTTAAATTAGATTAGAGTTTTGTGTTGGTGACGACATGATGATTGTATCATCACGAAGAAACATATCCTTATAAGACGCGTTTTTCATTTAGGTGTCACGATGTGACACTCTATTTGTCACGACATGACATTTTATCAAGGGAAAACCCTAATTTCCAGACTTAGACCCTATTTAAAGGGAGTGAGGGCTATGGTTTTAACCACCCTTAGCCTCCATCACCTTTTAAACCCCTTAATGAAACCCTAATATCCTCTCCTCTATTTTTTTAGCTCATTTTGGTGTTCTTGGTGGCTTTTAAAGAAAGAAGAAGACCTTTGTTATGAAAAGAGCATCTTGGCAAGGATAGAGACTTCTTTTCAGCATGTTCTGGACCATTGTGAGTGATTAAGTTCCAATCTTTTTTCTTTAAGTTTCTAGATCTATGTTTTTTGTACCTTTTTACCCATGTTTCGGAAAGTTTGGTTGGAAGGATCCCATAAAGTTAGAAAGTTTATGGATCCTTGATGTCACTTGAAGGTTATATGCTTTGGATATAGAGTTTGGTGTAGTTTTGAATCCATTCATGGAATTTTGGTTCCTTTTTCACAATTTGCCCTATCTTGAGCTCAAAACATGCATTGGACATGCATGTCTATAAAGCACCGATCTTTAGACGATTTTTGGAGTATGAAAGACCCCTGATAAATTAGGATGGTTGGTTTAATGGATTAGGGGCTTAATGCATTAAGCTAACCTAGTGTTGTTCTCTCGACGTGGCCATATGGGTGCCACGACGTGATGATGCTGTTTCACCAACTGTTTTGGTTAGATGTTGTCACAACGTGGTCGCATGGCCATTGTGACGTGTCAATATATTTTAACGATACTAAGTTCGATCTTCTTCGAGTTTGTGATCGGGTTGAGTTTGTTTTCCCATGACGTGACCATAGGTTGGTCACGATGTAAGGGTCAGCTAATGGTGATGCTGACCATTAAATTTAACCCTGATTGTTGACTTGTTGACATGGGTTGACTTTCGATCAAATTACTAGTTCAAGAGTATAGAATAAGGTTGGACCATGTTTGATTCCATAGGTGAGTTGTAGCACTTGTTTCATGGTATTGAGTTGTGGATTGTCTGAATTTGTGAAGAAGGTGAGTCTTCTCACTATACTATGTAGGTTTCTAGATTATCTTTGTGACTCGTTCATGAAAGACTATGGTTGGATCACAACACATGTATGATAGACTTTGGTTGGATCACAACACCTATGTGAAAGACTATGGTTGGAACATAGCACTTGTATGAAATACTATGGTTGGATCACAACACTTATTTGTCTTTGTGAATCGCATGGAAGATCATGGTTGGGTCATGGCAGAAAGGTTATGGTTGGGCTGTAGTCTGAAAGTGACTGTAAGACTATGGTTGGATCATCTCATTCACGTGGGTTGCAACAAACCCCTAGGGTTGGGCCCACTGTTATGCATGGTATGTGGTATTTTGAGGAGCTCACTAAGATTTGTGCTTACGGTTTTGTGGTTTAAATGTTTTCAGGTACTTCCAGTTCCAAAGGGAAGGGCTTCGCTTGACTGCACAACATCCCCTGACGATTTTTCCGCACTGATTAGTATTATTTTACTCTGATGTTTAAGATACATTTTACCATTGTTGATTTGAAACAAACGTTGTATGGAATTGATGGTTTGAAAATCAAAAGTTTTATTAGTATTTTTCAGAGGTTACAACTTATTATCAGGGCCTTGGTTTGAGAGATCCGGGCACACTCTTGGGTGTGTTTGAACTCAAACTGAGGAATCGATAATATTTTTGGAAGAAAATAAATTTTATAATTTTTTTTACAAGAAAAGGAGTGTATAACATCCCAAAAACTAGGACATAGGAATTTTTGTTTTTATATTAATAAATCGTTAATACAGATTGTATCCATAAAACCAGAGTAACCAATATTTAGCAAAACATCATTAAACCAGAGTAATTCACAAAATACGGAAACATGTGATGTGTGCTCTACAATCATCCCGAGCTCTTCCACTTGAAAACCGAGTACCTGAAACATAAACTGAAAACCGAAAGCACAAAGCTTAGTGAGCTCCCAAAATACCATACAACATACAAACATATTATCATGCAACATACATATAGTTGTCATGGGCTCCCTCATGGTCTTTATCTAGTATTCCATGGGCTCCCCCCATGGTCTTTACCTGGAATGTCATGGGCCTTCCTCTATGGTCTGGTATCCAAATGCCACGGGCTCCCCTTGGGGTCTTCCATGCAAGTATCACAGAGACAACTAGCATACCACATAACATGTTATGGGCCGACATTGGTGCCTTCGACCCATGAATATAGTGAGAAGACTCACCTCGAATGCAGGAGCTTACTGAAAGAAATCCATAGTTGCTTCCCTAACGACACCTCCGAGCTATCTGATCAAAATAACACCCAATTAGTAATTGGGTTCCGTTCTAAGGCCCACCATCCATACGTGGGGTAAAATGACCATTTTACCTGTGACCTAACTGTTGGATAAGGTGTCAAATCCATAACTATATTTGGTATGTACTTGACCCGATTTATCATGGTCCATTTGGGTTGCATGGCATCGGAACAATATGGATAGACTTTTGCGAGAAGATGATATTTATGATTTATTAATATATTATAAGTTCTAATATATTAATATGAAATCATATTATTTAATTAGTATTGATCAAGAATTAGTTTGGAATTAATTTTGTGATCAAAAGAGACTAATTAAATAAATGGGGATTGATTTGGTAAATCATTCATTCTTATATAGTGGGCTTATGATCCATAGTTCTTCATGTTGCGCTAAACCCATGTGGTGACCCATGGATACTCCATGGAGGTTAAAACCCATAGATCATGAGGAATGTGGAAAGGCATGAGTTACATGGTGTAACCCTAATGTGCACACTACATAAAGAAGCCTCACACTAGAAAAATCGGCACTTAAGATACACAAGTGAGGGCTAGCGGATTTTGGTGCAATATAATCTTCTCTCAAGCTATTACAATTGTTGGTGGTGTTGTGTGAAGCATTTGAGGCATCACATTTGGGGTGCTAGGCTCACAAAGTCTTAAGGAATCAAGGATACAAGAAAGGTACGTCATTCTACTAGAATTTTGTATTACATATACCCCATGATATGCTAGTTCGGATGAAACCTTGTATAAATCAAAGTTTGCATGTATAATAGAGAAAACATAGATCTAAGGTTTATAGGGTTGCATGCACACCATAAGAGTGTTAGAATGCTCAAAACCCAACAGTGGTATCAAAGCCTAGGCTTGTTTTCAATTATACTTGATGCTACTTGCTAAAAAAATCGATTTTCTGCTCACTATTTAGTGAACTCGCCGAGTCCATTGGGGGGACTCGACGATTCCACGTTAAAATTCATCCAACTCGTCGAGTTGGTTCATGCACTCGACGAGTTGGAGGCCCCGAGTGCAGAATTTCGAGTTTCAATGCTGGAATTGGAGTAGGGTCATTACCCTAAACTGTTTTTAGATTGTTAAACTTGTTTTTGATGTGCTAATGATTGTGCTTATCCAATTTCAAAGATAATTGTCAAGTTTCAAGTTTTATATTAAGTTCATATGATTCTTGAAAATTGTTGATATGAATTATGCATGCTTATGAGTTTTGTTAGATCATAGAAATTATTTGACATGCTTGTTAGTTTAATTGTTCATGTAAATGCTTTTTAACGGACTCCATAACTTGTCCTCAAGTTATGGAATTTCAAGAGTCTTTTCCATTAAAATCATTAAAACTCATAAGTTATAGAAATGAAAGGTTTTGAATAGTTTCAAAACTTTCCCTCAAGTTTTGGAATTTGTAAAGTCACTTTAGAAAATTCTTAAATTCCAAACCCTAGAATTTTAAAAGTTTAAAGTTCAACCCTTATACTTTATAGTATTATAAGCTAATATATATATATATATATATATATATATATATATATATATATATATATATATATATATATATATATATATATATATATATATATATATATATATATATATGAAAACAAGTCAGTCTTACCGTTAGTAGACCTCATTCACGAAGTCGGTCTATAAGGGGGGTATAAGGTTGTTGCCTATAAAATGGCAGCTTAATGGTTGTTCACTCTCACCCACCGCTTCCTTGACTGGTGGAGGGTCGTTAGCCGAACGGGTAGGACAAGGACTATAATTTTCATGAAAAGTATAATGATAAATATAAAGTAACTAACCCTTTTATAAATTCCCAATCTTAGTTACTTTAGGAAAATGTGAAATTGATGCTAACCCATGAAATTACTTGGACTAACAAGGGTGGCAAAGAGTGGCTTAAGGTTTATCATAGATCGGTGGAGCGTGTGTGGTTAACCGACACATCGATTAGGTGATTAAATTAAGAGTACTAAGTTAATTTGCATGGTTATTCACACCTTGTTTGTGATCCTCAGTATCCCAGTCAGAAACTTGAAGGGCATAATCGAGATTTAAACATGCCATTAAATTTTTCAATGAATCTCAAAAGATCTAGGAGTTTCAATCCAATTAAAACCTAATAATCTATTTTGTTTTTCATGGTGGAAATTGGTAAATCGTCATTTACCTATCTTCAAATATTTTGTAGCTTGGATTACGGCATCCCTCTTCCAAGTTATAAATTATTGTGTTGAGTCGTAGCCTTAATATTTGATTTGGGTGTCTTATTAAGGACTCTTTATCTAATCTGAACTTGTCTTTCTTCCTTTTTAGATGTCTTCCAACAATGCTTCTGGCTCAAACCCTACTGGCTCCTTTTCTCTCATGAATCTTTGTGGGAGAGTCATATTTGGTGGGACTAATTTCAATGATTGGACTAGGAACATAATGTCACACCCCCAAACCAGAACGGCGGAAACATTCGGGGGCGGAGGACGTCATGTACAATATCATAACAAATGAATAGTAAAGAAAGTACACGCAACCATCATATACATAATTGAAAAGTTTACATGATTGTAGTATTACATGTTTGCAAAAGTCAATTACAATATGATGTCCAAAAGATTAAACTAACGCCTGAGCGTAAGTCTTCAAAAGAAGTTGCTAACCTGGTTTAGCGATTCCCTGAGAATACAAGTTATTTCAAAGTCCGCGTTTGTTTTCATAAGCTGTTATTTGTGTAAATGAATGTCATTTGAAAAGTCCGCGTTTGTTTTCAGAAAATCCGATATTTTCTTAAGAATGATGTTGTAAATCGTTATTGTAGAAAATGAATGTATTTGAACCAGGAAAATCCTACATTTTCCTAAAAGTGAGGTGTAGTCTTATATGAACCAAGACCATGAATGTAAGTAAATATGCCATACTTATAATGAATGTGTATAGTTTTATCATTAAGTAAAACTAGCTGTGGAAGTGTTTATCCTGAATTCTGAACATGCTGATAATACCCTATAATATAGTTATTACCCCCCGAGCATGATTGAGTTATGTATTACTACGTGCATGAGTCATTGTTTCCGCGTGTTGTGAGTTCCTCATAACCATACTAGACGCAGTACCTAATGTTGACATTTGTCACCCCGGGGACTGTAGCTAACAGTCAGGGTGCAGAGTCATCAGCCCCGTATAGATCTATACACACTTGTCACGCTCTCCCTCCAAGAGATTCTGGTTATAGGTGGGGACTTTCGTTTGGTACAAACAAATCCATATGACATCACATGTTTGCTAACAACGATGTTCACGAGTAATATGATGAAAAATCTTTTGACAATTCGAGATAACAATTAAGTCACGTATGCAAAAGTGTGTATGTTTAAGTCCAAAATGATTACCCATTCTACAGTGTTAACAAAGGCATAATAACAAATTGTGATTTTTCGAATACACGTAATGTTATAGTTGAAATGGTTACCCTTGATATGATGTAGTATGCAAACGTATCAATAAAACATATTTCATTTATAAAACATATTGTATCCCCGGAGGGTAAGTTGTGTTGTGAGGTGTTTTGTATGATAATAACTTCATAAGATAGTTAAAAACAACAGTATGAAAAGTATAGCAAAAGATCGATGTTTCACACGATTTTAGCCGTGTGTTTACTTGTATTCCCCCCTTTAAAAGTGTTTAAGAACATTTAAAAAGTATTTGAAAACGTAGTGATAGGGGTATGAACTCACTTGGTAGTAATGAAGATTCGGTGAAAACGATGCTTTGTTCGGGCAGCACTTCGACCGGAAAGGAGTAGATTTCTCGGAAATCTCGGGAGATTCGGGGCGTCGGGACTTGCGTCGTGTGTTAGGAGTGTTACCGGGGCTTCGGGTAGTCTCGGGATGCTTAACACATAGTAGAAGTAGGAGAGAGGATAGGAATGAGCAGCCTAAACCCGAGACCTTCGGTTTCTATTTATATGGTCATTTTTGGGGTCTCACGTCGTGAACCAAGCTTGTTCACGTCGTGAACTTGGTCGTCATCAGGTGCGTAGTCACGACAGCAGTCTGTCAGGCTCCAGAAGTCGTCAGCACTGAGTTCACGTCGTGAACCTCTTTTTCACGTCGTGAACTCTGGCATAGTGCTGGGGTTCGCGCCCCGAACTTCAGAAATTCATAACTTTCGTATACGAACTCCGTTTTCGACGTTCTTTATATCGACGTGAAGGTGAGATTATGCTCTACAACTCTCGTTTAGACTTCGTCGGCTAATTTTGAATTTAATTTTTATTATATTTATTTTTAGTAGGTCGGGACAAGAAAAGTTCGTTAAAAATCCATAACTTCTTTATCAGACGCCCGTTTTCGTCAGACTTTTTACCGTTGTATCACTATTGTCGAGATCTTCGATTATCGTTTAGGTTGTGTTGGCCAAAAGTCGCTCGATCTCTATTTCGAGTTTTTAGCTGTCTACCGCTATGTCCGAAACTTCGAAAAATCATAACTTCCTCATATGAAGTCAGATTTGGGCGTTCTTTTGATGTATGTTTACGGTTTTGGGATATATATGGCTTTCATTTAGATACCTAAGGTTAAAAAGTATTTTATTGAAATTTTGCATTTTCTACTTAACAGTGTTTTACCGGTATTGTCGCGGATATTCGATTGGTCATAACTTCTTCGTTATAACTCGGATTTTAGTGTTCTTTATATTTTGGAAACCTTGTTACGATATCTCCCACTTAGTATACTCAATTATGGTTACTGAACAAATTTATTTTTGACCTAATTTTTGCTGGTGTTACATTATCCCCCCGTTAGAGAGAATTTCGTCCCGAAATTCGCATTTTAACTAAGACTTCAATTGTTGAGGAAAGATGTGTGTACTTCTGTTCCATTTGAATTTTCTTGTTCTCTAGTGAGCCCAGATCCTAGCGTGGATGTTCCTGCGGACCTTCATTACTCCGTCTATTGCTTCAACCGGTAGAGGTAGAGTGGATTTGGATTTGTTTGACTATGTTCATCTAAATGTTAGCATTGATCACTCGTAATACAGGTCGTTTTGTTTTGAAGTTCATGGTTGAATTCTTACCTGGTCCGCTTATCACCGCCTTGTGTATACAAGTTGCATACACATTTGCAGTGATAGGTTAACCGTAATCATTCCTAGCCTCTGCGTTTGAACTTGACTCGTCGTACGTGTGCTATTCCTAAATAGTCTGTCGGTAATACTTCGGGAGGGTTGCAAAGGATATAATACTCCTCACATGAGTGCTATGGGATTTTGAAACTAGAAACGATTTGGGAGTTGTGTCGGGTTTGTCGTTATAAATCGATAGAGTTTCGTTAGCCAACGGTGAAAGTGAAGGGTCTTTTCATAGCACATGCAATTGGCATGGTGAAGACCAAGCCAATCTATTTCTAGTGGCTATTTGGGAACTTCTTATCGTAACAGGTGTGAAGTCGATGGGAAGAGTGTTCATTAGGGTATAGATGTTGAAATCCTAGGTCGATCTAGTTTCATGGGTTTTGGAAGAGGGTATCTCTCTTACTATTTCTAGTCATGAAGGAGGATGTGAGATACCTATCTCATAGCATGAGTAATATAATTACCAAATCACTAGGTAATATTAATTATTAATTATTCGTTTGACGCATTAGGTTCTCTACCACCTCGCATGCTTCACGAGTGGTTTCCACTGTTCTCTGTCCTATTTTTAGTGGTAATGATTTGTTATCTCTTGGTATCTATATAGGGTGTTCTTGATTATTCTCAGGCATGTTGAATCTCCGTCATTGTTTTGATTGCCCTAGTTGAAGTTGTAGAGATTTGTTATCCTATGGTAACTGTCTCTTTCTCTAAAGGGTGTAGGTGATAGAGGTGTTGGATTTATCGAGGGATTACGTCTGTCTGATTTGCGAGGCGGCATTTTTCAGTTATAGGGTTAAAGAATAAAATGGTGGTAAAACTTCGATAAAGTTTCCAAGTTAAATAACATTGAACTTCCATAGATTAGGTAAACAAGGATGGTGTAGTGAGTTGCTAAAACAGTTTATGACACGAACTGTTTACATTGCCCAAGGCATGGTTTGATAAAGATGATCTTTAAAGGAAACAAGAAGTCTGTCATAGCTGGTATAGAAGTTACATAGAATTCGGAAAATTTGACCTTGGAGTAGGTCTACAATATACCACACAGGGAAAACTTGACAGCTTAGAGATCTAGTGAAACAGTAATTGCTAGACGGGGATATTTACATGAAAAGAGTACTACTTGGAGTACGTACGAAGGTTATTCCATAAACCAAAAGAAGGAGCGAGTAGAGTATCCTCTACTTGCGACGTGAACTGTTCTGTTGAGCCTTTGGTTCTGCCAACTGACGCTCCATCTCGAGCATACGCATTTCATACCTTGCCTGGCGTGCTCTAAGTTCCCTAACTTCTGTTTGAGTTGCAGTTAGCTCTCTCTGCCAAGCTTCATTTTGATTTACAGTTCTTCCATGAGGTAATCCTAACTGTCGGATGCGAACTGTATTGACTCTGGTGTTCGCATCATTCTCTTCGGTTCGTTGGATAGTTGCCCTTCCTTGCTCATCATTGCGAGCAATTCGGCGAATCAGTATAGGAAGGACTCTGTCTGCTGAGCCTCCCTCGCTCAGATTGTAGAAGCTTCGGTCTCCATGGTACGGAGGGGATTGACCTTGTTCGTTGCTCCACTTATTCAGGTTCAATGCCCACAGAGGTATTGGGCCCTGAAATCCTGATCGAGGATTAGGATTTTGGATCGGAGTCACTAAGGGTAATTTATTGGTTTCGGGGTCGGAGCCTTCGTGCATTTCTTCCTTGAATTCTTCTTCCGGATCATTATCTATCCCTCCTCCACTGTCTTGGTTGGGGTAGTAGGGTTCCCCTGGCAGATGGAAATCTGGCCATTGCATCTGTACGAGAATAGGGATATAAGAATTGTCTAGAACTAAGGCACATAAGGTTGAACATCAAAGTTAAACTATTGTATGCATAAAATACTCCTATAGTATTCTAAATGTTATGTTTGATTCTAAGGTTTATAAGTTTGGTAAGTTTTAGACTTGTTATCCACTGTAGCTATCCCCTGGCATACGTTGGTCGGCTCTCGAACAAATATAGTTGATCAGGCTATATTCATCCCAGTCCCGATTACATATTCCAAGGCATACCTGTATTGCACAACTCATCTATAATACTTCTATATTGTTTTCATTATGATACTGACCCTGTTATATAATGCATGCACGTATACTTTTGTAAAAGATTTATTTTAAAAAGTATAACTCTTACTCAGAGTGTTATTGCCCAGTTGTGTTTATAGTTGTATATCAAAAATGGTTTTGATATACTTAGTTCACTATAAACAATGCTCTGATACCAATCTGTCACACCCCCAAACCAGAACGGCGGAAACATTTGGGGGCGGACGACGTCATGTACAGTATCATAACAAATAAATAGTAAAGAAAGTACATGTCACACCCCCAAACCAGACGGCGGAAACGTCCGGGGGTGGAGGACTTCATTTGTAGTATCACAACACATGTAATATAGTGATCATAATACAAACATCCATTGTATTAAAATGTATAAATATTTACATGTGTTTCACTTTGTATACTAAAACCAAAAAGTTATACAAAAGATAAAGACAAAACATAAACTGCTCCATCTTCAAAAGCTCGGGTGTACCTGTCTACGGGTTGCCTGAGAATACAAGTAATTTGAAAAGAGAGTATCAACATAAAGTTGAGTGAGTGCATAAGTATTTATGTTTTGTAATAATGTTTTCTGTTTCTTGAATATGTAAACTATTTAAAGAAAATCCTACATTTTCTGTTGTATATGAAAAGTAGGTATATATGTATAAAACTGTTATGTTTGTAAACCAATGTTCTGTACTTGTAATCTTTATGTAAACTTGTATCTAGTAAATTGTATCTAGTAAACTGTATTTTGTAAACTGTATAATGTAAACTGAATCTTGTAAACTAGTACTTTGAAAATGTACTTAAGTTTAGTAATTATACACTAACGTATTGTTAATATCTTTTAATGAGTTATTATAACCATACTAACTACATGGCCTGACCCAACACTATGTATGCGCTGAAAGTTAATGATAACAATTGTCACTCACAGGCGTGTATGTCTGACTGTAGCTAGCAGTCCGAGTGCAGGGTTGTTAATCCCAATATAAATCTATACACACATTGTTTCGATCCCCTGCAGGAGACTCTGGTTATAATATCAGGACTTCACTGTATCGTTTAAAATGAATTAAACCAACTGCACTCTTTGACTCATAAAACCATATAACGTTACATGTATAACAGTTATGAAATCCCAATCATTCTGAAATGAATGATGGATAGTATATCCTTGAATTAGTATTCTTAACATGTATTTGAATGAATGAATACACTTGAATAGTTTTGAATTAAACCTTTGTTTTTGTAAAACAATGTACTCTAGTATACTAGTATCGTGAATTAATGTTCTGTATATCGTAAATTATACCTATTATAATGTATATGTACTTTCTGATTTGATAACGAGTATTCATGTATGGGATCCTTTGCTCAACATGTACAAAGGGTAATTGAATCTAATTGAATAAACTTTTATACTTGTATACATATACAAATATATATAACTAAAATTTAAACGACACTTGGACAAACAACTGATACTTGTGATCCCACATCCAAACAAGGAAAAGGAACCAAAGTGGGTTGTCAGTCCTAAGTCTTTTAAACCTTATTTATATAAATATATGTATACTAGTATGATTTTTGGGGAAAAATATAAGTTTATAAAACATTTAAAAGAAGTTTCATATTTGGAAATCCATTTTGGTGACTTGATGTCTTTTTGAAATAACCACTTAAAACCACTTGATTTGATAAAATGTTTGAAAATATTTGTTTTGATAACTGTATTCCATTTGAAATCATTTGTTATAACACAATATCTTTGTGTTATACTTGTATTCCCCCCCCCCCTTAAAACAGTAAAAACTATGAAAATGTGGGGGTATGAACTCACCTGTTGTAAGTTACTCAAGTGTAAGATTGATGTAGGATGATAAGTGTCAAGTGAAGACTTGAGCACACACACAGATCCTATTGAACATATAATTACACATATATGTTTATAATTAGTGAATAAACAACTAATCATGAAAGGTAACACTCTATTAGACTAGGAAACTCTAGGTTGTAACTACTACAATCACATATGATTGCATACTAAGGGTGTATGGCCATTCTAATGAGTTTACGGCCAACATGGTAAGTCTTATATGAGTTTACAGCCTAGATTTTACGGCCCTATGAGTTTACGGCCGTAAACTCATAGTATCTTGTACCATTGTGTGTTTTAAAGTCCTAGATTCTTCCTTGAGGTGTTCTAGACTTAGTTCCAAGGCTTAGTAAGAGGTTTAGGGTTCATTTGCATCCTTATTTAGAGTTTACGGCCCAAGAAGATTACCTTGGCCGTAAACACCTTTTGATCTTGATTTCTTTATGTTTTCAAGTAGTATAATCAGTAAGTGTTACACAAAGGAAGGTACTCAACGGTTTAGAAGTCTTTAGGAGTGTTTAAAGTCAACATATGCTTCAATATATGGGTTTACAGCCCAAGGAGATTGCCTTGGCCGTAAACTCCCTTTGTTCTTGTCAATTGGATGATTCCTAAGTGTTCTTCAAGTATTTCGTGTTTATAGCAAGCTTAGGAGAGAGTACTTACAATATAGAAGCTTGATAGGGTGATTAAAGTCCAAAAACACTACTGTGTATTCTTGGTGTTCTTGGTGAAATGAAGAACACTTGAAAATCTAGCAAAATGGAATGATTTCATGGATGAAATCATGTATAATCACTAGATAAGGAGGTATAACAACAATTGAAGTGAAAAAATTCTTACATTTTTGGAAGATCAAAGTGAAGATCTTATGATACTTGAGAGAGAATATTGGCTGTTCTTGACTAGAAATGGAAGAAATGGAGAAAAGTGATGTAAACTCATGCATATAACATGAGTTCACGGCCTACACATGAGTTTACGGCCCAACCATGTGTTGGCCGTAAACTCCTCTTAATGAGTTAAGAGTTTGATTAAGGCACAATGGACTCAAGCTGATACTTCCTAATACCCGATTCTTGAATACACTAGGCTTAGAACACTCAAATAGGCTCTAAACAATGCTAAAAGATAGCAGAAACTAGTTTGTCTTTGATTGAATTGACTGAAAGTACAAGATAGAAATTTCGGTTTGTCACATTATCCCCCCGTTAGAGAGAATTTCGTCCCGAAATTAGAGTTTAAGCAAATAAGTAGTTACTAATAACTAAACAAAAAGATGAGGATATTTTAGTTTCATTTGATCCTCGCGTTCCCAAGTGAATTCAGGTCCTCTTTTGGCATTCTAGCGAACCTTCACTATCGGGATACGGCTTTGTTTCGTTTGCTTGACCTCTCGGTCCATGATCTCTACAGGTTCTTCCACGAAGTTGAGGCTCTCGTCGATCTCGATCTCATCGAGTGGGATAACAAGAGTCTCGTCGGACAAACACTTTTTCAAGTTTGAGACGTGGAAAACAGGATGTATGTTACTTAGTTCTTGAGGTAGTCGGAGTTTGTAAGCTACATGACCAATTCTAGCAAGAATCTCGAATGGTCCTATATACCTTGGATTCAACTTGTCACGCTTTCCAAAGCGTATCATGTCCTTCCAGGGTGAGACCTTTAACATGACGCGGTCACCAACCTGAAACTCCAAAGGTTTTCTTCTTATGTCGGCGTAGCTTTTCTGTCTATCTCTGGAAGCTTTAAGTCGCTCCCGGATTTGTACGATTTTATCCGTGGTTTCACGAATGATTTCCGGACCAGTGAGGGCACCGTCACGAACTTGACTTCTAGCTAACTGCGTATCGCCCACTTCAGCCCAGCACAGAGGGGATCTGCACTTACGGCCATAGAGAGCTTCGAAAGGAGCAGCCTTTATGCTAGTGTGATAACTATTATTGTACGAGAATTCGACAAGGGGTAAATGAGTATCCCATGCCTTACCAAAGTCTATCACGCAAGTGTTGGATTAGTGTCTAAGTCCGTAACTATATTTGGTATGTACTTGACCCGAGTGTGCATGGTCCTTTTGGGTTGCCTTCACCAAAGCAACTTGACAAGGTAATTTGATATGAGAGAGAAGATATTATGGTTTATTAATATATTATAAGAATAATATATTAAAGGAGAAATCATATTTATTTAATTAGTATTAGTCATAAATTAATTAGGAATTAATTTGGTGACTAAAAGAGATTAATTAAATAAAGGGGTATAAACTGTCAAATGTGTGATAGTTGAGTTTTGGGCTGGGAAACCTAATGGACTAAGGGGGAACAAAATTATGATGAGGGATCATCATATTTTCGTCCAAGGGCCTCATTCCAGAAGGTTCCTTGGGCTGCTTGGTGGCTAAGCTATCCATTAGGGTTTAGACTGAAACCCTAGCACCCTACACTATAAATAGATGCCCTATGCTTCAATTTTAGGCGACTTGATTCCAAGGGAAACCCTAGGGCCGAAATTAGCATCCTTCCCCTCTCTCTTGATTGCCTTCTTGCTTCAAGGTGTTTGTGAGCCATTAGAGGCACTACAATTGTGGTGCTTGATTTCAAGAGTTCAAGAGATCAAGGAAAGTAGTTGTTATTGCAATATAACAACAAAGGTATGTCTACTACACTTCTATATGATTTTCGAAAATTATAGAAGCATGCTAGGGTTTATTTTGTGTTCATATACTTGTATGTCTTATAGTGAAAACATAGATCCAATTAGGGTTGCATGCACACATATGATTGTTTGTATAAAACCTAACAGTGGTATCAGAGCCTTTGGTTTTTTGTTTTCAATTGGATTTGATACATATTATGAATTTGACAAATTAGGGTTTATGGCAAGTAAACCCTGAGGCTTGATGATTTTCGCAAATTAGGGTTGCAAAACCCTAGTTGGCGATTTTGATAGGGTTCTTAAAACCCTTTTGCCTAGCCTCCTATTTTCGAAATTAGGGTTATGAAACCCTAGGGATTTCGAAAATCCCTTGCCCCCCAAGACAAGATCCCAAGATTTTAGGGATTTGGATATTGCTATCTTTGTGATCATCAATTTAATTGTTTAAACTAGATAATTGAAGATCTTGTATTATCCTTTCCATATATTTCAAAATCTAGGGGATAAAAAGGATTAAGTAAATTAATAGTTTAATTTTATGATAATCCTTCATGATTTAATATTTTAAATTAATTGTTTAATTTTGATAATTATTAAATCAAAGATTTTTTGGTGTTTAAAATTTTAAATTAAATGGTCTAATTTTCGAAAATTTTAAATACAATTAAGACACTAGTATTTTGAAATGTTTTAAAATACACCCTTATACAATTATGATATTATAAGATTAATTATTATATATATGTATAAGAACAAGCTAGTCTTATCGCTAGTAGGCCTCATTCATGAAGCCAGTCTATAAGGTGGGTATAAGGTTGCTGCCTATAAAATGGCGCTTAATGGATGTACACTCACATCTACCGCTTGCTTGACTGGTGGAGGGTCGTTAGCCGAACGGATAGGATAGGGCACTTAATTCCTCATTATAAGTATAATGGAAATATTAAAGTAACTAAATTGTTTTACAAATTCCCACTCTTAGTTACTTTAGGGTAAAATGTGAAAATGATGCTATTCCATGGAATTACACTTTGTACCCCTGTCAAACGTTAGTAGAGCGTGCGTGGTTAACCAGCACACTAATTTGGGATTGACATTGGTGACAAAGGGTGGCTCGATGTCTTATCATAGATCAATGGAGCGTGCGTGGCTAACCAGCACATTGACTAGGTGATGAAGACATTGAGTGCACCATGATGATTCGCATGGTTATTCACAAACTTGTTTGCGATCCTCGGCATCCCAGTCGCAAATTTAAAGTGCATATCAAGATTTAAACATGCCATTGAAATGTTCAATGAATCTCAAAAGAAATCTAGGAATTTTCAAATACATTTAAAACTTAACCTCTTTCGTTTTTCATGGTGAAAATTAGTGAATCGTCATTCACTTACCTTCAAATTATTTACTTTTAGATTACGGCATCCCTTTTCTAAGTTGTAAATAGTGTTGTTGGATCCTAGCCCTAATTTCTCATGTGGGTGTTTAATTAGGGATTCATTCTAATCAAACTTTGTTCCTTTCTATTTCAGATGTCAAACGCAAACGCAAACAACAACACTTCTGGGTCATTCTCGTTGATGAACCTGTGTCAAAAAGTGACATTTGATGGCTCGAACTTCAACGAGTGGATGAGATACATTCGCATGATAACTCGTTATGAGGACAAAGAATATGTCCTAGACGAGAAGCTTGAAAGGATCAACCCAGAAGAAGCTACTCCTGAAGAGATGGCCGCCTTTGAGGCCCACGAGCGTGATGCAACGAAAGTTCATTGCATCATGTTGGCCACCATGAACCTCGAACTCCAAAAGTCCTATGAGGACATGTATCCATATGAGATGCACCAAGATTTGCTGGATAGGTACCACCAGAGCGCGAGGCAAGAGCGCTATGAGATCATCACCAACATGATCACCGCTAAGATGGGGAGTGGAGAATCCCTAACTGCTCATTTGCAAAGAATGCGAAGATATGTTGATCGTCTTCTCAAACTTAATGTTAAGTTTGATGAGGATCTGGCTATCGACATCATCCTCCACTCCTTGCCTTCCTGCTACAGCCAGTTCAGAATGACCTACCACATGAATAAGGAAGAGGTCACCCTAAGTAAGCTTCAAGGGCTCCTGAGGACAGCTGAGAGCAACCTCAAGGACAAATCTATTGCATCATCCTCTACTGTAACTACTCCTGTGTTGGCAATTGGCCAAGGAAAGGGAAAGAAGAGGAAGGCTCCTTACAAGAGCCACCATAAGGGTAAGACCCAAGATGGTTCTTCTTCTAGTGGGACCAAAGCAGGTTCTGTTAAGCCCTCTTCTGACCCCAAGGAAGCAGAGTGCTTCTATTGCCACCAGAAGGGCCACTGGAAACGAAGCTGCCTCAATATCCGCAAGATATTAAGGATGGGAAGATAAAACCCACCTTCGCAGGTATGTATTTAATTAAATCTAATAACTCATCATTTGCTACTTCATGGGTTCTTGATACAGGGTGTGGTTACCACATTTGTTCTGGTATGCAGGGCCTAAAAAGAAGTAGGGAAGTGGAGCATGGAAGGATAAGCTTGATCATGGGAAATAAAAAGTCTTCACCAGTAACCAAGATCGGAGTTTATTCCTTAGTGTTGAGTAATGGGTTAGGGCTAGATTTAAATAATTGTTGCTATTTGCCAGATATGGCAAGAAACATCATTTCTTTTCATGGTTTGTTTAGACAAGGTTTCAGATATTCATTTGATAATAGTAATGGTTCTATTAACGCTTATTTGAATGGTGTCTTTTATTTCAATGCATTACCTTGTAATGGGATTTATGAATCTGTGTTAGTTATTGATAATTTAGGAAATGATGTTTTGAATATTGATTCGTCCACAAGTTTGGACAAAGCATGCTTGTGGCATTGTCGCCTTGGCCATGTGAACAAGAAACGCATAGCCCAACTCCAAAAGGATGGAGTCTTGGAGTCTTTCGACCTTAGGGACGATGACGTGTGTGAGTCTTGTTTACTTGGGAAGATGACCAAGTCACCCTTTACTGGCACATGTGAAAGGGGTGAGGGTGTATTGGATCTCATACACACAGATGTATATGGACCCTTTAGATCCACCACAAGGGACGCTTGTCGCTTCTACGTGACTTTTACAGACGATTATAGCAGATATGGATATATCTATTTAATCAAGCAAAAGTCAGAAACTTTTGAAAAGTTCAAAGAGTTCAAGAATGAAGTGGAGAATCAGTTGGGCAGGAAAATCAAGATGCTTCGATCTGATCGAGGGGGAGAGTACCTACGTCTTGAGTTTCACGACTATCTGAAAGAGTGTGGAATAGTTTCACAATTGACGCCTCCTAGAACGCCACAATTGAATGGTGTGGCTGAGAGACGTAATCGAACCTTGTTGGACATGGTTCGCTCTATGATGAGTCGTGCTTCGTTACCAATCTCATTCTGGGGGTATGCCTTGGAGACTGCCGCCCATATCCTTAACTTAGTTCCCACCAAGAAGGTTACCAAAACACCTCACGAGATGTGGACAGGGAAAGCTCCCTCGTTAGCACATATCAAGGTTTGGGGTTGTGAAGCATTCGTAAGACGAGAGACTCACGACAAGCTAGAACCTCGTAGTGAGAAGTGTTACTTCATTGTCTATCCACAGAAGTCTTTTGGTTATCTCTTCTATAGACCAAATGACAATGTTGTCTTTGTTGCTAGGAGAGGGGTTTTCAGAGAAAGAGAACTCATAAGCCAAGGAGACAGTGGGAGTCAGATTGACCTTGAAGAGCTTCAAGAGTCAGGAGAAGAAGGAACCTCTGACACTGGCATTCAAGATGAGGAGCAAACTCCTGTTGAACCAATTGACCAGTCCTTACCTCTTAGACGTTCAAGTAGAGTTATTGTTCCACCCCAGTTTTATGGTTTCCATATTACCACTGACGGGGATACGTTTATTAGTGATAGTACACTAGTGAATCTGGACGAACCTAACAGCTACAAGGAAGCCATGGCAGGCCCAGAGTCTGCTAAATGGAAAGAGGCAATGGACAGCGAGATTCAGTCCATGTATGACAACCAAGTTTGGAATTTGGTTGATAATGTACCAGGTCGTAAGACAGTCGGGTGCAAGTGGATCTTCAAAAAGAAGACAGACATGGATGGGAAAGTGCACACTTATAAAGCACGATTGGTCGCGAAGGGCTTTACTCAAACTCCTGGAGTTGACTATGATGAGACCTTCTCACCAGTTGCGAAAATAAAGTCTATTATGGTAATGCTTGCAATAGCTGCGTTTCATGATTATGAAATCTGGCAGATGGACGTAAAAACCGCTTTCCTAAATGGGAAGCTGGCTGAGGATGTTTACATGAATCAGCCAGAGGGTTTTGTCGATGCGAAGCATCCAAATAGAGTGTGCAAGCTTGAGAAATCCATTTATGGATTAAAGCAAGCATCTCGCAGGTGGAATCTTTGTTTTGACGAGAAGGTCAAAGAGTTTGGTTTTCTACGAAATGAAGATGAGTCATGTGTATATGTCAAGGCCAGTGGGAGTATGGTGAGCTTCCTCGTATTGTATGTCGATGACATACTACTCATAGGAAACGACATCCCAACATTGCAGGAGGTCAAGTCCTGGCTTGGGAAGTGTTTCGATATGAAGGACCTCGGAGAGGCTGCATATATTCTGGGAATAAGGATAGTAAGAGACAGAAGCAAGAGACTGATAGGACTCAGTCAGGATACATACTTGGAGAAGGTACTAAAACGTTTTAGTATGGAAAATTCCAAGAAAGGGGAGTTACCAATCCAATGCAATACCAAACTGAGTAAGACTCAGAGCCCGAGTACAGAGGCAGAGATAGCTGATATGAGCCGAGTACCTTACGCTTCCGCAGTTGGCTCGATTATGCACGCTATGACTTGTACTCGCCCTGATGTGGCTTTCGCTTTGAGCATGGTCAGCAGATATCAAGGGAACCCTGGTAGGGCACATTGGATTGCTGTCAAGAATATTCTTAAGTACCTACGAAGGACCAAGGAATGGTTTCTAGTCCTCGGTGGGAGTGATGACTTAAGGGTGCGAGGGTACAGTGACGCTAGTTTCCAGACAGATCGGGATAATTACCGATCACAGTCGGGCTGGGTCTTTACCCTGAATGGAGGAGCAGTGACTTGGAAAAGTTCCAAGCAAGAAACCGTAGCTGATTCAACGTGCGAATCAGAGTACATTGCGGCGAGCGAGGCGTCAAAGGAGGCTATATGGTTGAAGAACTTCATTGGAGACCTTGGAGTTGTGCCATCCATAAAAGAGCCCATGGAAATTTTCTGTGATAATGAAGGAGCGGTTGCCTTAACCAAGGAACCAAGGGATCATGGCAGATCTCGACATATCGACAGGAAATATCATTTTATTAGACATCGAGTAGAAGAGGGACTCCTCGTTGTGAAGAGGGTATCGTCGGAAGATAACCCAGCAGATCCCCTCACGAAGGGACTGAGTAGGGTTAAGCATTTGCAGCACGCTAGGAGCGTTGGGCTGAAGGACGATATTAGTTTAGATTAGATAGGTAGGAAACTTGTAATGGATGATCATGTATTCAACATTTGATGATTAAATAAAGGTGTGTTATTTATAAGAAAGCTTCTATCTTGTGTTGATTATTTATCTATTGTTTCAATTTTGCATGTTTTGACTTCCTGAATAATAAGATTATTCGAACAGTCCACAATCGTTCATATGTTGGAAGTAGATATGAAGGAAGATTGTCATAAATTTGTTTGTAGATTGTCTGAAAAGTTTTAGACATAGCAAAGGTTTGCTGCAAAGTTTATGAGTGCTTATGAAATTTGTATTCAGCATTGGAATAGACCCACACTTGCTGGTATCACTTCATGAATGTTATCACAAGTGATCGGAAGATGATAATATCATATAATCTTTAAACCTAGAGATATGGTTATTGTTTGCTAGTTGATTATACATTGATAATGCGAAAACGCATCGGTAACTTGATGTTATAAAACGCATTATTGTGTGTGGTTTAACTAGTAAATGATAAAGGCATATTAGTCGACGTTTTTCTGTTCCTTTTATTCTATGAGAATAAAAGCGATATCTTGGCCACTTGATGATTTGGTTTAACTTATGTGCCGGGCCCGGTCAGGATGAAGTTGATGTGTTCAACTGAGTTCTATGTCGAACAAATCAGAGATCAAGAAATAAAATGCTAAAAAATAAGTATTGTTAGCATGAAATCTAGAACAGAGGATTATACGATCCCTTATCTGAAGGACAGATTATTGGTCAGAGTTGACAGCGGCTATTGAAAGCTACGATTGCTAATCGGATACGGAAGTCATATGTGAGATATAGTTACTAGACTTATCCAAGTGGGAGACTGTTGGATTAGTGTCTAAGTCCGTAACTATATTTGGTATGTACCTGACCCGAGTGTGCATGGTCCTTTTGGGTTGCCTTCACCAAAGCAACTTGACAAGGTAATTTGATATGAGAGAGAAGATATTATGGTTTATTAATATATTATAAGAATAATATATTAAAGGAGAAATCATATTTATTTAATTAGTATTAGTCATAAATTAATTAGGAATTAATTTGGTGACTAAAAGAGATTAATTAAATAAAGGGGTATAAACTGTCAAATGTGTGATAGTTGAGTTTTGGGTTGGGAAACCTAATGGACTAAGGGGGAACGAAATTATGATGAGGGATCATCATATTTTCGTCCAAGGGCCTCATTCCAGAAGGTTCCTTGGGCTGCTTGGTGGCTAAGCTATCCATTAGGGTTTAAACTGAAACCCTAGCACCCTACAGTATAAATAGATGCCCTATGCTTCAATTTTAGGCGACTTGATTCCAAGGGAAACCCTAGGGCCGAAATTAGCATCCTTCCCCTCTCTCTCTTGATTGCCTTCTTGCTTCAAGGTGTTTGTGAGCCATTAGAGGCACTACAATTGTGGTGCTTGCTTTCAAGAGTTCAAGAGATCAAGGAAAGTAGTTGTTATTGCAATATAACAACAAAGGTATGTCTACTACAATTCTATATGATTTTCGAAAATTATAGAAGCATGCTAGGGTTTATTTTGTGTTCATATAGTTGTATGTCTTATAGTGAAAACATAGATCCAATTAGGGTTGCATGCACACATAGGATTGTTTGTATAAAACCTAACAGCAAGCTCGTAACATATCTTCTAAAGTTTGAATTGTCCTCTCACTTTGCCCGTCAGTCTGAGAATGGTAGGCTGTACTCATGTCCAGCCCAGTTCCCAAAGATTTTTGTAAAGACTGCCAGAAACGAGAAGTGAATCTACTATCCCGGTCGGAAATAATAGATATTGGAACACCATGCAGTCTAACGATTTCTTTAAGGTAAGTTCTTGTTAGTTTCTCCATCTTATCAGTTTCTCTGATCGGTAAGAAGTGCGCGGACTTGGTTAATCTATCGACGATTACCTAAATAGTATCATAACCACCCGATGTCTTGGGTAACTTGGTTATGAAGTCCATTGTAATCCGCTCATACTTCCATTCTGGTATTTTAGGTTGTTGCAATAAACCTGAAGGTTTCTGATATTCTACCTTCACCTTGGAACAAGTAAGGCACTTGCCCACAAAGGTAGCAATTTCGGCTTTCATGTTTGGCCACCAGTATAGTTTCTTGAGGTCCAGATACATCTTGTCCGAACCTGGATGAATAGAGTATCGAGTTTTGTGAGCTTCATTCATGACTACATCTCTGTAACCACCAAACTTAGGTGTCCAGATTCGGTTCATGAAACAATAAACTCCATCATCCCTGACTTTGAAATTTTTATCCATTCCTCTCAAAGTGTCACCTGTCACGTTTTCAGGTTTTAAGGCCTCGAGTTGAGCCTCTCTGATCTGTGTGGACAGATGTGAATGGATTGTCATGGTCAACGACTTTACTCGGCGTCTCGAGTATTCTTTTCAGGTAAGGGCGTCAGCTACAACGTTAGCTTTACCAGGGTGATAAAGAATCTGACAATCGTAGTCGTTTAGTAGCTCCACCCATCGTCGTTGTCTCATGTTCAGCTCTTTCTGATTGAAGATGTGCTGAAGACTTTTATGGTCCGTGAATATTGTGCATTTCGTGCCATATAAATAATGTCTCCAGATCTTCAGAGCGAATACTACTGCTCCTAGTTCAAGGTCATGTGTTGAATAATTGACTTCATGTGTCTTTAGCTGTCTTGAGGCATAAGATATCACCTTTCCTCTTTGCATAAGAACACATCCAAGCCCTTGATTTGAAGCATCACAGTATACTACAAAATCCTCTGTCCCTTCATGAAGAGATAGGCTTGGTGCACTACACAAAGCTCGCTTCAGCGTTTGAAAAGTTGTTTCTTGTCTTTCTCCCCAGCTAAAAGTTACTCCCCTTTGCGTCAAGGTGGTAACAGGTTTAGCTATTCTAGAGAAATTTTGGATGAATCTGCGATAATAGCCAGCAAGACCTAAGAATTGACGGATTTCTGTAGGTGTTTTGGGTGTTGACCAGTTTTCATTAGCCTTAATTCTGGAAGGATCGACGTGTATTCCTTCAGAACTGACCACGTGTCCTAGAAATTCAACCTTTCTAATCCAAAATTCACATTTTGAAAACTTCGCATAGAGTTTCTCTATTCTAAGAGTTTGCAAAACTTGACGAATATGTTGGCCATGTTCCTCTTCACTTCTTGAATAAATAAGAATGTCATCAATTGTCCAAAAATGGACGACACACTCTGTTCATTAGATCCATGAACACAGCGGGTGCATTCGTCAATCCGAATGGCATCACTACGAATTCATAATGACCATAACGAGTTCTGAACGCGGTTTTGGGAATGTCATCCTCCAAAATTCGTAACTGGTGATACCCGGATCTTAAATCTATTTTTGAGAAGTAGCTCGCACCTTGAAGTTGGTCGAACAGATCGTCAATGCGAGGCAGAGGGTATCGATTCATAATGGTAAGTTTATTCAACTCGCGGTAGTCTATGCACATACAGAATGATCCATCCTTCTTCTTTACGAATAAAACCGGTGCTCCCCAGGGTGAGAAGCTTGGTCTTATGAAACCTTTACTAAGAAGTTCGTTAAGCTGGCTGGATAATTCCTGCAATTCTGAAGGTGCAAGACGATAAGGAGATTTGGCAACAGGGGTAGCCCCTGGAATTAAATCGATTCTGAATTCGACTTGTCATTCGGGAGGCACTCCTGGAAGATCATCAGGAAAAACGTCGAGAAAGTTACAGACTTCTGGAATTTTCGCAATATCTTTCACTTCTTGCTTTTTGTCTACAACATGAGCTAAGAAAGCACAGTACTCTTTGCGAAGGTACTTCTGTGCCTTGATGCAAGAAATGATTTGGAGGTTCTTTCCAGGTTTGTCGCCATAAATAACAAGTGTTTCATTAGTTAGCAAGTTCAGACGAATGGCTTTTTCATAACATAGGATGTCAGCACGGTTAAGACACAACCAATCCATACCTATTATTACGTCGAAACTCTTGATAGAGACCGGCATATGGTCAATTAGGAACGAAAAGTTATTCAGGGTAAGAGTACATCCTATGTATATTTCGTTGGTGGATTCGGATTTCCCGTTAGCCATTTCGATTGTGAATGTTTCTTTTAATGGTTGGGAGTTTTGATTTAGCAAGAGTTTGAAATTATGGCTCACAAAGCTCTTCTCAGAACCACAATCAAATAGAATGCATGCATAAGTGTTGTTGAGAAGGAACGTACCCGTAACTACTGCGGGATTTGCCACATCTTCTTCCTGGCCCAAGGCTAATATTCTCCCGACTCCACCAGCATTTCCAGGTTTAGGACAGTCTTTCTTAAAATGTCCTACTTCACCATAATTGTAGCATGCTTGACCAATTCCAGCCGCATGTACTTGGTTAAGTGGTTGGGGTGGTGCTCTACAGAATCGGGCAGTATGCCCTTTCCTGTTGCAGTTATGACACTCCATTTCCCTGCAATTTCCATTATGGTGAAAATTGCACTTGTTGCACTTTGGGAGATTACCAGCATATGGCTTAGCTGGTGCTGGATTAAGAGGAACAACAGTAGGTACAGTCGCAACGTTGACTGTAGCCAGCTGTTGTTTTTTTGAGGAATCCTGTGAAAACTTGCCCTTCCTCTTGTTCCGACCCTTCTTCTTCTTGTTGTTGTTGTTGTTATTGTTGTTATTGTTGTTTCCCTTTGGTTGTTCTGGTGTAGCAACCACTGAGTGTTGATGGATTCCATGATCAATAAGAGATTGTGCCAGCTCTTTGGCACTGTCAAAAGTAATAGGCCTTGAGGCTAAAACACTATTTTGAATTTGGGGTGACAGTCCCCAAATATATCTCTCAATCTTTTTGCTCTCTTGAGCAACCATATCCGGGCAAAGGATGGCAAGATCACAAAATCTACTAGTATAGGTTGATATATCAGAACCAACCATTGAGAGACTCCAGAGCTCCTCTTCAAGTTTCTGAACTTCGCCTCGCGGACAATACTCCCGCATAAGCATACCCTTGAAATTCTCCCAACTGATTGAATTAGCCACTACTAGATTAAGTGACTTAACGTGACCATTCCACCACGTCAAAGCTCTTTCAGAAAAAGTACAAGCAGCGAACTTGACTTTACCATTCTCAAGGCAGGAAAAAATTTCGAAAATTGCTTCTGTCTTCTCTATCCACTGTCTTAATGTCATAACTCCTCTAGTTCCATTAAAGGTCCTGGGTTTGGCATTGGTAAAATCTTTATAAGTGCATTCTCGTGAATGCCCATGACCTTCGCCTTGGTTAGCAGGATTTGTACCAGCTCCAGATCCACTAGCACCAGAAGGATTAATCTGAGCCATAGCAGCATTTACAGCTGCCGTGACCGCCGCTTGGAACATAGCGGGGTCGAACTGAGGAGGTGGTGGCGGAGGTGGTACCGGTGGTTCATCAGTATTTTGACGTCTTGGATTCCTACGAGGAGGCATCTTTTTCTATAAAAGTCAAAAGATACAATGATGATAAGATATAAAGAGTGAATATGAATTCTGATATCTCTGAACTAAAACAGATAGTTCGACATGAATCTTGGAATGAATTGGAAATAGAAGTCTGTGACAAGTACAACTTGTAATTGAATAATATGAAATTGAATGGTTATTTTTCAAGAGTATGAAAATGCATGTCGATTAAATTGGCATATTGAATACATAAGTCTGGAAAACTTGACCCTAAACAGGTCTACAATACACAAAATTCTGAGAAAAACATCGACATGAAAAAGACCTATTGAAAATAAATTTTTCGTGGTCTTACTGAGAAACCCTGAAAAATAACGTTAAAACATAACCATAGACTTAACTATAACCAAAAGAGTGAATAAGAAACGAGTAGAGTACTTCCTAATGATGACGAGTATCATTTGAATGTACCCTCAACTCAACCATTTGACGCTCCATAGCAAGCAAATGCCTTTCATACACTGTCAGGCGTGCTCGAAGTTCTATGACTTCAACTCGAGTTTCAGCTAATGCTTGCAATAGAGATTCATTGTCCCTTGTATCTCTCTCACGAATATGATCAAGACGATTTAATACTAACTGTATTAATTCTCATATTGGCAACAACTTCCCCGATTCGGTTGATGGCTGTTCTACCCTGAATTTCATTTCGAGCAACTCTACTAACTATAATTGGCAGGACTCTGTCTGCCGAACCTCCTTCGCTTAAGCTGTAGAAGCTTCTGTCTCTATTGTAAGTCATTGTTTGATTCTGCTCTTGACTCCATGTTTCCAAGCTTTCTACCCACATAGGCGTCGGACCTTGAAAAACTGGACGAGGGTTAGGATTCTGAGCAACTGGTGGTGGATTATAGGCTTCTGATCCGGAATTGTTATCTTCAGGAAAATTCTCAGCAAAGTCATCGTCTAAGGGAATCTCGTGATTTTCCTCTGGTTCTACATCTTTTTCTTGGTTTGGGAAATACGGGTTTCCAGGTATATGAAATCCATCCATTGTTATCTAAACGAGAATAGGGATAAGAGATATAGAATACAGTTAGTAAAGATAAGTTTCTACAAGAAAGATCTACAATTAACAAATAATGTACTAAGTACAACTTGTTCTAGATATTACTATAACTATAAAGTGTATATTAATTATATATAACTTGGTTATATTCGACCTTCGATTAAATGACCCGGCTCTAAATCCACAACCAAACAAGGAACAGGAAATGAAGCTAAATCACATATTCTAAGTCTATATAATTTTAATTATATATAATTGTAATATACCCTTAATATTTATAGTTCTACCCTTAATTTGTTCTATTGTTTTCACATGTTTGTTATTAGTATATAGTGCCTAAAATACCCCTATGGTATTTTAATCTTTATGTTCTGTTCTAAAGTTCTTCTGAGTATGTATGGTAAGTTTTAGACATGCCACAACACCACTATCACTCCCAAACACATGTTGGTCATATTTCAAATCAATCTAGTTGATCAGGCTATATTAATCCCAAATATGATTACATAACTGTCCAGGTTTGACTGTAATGTTCAACATCCAAATACTTTTAAGTTCTTATGCCTGTGATACTGTACTTGTAGGTATGAGTGTTAGTATACTTCTTGTAAAAATAATTAAATTTTTAAAAGTATACTTGTAGTTAGAGCTCTTAGCCCCAAATATATTTATAGTTTGTATATCTTTTATGGATTGATATACTAAGTTCACTATAAACAATGCTCTGATACCAATCTGTCACACCCCCAAACCAGACGGCGGAAACGTCCGGGGGTGGAGGACTTCATTTGTAGTATCACAACACATGTAATATAGTAATCATAGTACAAACAACCATTGTATTAAAATGTATAAATATTTACATGTGTTTCACTTTGTATACTGAAACCAAAAAGTTGTACAAAAGATAAAGACAAAACATAAACTGTTCCATCTTCAAAAGCTCGGGTGTACCTATCTACGGGTTCCCTGAGAATACAAGTAATTTGAAAAGAGAGTATCAACATAAAGTTGAGTGAGTGCATAAGTATTTATGTTTTGTAAGAATGTTTTCTGTTTCTTGAATATGTAAACTGTTTCTAGAAAATCCTATATTTTCTGTTGTATATGAAAAGTAGTTGTATATGTATAAAAATGTTCTGTTTGTAGGCCAATGTTCTGAACTTGTAATCTTTATGTAAACTTGTATCTTGTAAATTGTATCTAGTAAACTGTATTTTGTAAACTGTATACTGTAAACTGAATCTTGTAAACTAGTACTTTGAAAATGTACTTAAGTTTAGTAATTATACACTAACGTATTGTTAATATCTTTTAATGAGTTATTATAACCATACTAACTAGATCGCCTGAACCAACGCTATGTATGCGCTGAAAGTTGATGATAACAATTGTCACTCACAGGCGTGTATGCCTGACTGTAGCTAGCAGTCCGAGTGCGGGGTTGTTAATCATAATATAGATCTATACACACATTGTTTCGATCCCCTGCTGGAGACTCTGGTTATAATATCAGGACTTCACTGTATCGTTTAAAATGAATTAAACTAACTGTATTCTTTGACTCATAAAAGCGTATAACGTTACATGTATAACAATTATGAAATCCCAATCATTCTGAAATGAATGATTGATAGTATATCCTTGAATTAGTATTCTTAACATGTATTTGAATGAATGAATACACTTGAATAGTTTTGAATTAAACCTTTGTTTTTGTAAAACAATGTACTCTAGTATACTAGTATCGTGAATTAATGTTCTGTATATCGTAAATTATACCTATTATAATTTATATGTACATTCTGATTTGATAACGAGTATTCGTGTATGGGATCCTTTGCTCAACATGTACAAAGAGTAATTGAATCTAATTGAATAAACTTTTATACTTGTATACATATACAAATATATATAACTAAAATTTAAATGACACTTGGACAAACAACTGATACTTGTGATCCCACATCCAAATAAGGAAAAGGAACCAAAGTGGGTTGTCAGTCCTAAGTATTTTAAACCTTATTTATATAAATATATGTATACTAGTATGATTTTTGGGGGAAAATATAAGTTTATAAAACATTTAAAAGAAGTTTCATATTTGGAAATCCATTTTGGTGACTTGATGTCTTTTTGAAATAACCACTTAAAACCACTTGATTTGATAAGATGTTTGAAACCATTTATTTTGATAACTGTATTCCATTTGAAATCATTTGTTATAACACAATATCTTTGTGTTTATACTTGTATTCCCCCCCCCCTTAAAACAGTAAAAACTATGAAAATGTGGGGGTATGAACTCACCTGTTTTAAGTTACTCAAATGTAAGATTGATGTAGGATGATGAGTGTCAAGTGAAGACTTGAGCACACACAGATCCTATTGAACATATAATGACACATATATGTTTATAATTAGTGAATAAACAACTAATCATGAAGGGTAACACTCTATTAGACTAGGAAACTCTAGGTTTTAAGTACTACAATCACATATGATTGCATACTAAGGGTGTATGGCCATTCTAATGAGTTTACGACCAACATGGTAAGACTTATATGAGTTTACGGCCTAGAGTTTACGGCCCTATGAGTTTATGGTCGTAAACTTATAGTATCTTGTACCATTTTGTGTTTTAAAGTCCTAGATTCTTCCTTGAGGTGTTCTAGACTTAGTTCCAAGGCTTAGTCAGAGGTTTAGGGTTCATTTGCATCCTTATTTAGATTTTACGGCCCAAGAAGATTACCTTGGCCGTAAACACCTTTTGATCTTGATTTCTTTATGTTTTCAAGTAGTATAATCAGTAAGTGTTACACAAAGGAAGGTACTCAAGGGATTAGAAGTCTTTAGGAGTGTTTAAAGTCAACATATGCTTCAATATATGGGTTTACGGCCCAAGGAGATTGCCTTGGCCGTAAACTCCCTTTGTTCTTGTCAATTGGATGATTCCTAAGTGTTCTTCAAGTATTTCGTGTTTATAGCAAGCTTAGGAGAGAGTACTTACAATATAGAAGCTTGATAGGGTGATTAAAGTCCAAAAACACTAGTGTGTGTTCTTGGTGTTCTTGATGAAATGAAGAACACTTGAAAATCTAGCAAAATGGAATGATTTCATGGATGAAATCATGTATAATCACTAGATAAGGAGGTATAACAACAATTCAAGTGAAATAATTCTTACATTTTTGGAAGATCAAAGTGAAGATCTTATGATACTTGAGAGAGAATATTGGGTGTTCTTGACTAGAAATGGAAGAAATGGAGAAAAGTGATGTAAACTCATGCATATAGCATGAGTTCACGGCCTACACATGAGTTTACGGCTGAACCATGTGTTGGCCGTAAACTCCTCTTAATGAGTTAAGAGTTTGATTAAGGCACAATGGACTCAAGCTGATACTTCCTAATACCCGATTCTTGAATACACAAGGCTTAGAACACTCAAACAGGCTCTAAACAATGCTAAAAGATAGCAGAAACTAGTTTGTCTTTGATTGAATTGACTGAAAGTACAAGATAGAAATTTCGGGTTGTCACAGTACACGCAACCATCATATACATAATTGAAAAGTTTACATGATTGTAGTATTACATGTTTGCAAAAGTCAATTACAATATTATGTCCAAAAGATTA
This sequence comes from Lactuca virosa, assembly GCF_052849685.1. Lineage (NCBI taxonomy): Eukaryota > Viridiplantae > Streptophyta > Magnoliopsida > Asterales > Asteraceae > Lactuca > Lactuca virosa. The sequence continues at coordinate 192,127,704 of NC_136433.1, read as the reverse complement.
AACTAACGCCTGAGCGTAAGTCTTCAAAAGCAGTTGCTAACATGGTTTAGCGATTCCCTGAGAATACAAGTTATTTCAAAGAAAAACTATCAACATTTAAGTTGGTGAGTTCATAAGATGTTATTTGTGTAAATGAATGTCATTTGAAAAGTCCACGTTTGTTTTCAGAAAATCTGATATTTTCTTAAGAATGATGTTGTAAATTGTTATTGTAGAAAATGAATGTATTTGAACCAGAAAAATCCTATATTTTCCTAAAAGTGAGGTGTAGTCTTATATGAACCAAGACCATGAATGTAAGTAAATATGCCGTACTTATAATGAATGTGTATAGTTTTATCATTAAGTAACACTAGCTGTGGAAGTGTTTATCCTGAATTCTGAACATGCTGATAATACCCTATAATATAGTTATTACCCCCCGAGCATGATTGAGTTATGTATTACTACGTGCATGAGTCATTGTTTCCGCGTGTTGTGAGTTCCTCATAACCATACTAGACGCAGTACCTAATGTTGACATTTGTCACCCCGGGGACTGTAGCTAATAGTCAGGGTGCGGAGTCGTCAGCCCCGTATAGATCTATACACACTTGTCACGCTCTCCCTCCAAGAGATTCTGGTTATAGGTGGGGACTTTCGTTTGGTACAAACAAAGCCATATGACATCACATGATTTCTAAAAACGATGTTCACGAGTAATATGATGAAAAATCTTTTGACAATTCGAGATAACAATTAAGTCACGTATGTAAAAGTGTGTATGTTTATGTCCAAAATGATTACCCTTTCTACAGTGTTAACAAAGGCATAATAACAAATTGTGATTTGTCGAATACACGTAATGTTATAGTTGAAATGGTTACCCTTGATATGATGTAGTATGCAAACATATAAATAAAACATATTTCATTTATAAAACATATTGTATCCCCGGAGGGTAAGTTGTGTTGTGAGGTGTCTTGCATGATAATAACTTCATAAGATAGTTAAAACAACAGTATGAAAAGTATAGCAAAAGATCGATGTTTCACACGATTTTACCCGTGTGTTTAAAAACATTTAAAAAGTATTTGAAAACGTAGTGATAGAGGTATGAACTCACTTGGTAGTAGTGAAGATTCGGTGAAAACGATGCTTTGTTCGGGCAGCACTTCGACCGGAAAGGAGTCGGTTTCTCGGAAATCTCGGGAGATTCGGGGCGTCGGGACTTGTGTCGTGTGTTAGGGGTGTTACCGGGGCTTCGGGGTAGTCTCAGGATGCTTAACACAGAGTAGAAGTAGGAGAGAGGATAGGAATGAGCAGCCTAAACCCGAAACCTTCGGTTTCTATTTATAGGGTCATTTTTGGGGTCTCACGTCGTAAACCAAGCTTGTTCACGTCGTGAACTTGGTCGTCATCAGGTGCGTAGTCGCGATAGTAGTCTTTCAGGCTCCAGAAGTCGTCAGCACTGAGTTCACGTCGTGAACCTCTTTTTCACGTCGTGAACTCTGACACAGTGTTGGGGTTCGCGCCCCGAATTTCAGAAATTCATAACTTTTGCATACGAACTCCGTTTTCGACTTTATTTATATCGACGCGAAGGTGAGATTATTCTCTACAACTCTCGTTTAGACTTTGTCGGCTAATTTTGACCTTAATTTTTATTATATTTATTTTTAGTAGGTCGGGACAGGAAAAGTCCGTTAAAAATCCATAACTTCTTTATCAGACGCCCATTTTCGTCTGACTTTTTACCGTTGTATCACTATTGTCGAGATCTTCGATTCTCGTTTAGGTCGTGTTGGCTAAAAGTCGCTCGATCTCTATTTCGAGTTTTTAACTGTCTATCGCTATGTCCGAAACTTCGAAAAATCATAACTTCCTCATATGAAGTCAGATTTGGGCGTTCTTTTTATGTATGTTTACAGTTTTGGGATATCTATGACTTTCATTTAGATACCTAAGGTTAAAAAGTATTTTATTGAAATTTCGCGTTTTCTGCTTAACAGTGTTTTACCGGTATTGTCGCGGATCTTCGATTGGTCATAACTTCTTCGTTATAACTCGGATTTTAGTGTTCTTTATAATTTTGGAAACCTTGTTACGATATCTACCACTTAGTATACTCAATTATGGTTACTGAACAAATTTATTTTTGACCTAATTTTTGCTGGTGTTACACATAGGGATGGGCACTCGCTATGAAGAAAAGGAGTATGTCTTTGATAAGGAGCTAAATGTTATTGATGAGTCTTCTGCTACTCCATAGGAGATTGCTGAGTACACTACCCATGAGAAGGATGCCACTAAGGTGTCTTCTATCATGTTGGCTACCATGACAGTAGAACTCCAGAAATCCTATGAAGATTTCTACCCTTATGAGATGCACCAGGACCTGATGGAAAGATACCATCAGAGTGCTCGTCAGGAAAGGTATGAAATCATCACCTCCATGATAACAACGAAAATGAAGGATGGAGAGTCTATCACGGGCCACCTGCAGAAAATGCAAAGATTCGTGGACCGTTTGCTAACGTTAAATGTGAACTTTGATGAGGAGTTAGCAATAGATATCATTCTACACTCCTTACCCTCCTGTTATGATCAGTTCCGCATGACCTATCATATTAACAAGGAGGAGGTCACACTTAGCAAACTTCAAGGACTTTGGAGGACTGTTGAAAGTAGTCTCAAAGGTAAGAATGTTGTTAGCACTGCTACCACCGCCCCTGTTCTGGCAATTAGGCAAGGTAAAGGGAAAAATAGGAAGACCCCTTCGAAGGGTACCAAGGGAAAGTCTCTTGATGGCTCCTCTTCGAGTGGAACCAAAGGAGGTTCTGCCACGCCCTCTTGCAACCCGAAGGATGCACAATGCTTCTACTATCAGGAAAAAGGGCACTGGAAGCGAAGCTGCCCTATGTACTTGCAGGATCTTAAGGATGGGAAAGTGAAACCCACCCATGTAGGTATTTACACTATATTGTCTAATAACTCACCACATACTAATTCTTGGGTGCTTGATATAGGGTGTGGAATTCACATTTGTTCTGATTTGCAGGGCCTAAAAAGAAGTGAGGATGTGGAGCACGGTAATATAAACTTGATCATGGGGAATAGGAAAGCTTCACCTGTCACCAAGATTGGAGTTTATTCTTTATTGCTTAGTAGCGGGTTAATATTAGATTTGAATAAATGTTGTTACTCGTCTGAAATGGCGAGAAATATTATTTCCTTTCATGGTTTCTACAAACAAGGATTTACTTTTTCATTTGATAATGAATGTGTTGGTATTAATGCTTTTTATAATGGTGTTTTTTATTTTAAAGCATTACCTTGTGATGGTGTATGTGAAACTGTGTCGGTTGTAGACAACTTAGGAAATAATGTATTGCATATTGATTCTTCCACTACTTTGGATAAGGCATCCTTGTGGCATTATCGTCCTGGACATGTCAACAAGAAGCGCATAAGCCAACTCCAAAAGGCTGGAGTCTTGGAGTCATTTGACTTAAAGTCAGATGATAGTTGCGAATCTTGTTTACTTGGAAAAATGACTAAGTCACCCTTCACTGGTACTTGTGCTAGGGGTGAAGGTTTGTTGGACCTCATACACACTGATGTGTGTGGACCCTTCAGAACCGCCACAAGGCATGCTAACTGCTTCTATGTGACTTTTACTGATATTATAGTAGATATGGCTCTGTCTACTTAATCAAGCATAAGTCAGAAACCTTTAAGAAATTCAAAGAGTTTAAACAGGAAGTGGAGAATCAGTTGGGCAGGAAGATAAAGATGCTCTGATCCGATCGAGGTGGTGAGTATCTTAGTATCGAGTTCCTTGACTATCTTATGGACTGTGGAATTGTTTCACAATTGACACCTCCTCGGACACCACAGCTGAATTGTGTGTCTGAGAGGCGCAATTGAACCTTGTTAGACATGGTTCGTTCCATGATGAGTCGAGCTTCGTTACACATCTCATTCTGGGGGTATACCTTAGAGACTGCCGCCCATATCCTTAATTTAGTTCCTACCAAGAAGGTTTCCAAAACACCTCACGAGATGTGGACTGGGAAAGTTCCTACTTTAGACCACATCAAGATTTGGGGTTGCGAGGCTTTCGTGAGGCGCGAGACTCACGACAAAATCGAACCTCGAAGTGAGCGGTGTATTTTCCTCGGCTACCCACATAAATCTTTTGGTTATCTCTTCTACAGACCGAGTGACAATGTTGTCTTCGTGGCGAGGAGATGAGTCTTTCGTGAGAGAGAATTCGTAATCCAAGGAAACAGTGGGAGGTAAATTGACCTTGAAGAACTTTGAGAGTCAAGCGGTGAAGGAACCTCAAACACTAGCAATCAACCTGAGGAGGAAACTCTTGTTGAGCCGATTGATGAGTCTGTACCTCTGAGGCGTTCCACAAGAGTTAGGAGCACACCTGATTTTTTATTATGGTTTCCATATTACTACAGAAGGTGATGCATTTATCAGTGATAGTACACTGATAAATTTCAAGGAAACCATGGCAGGCCCTGAGTTTGCCAAATGGAATGAGGCTATGGACAACGAGATTCAGTCCATGTATGACAATCAAGTTTGGAACTTGGTTGACAATGAACCGGGTCGTAAGATAGTCAGGTGCAAATAGATCTTCAAGAAGAAGACCGACATGGACGGGAAGGTACACACTTATAAGGCGCGACTGGTTGCGAAGGGCTTTACTCAAACTCCGGGAGTTGACTATGATGAGACCTTCTCACCAGTAGCGAAGATTAAGTCTATTAGGGTTATGCTAGCCATTGTTGCATTTCATGATTATGAAATATGGCAAATAGATGTCAAAACCGCTTTCCTTAATGGAAAGTTGGCTGAGGATGTTTACATGAGTCAACCAGAGGGTTTTGTCTATGCAAAGTACCCTAATAGAGTGTGTAAGCTTGAGAAATCCATCTATGAATTAAAACAAGCATCTCGCAGATGGAATCTTTGTTTCGATGAGAAAGTCAAAAAGTTTGGCTTTTCAAGGAGCGAGGATGAGTCTTGTGTATATGTTAAGGCTAGTGGGAGTATAGTTAGCTTTTTGGTATTGTATGTGGATGACATACTACTCATAGGAAATGGCATCACAACCTTGTAGGAGGTTAAGTCCTGGCTTGGGAAGTGTTTTGCTATGAAGGACCTTGGAGAAGCTGCCTATATCCTGGGGATAAGGATAATGAGAGACATGAGTAAGAGACTAATTGGACTTAGTCAAATTACCTACTTGGATAAGGTGCTGAAAAGATTCAGCATGCAGGATTCCAAGAAAGGTGACTTACCGATCCAGAGTAACGCTAAACTGAGTAAGACTCAGAGCCCGAGTATAGAGGTTGAGATAGCTGAGCTGAGTCGAATACCATATGCTTCCCCTGTAGGCTCGATCTTGTATGTTATGACTTGTACTCGCCCTGATGTGGCCTTTGCTTTGAGCATGGTCAGCAGATATCAAGGGAATCCTGGCAGGCTCACTAGACTGCGGTGAAGAACATTCTCAAGTACCTGTGGAGGACTAAGGACTGGGTCTTTACCCTTGGTGGGAGTGATGACTTGAGAGTAGTGGGGTATAGTGATGCCAGCTTTCAGACAGACAGGGATAATTTCCGCTCTCAGTCGGGCTAGGTCTTTACCCTAAATGGAGGAGCAATTACTTGGAAAAGTTCCAAGCAGGAGGCAGTAGCTGATTCAACTTGCGAATCAGAGTATATAGCAGCAAGCGAGGTGGCGAAGGGGGCAATATGGCTGAAGAATTTCATTGGAGACTTTGGAGTTGTACCAGCTTTAAAGGAGCCTATGGAGATTTTATGTGATAACGAGAGTGCAGTTGCCTTAGCCAAGGAACCAAGGGATCACAGTAGATCCAGGCACATCGACAAAGAATACCACTTCATTAGAAATCGAATAGAAGGACTCCTCGTGGCAAAGAATGTATCATCAGATGATAACCCAGCAGATCCCCCCATGAAGGGACTGAGTAGGGTTAAGCATTTACAGCATGCGAGGCGCATTGGGCTGAAGGATGATATTAGTTTTAGTAATTAGATAGCTTTCGAAACTTGTAATAGTTGAAATGTAATTGACATTTGATGTTTAAATAAAAGGTGTTTTATTTACTAGTATAGTACTGTCTTATGTCAATCATTTACTATTGTTTCATTTTGCATGTTTTGACTTCCACAATAATTATATTATTCAAACTATCCACAGTCTATCATACTTTGGAAGTAGGTATTGAAAGAAGACTGTCGTGAATTGCGTTTGTAGATTTTTCTAAATTGTATTAGACATAGAAATTGTTGTTGCAACATTCATGAGTGCTCATAAGTTCTGAGTATTGGATTCAACCCACACTCACTTGTATCACTTCATGGAATTTATCTCGAGTGATCGTGAGACGGTAATATCATATAAGTCTTCAAACGAAGAGATATGAGTTGTTGACTATGAGTTGGTTGTACATTGATAATACAAAAATGTATCAGTAACACTATGTTATAAAACGTGTTGTTGTGTACAATTTGATGATTAGTTAGTACAAGCATATGATTCAAAGTTTATCTATTCCTTTTAGTCCTTGGAGGAGTAAAAGCGATATCTTGGGCCCCTCGATGATTTTGTTTTGACTTATGTGTCGGGCCCAGTGAGAACTGAATTGATGTGTTCGATTAAGTTTTATGTCAAACAAATCGGAAATCGGGAAACAAACTGCTGGACAATAAGTACCACGTTGTTCCATGTATTTGTTTGGCTGATATTTGAAAACAGAGGATTATATGAGCACTTATCTAAAATGGAACAACTTAGTTCCACAAGACTTTTAAGAGCTACGATTGCTGGTTGGATCCTGAAGTCATACTTGCAGCTATAGTTATTAGACTTATCCAAGTAGGAGACTGTTGGATAAGGTGTCTAAGTCCATAACTATATTTGGTATGTACTTGACCTGATTTAGCATGGTCCATTTGGGTTGCATGGCATCAGAACAATTTGGATAGACTTCTGTGAGAAGAGGATATTTATGATTTATTAATATATTATAAGTTCTAATATATTAATATGAAATCATATTATTTCATTAGTACTGATCAAGAATTAGTTTGGAATTAATTTTCTGATCAAACGAGACTAATGAAATAAATGGAGATTGATTTGGTAAATCATTCATTCTTACATAGTAGGTTTCTGATCCATAGTTCTTCTTGTTGGGCTAAACTCATGTGGTGAACCATGGATACTCCGTAGAGGTTAAAACCCATGGATCATGAGGAATGTGGAAAGGCATGAGTTACATGTTGTAACCCTAATGTCCACACTATATAAAGAAGCCTCACACTAGCAAAATCGGCACTTAAGATACACAAGTGAGGGCTAGCCGATTTTGGTGCAATATAATCTTCTCCAAAGTTATTACAATTGTTGGTGGTGTTGTGTGAAGCATTTGAGGCATCACATTTGGGGTGCTAGGTTCACAAAGTCTTAAGGAATCAAGTCTACAAGAAAGGTATGTCATTCTACTAGAATTTTGTATTACATATACCCCATGATATGCTAGTTAGGATGAAACTTTGGAAAAATCAAAGTTTGCATGTATAATAGAGAAAAAATAGATCCAAGGTTTATAGTCTTGCATGCACACCATAGGAGTGTTAGAATGCTGAAATCCCAACAGTGGTATCTGAGCCTAGGCTTGTTTTCAATTATACTTGATGCTACTTGCTAAAAAAATCGATTTTTTTCTCACTGTTCAGTGAACTTGCCGAGTCCATTGGGGGGACTCGACGAGCCCATGTTAAAATTCATCCAACTCGTCGAGTTGGTTCATGCACTCGACGAGTTGGAGGCCCTGAGTGCAGAATTTCGAGTTTCACTGCTAGAATTTGACTAGGATCATTACCCTAAACTGTTTTTAGATTGTTAAACCTGTTTTTGATGTAGTAATGATTGTGCTTATCCAATTTCAAAGATAATTGTCAAGTTTCAAGTTTTATATTAAGATCATATGATTCTTGAAAATTGTTGATATGAATTATGCATGGTTATGAGTTTTGTTAGATCATAGAAATTATTTGACATGCTTGTTAGTTTAATTGTTATCTCAAGTGATCGTGAGACGGTAATATCATATAAGTCTTCAAACGAAGAGATATGAGTTGTTGACTATGAGTTGGTTGTACATTGATAATACAAAAACGCATCAGTAAAACTATGTTATAAAACGTGTTGTTGTGTACAATTTGATGATTAGTTAGTACAAGCATATGAGTCGAAGTTTATCTATTCCTTTTAGTCCTTGGAGGAGTAAAAGCGATATCTTGGGCCCCTCGATGATTTTGTTTTGACTTATGTGTCGGGCCCAGTGAGAACTGAATTGATGTGTTCGATTAAGTTTTATGTCAAACAAATCGGAAATCGGGAAACAAACTGCTGTACAATAAGTACGACGTTGTTCCATGTATTTGTTTGGCTGATATTTGAAAACATAGGATTATATGATCACTTATCTAAAATGGAACAACTTCGTTCCACGAGACTTTTAAGAGCTACGATTGTTGCTCGGATCCTGAAGTCGTACTTGCAGCTATAGTTATTAGACTTATCCAAGTGGGACACTGTAGGATAAGGTGTCTAAGTCCATAACTATATTTGGTATGTACTTGACCTGATTTAGCATGCTCCATTTGGGTTGCATGGCATCAGAACAATTTGGATAGACTTTTGTGAGAAGAGGATATTTATGATTTATTAATATATTATAAGTTCTAATATATTAATATGAAATCATATTATTTAATTAGTACTGATCAAGAATTAGTTTGGAATTAATTTTCTGATCAAACGAGACTAATTAAATAAATGAGGATTGATTTGGTAAATCATTCATTCTTACATAGTGGGCTTATGATCCATAGTTCTTCATGTTGGGCTAAACGCATGTGGTGAACCATGGATACTCCATAGAGGTTAAAACCCATGGATCATGAGGAATGTGGAAAGGCATGAGTTACATGTTGTAACCCTAATGTGCACACTATATAAATAAGCCTCACACTAGCAAAATCGGCACTTAAGATACACAAGTGAGGGCTAGTCGATTTTGGTGCAATATAATCTTCTCCAAAGTTATTACAATTGTTGGTGGTGTTGTGTGAAGCATTTGAGGCATCACATTTGGGGTGCTAGGTTCACAAAGTCTTAAGGAATCAAGTCTACAAGAAAGGTATGTCATTCTACTAGAATTTTGCATTACATATACCCCATGATATGCTAGTTAGGATGAAACTTTGGAAAAATCAAAGTTTGCATGTATAATAGAGCAAAAATAAATCCAAGGTTTATAGTCTTGCATGCACACCATAGGAGTGTTAAAATGTTGAAATCCCAACAGTGGTATCAGAGCCTAGGCTTGTTTTCAATTATACTTGATGCTACTTGCTAAAAAAATCGATTTTCACTGCTCAGTGAACTTGTCGAGTCCATTGGGGGGACTTGACGAGTCCATGTTAAAATTCATCCAACTCGTCGAGTTGGTTCATGCACTTGACGAGTTGGAGGCCCTGAGTGCAGAATTTCGAGTTTCACTGCTGGAATTTGACTAGGATCATTACCCTAAACTGTTTTTAGATTGTTAAACCTGTTTTTGATGTAGTAATGATTGTGCTTATCCAATTTCAAAGATAATTGTCAAGTTTCAAGTTTTATATTAAGATCATATGATTCTTGAAAATTGTTGATATAAATTATGCATGGTTATGAGTTTTGTTAGATCATAGAAATTATTGGACTCCATAACTTGTCCTCAAGTTATGGAATTTCAAGAGTATTTTCCATTAAAATCATTGAAACTCATAAGTTATAGAAATAAAAGGTTTTGAATAGTTTCAAAACTTTCCCTCAAGTTTTGGAATTTGTAAAGTCACTTTAGAAAACTTTAATTCCAAACCCTAGAATTTTAAAAGTTTAAAGTTCAACCCTTATACTATATAGTATTATAAGTTAATAATAATATATATATATATATATATATATATATATATATATATATATATATATATATGTATAAGAACAAGTCAGTCTTACCATTAGTAGGCCTCATTCATGAAGCCGGTCTATAAGGGGGGTAATCGCCCAATTTTCCAATGAAGTCGTTTTAATCCTCCAAGGACTAAAAGGAACAGATAAACTTCGACTTATATGCTTGTACTAACTAATCATCAAATTGTACACAACAACACGTTTTATAACATCAAGTTACTGATGCGTTTTCGTATTATCAATGTACAACCAACTCATAGTCAACAACTCATATCTCTTCATTTGAAGACTTATATGATATTACCGTCTCACGATCACTCGAGATAAATTCCAGGAAGTGATACAAGTGAGCGTGGGTTGAATCCAATACTCAGAACTTATGAGCACTCATGAATGTTGCAGCAACAATTTCTATGTCTAATACAATTCAGACAAATCTACAAACGCAATTTATGACAGTCTTCTTTCAATACCTACTTCCAAAGTATGATCGACTGTGGATAGTTTGAATAATATAATTATTCTAGAAGTCAAAACATGCAAAATGAAACAATAGTAAATGATTGACACAAGACAGTACTATACTAGTAAATAAAAACACCTTTTATTTAAACATCAAATGTCAATTACATTTCAACTATTACAAGTTTCGAAAGCTATCTAATTACTAAAACTAATATCATCCTTCAGCCGAATGCGCATCGCATGTTGTAAATGCTTAACCCTGCTCAGTCCCTTCGTGAGGGGATCTGTTAGGTTATCATCTGATGATACCCACTTTCCCACGAGGAGTCCTTCTTCTATTCGATGTCTAATGAAGTGGTATTTTTTGTCTACTGAAGCCGGTCTATAAGTGGGGTAATCGTCCAAACACAAAAGAACCACAAAGGCCCATTCATGGCCCAATTTTCCAAATTGGGCCTAATCGCATATGAGCCTTATCCTAAGCCCATAATTCCCTTAGTTACAATTCTGATTACCTCAAGTACCCCTTTAGAACAACTTGGTCAAAGACAGGGTTAAAAGTCAAGGTCAACGACCCGAGTTGATCCAACACGTTGAGTTGTCCTTCAACTTGCCGTGTTTCTCCATTATCTGCAAAGTCGGGGAAAAATCGAGCCAACTCACCGAGTTTATCCATAAAGACGCCGAGTTCGCCAGAAACCAAACATCTTAATACATTAAGTCGATATTATTAACTCTAAGAGCTTCACAAATCAGATCTCGACCAAAATGAGATCTGGAAGGGTAAAGTTTCCAACGTTACCCCTAGGAACCACCGAAATGGGTCCAATCCCAAACCCTAGACTTAAAAGAGTGAGGGCTTAACCATTAAGCACTTAATCTCCAAAGATAAAAGCCCCCAAAATGCAGATCTGACACCCTAGAGCTGGAAGACCACATAAAGTTTCCAACTTTACACTCACGCATGTCAAGGAGGAGTTCAAATGCTCAATAAGGGCTTAATGAGGGACTTAATGAACGCATTGAGCCCTTAAATCCATAAAGTTGGCACCTTTATGCCAAAAGAGTCCATGACAACCCCAAATCTGAAAGAATAAGGCTTTGGGACGTCCTAATCCCAAAATCCATCCAAACCATGGCTAAAACATGACAATTTAACCCAAAAGAGAGATCTAAGCATCTAGCAATCAAGATAAGAACTTGATACCTAAAACTCCTTGCAAAATGGATAAATATTTTGGATCCAAGACTTCTTTCTCCAATATTAGAACTCCAAGATCTTCAAATTCCTTCACAATGCACAAAAATGACCTCCAAACTTTCTTCTAAGGCTCAAATGCTTGACAATGGAGGCTACAACTCGTTTTAGGGTTTTGACAACAATGGAGGCAGATAAGGAGGCCATCCAAAGGAACTTAAGGCCTTTAAATAGGGTGCAACACCCTCATATTAGGGTTTCCTTCCCAGCCAACAACACGCCGAGTTGAGGCACCTCAACTTGTCGTGTTGGTTCATTTAATACCCGCGATTCTTCCATCCTAAACACGCTGAGTTGGTTTCTCGAACTCGCTTTGTTCAACTCGAATTAGGCTTATTCTCAACAATTTCTCTTCAAGATTTTGGGTGTTACAGGGTGTGATGCTTGTAGTCATCCTGTAACACCTAATTCATGTATTCGATCTTTTATTATTTTTATTCAATTAAAGATGTAAAACCACAAATGATACATGGTCACAACGTGATGAAGGAAGCATATCAATGTCACCATCGATGCAAAAATACATGTCCACCCTTGCAATTCACGACGTGGCGTATAGGAGGTCACGACGTGATAACAGGTTGACCCTAATTCCGTATTTTGTGCCCTATTTAAGGGAAGTGAGGGGCTATGGTTTACACACCCTCAGGCTCCATTACCTCCATCCTGCCTAAATCAAATTTAGCTTCCATTGTGACATTTAAGAGCTCTTTTGGTGGTTTATAGCTCTTTGTTGAAGAAGAAGGCTCCTTTGGTGTAATATCTTGGAAAGCAAGTCTCCTCCTTACCACCTTGTACTGTTTCTGGAACTTTGTAAGTCCTAAAGATCTTGCCTTTCTCATTGCAGCATGATAGAGGATTGGTCGTTGTTTAGACTCAAAGCATAAGTTTTGGCCTCATTTTGTCTTTATTGACCTAGTTAGTGTTCAATGATTTTTATGGTCCTTTGGGTTGGGGAAAACTTTTTGGAAGGTTAGAAGGTTTGGCTTAAGGGACTTAAAGCTTATTGCTCTAAGTTGTTCGGATCAAGTCTCACGACATGACGAGTTGTGTGCCAGGTTGTGACGAGATGTGTTTTCGCGATTGTTCTATCCTAACTCTATCACGACATAACCCATGCGTGGTCACACCATGATAAGCAACTGAGGTTGACTTTAGCATTGGCTCTTGACCATGGTTGACTTTTGAGTTAAACTAGGGTTTTAGGGTGTAGACTGAGAGGGTACTTCTTTATTTTTGTTAGGTGTCTCTCTGCTCCTGCCCACTCTGTGTGTGTGAGAGAGGTGTGGTATTTTTAGTTTTTATTCGCAAGGTGAGTCTTCTCACCATAGTTACCTATGTGGTCAATATGTATGTTCACCAGTTGGGTCTTAATTTATTTTTTTGGTATATGTGAATTGAATTAAATTGTTGGTAACTTCAGGATTACTGAAAGTCCCCAGAGTTACTAATAACCCATGAAACGTGTTGCTAATCCACTAGGCGTGATGTTAGCTCACTTAATTCCTGATAATTCCCAGGGTTGCTAATAACCCATAATTTTTTGTTATGTTGTGTTGTATGGATATTTTGGGAAGGACTCACTAAGCTTTGTGCTTATAGTTGTGGATTAATATGTTTCAGGTACTTCGGATTATCACGGAAATGTGAAGGCTTGACTGTATACTCCGACTTGCAGATTTTTATGACTCCGCGTTTTGATACTCTAATTGGGATGATTGTATTTTATCTACATGGTATTTTTATTGACTTAGTTTTATGATATTTGAGATTTCTCTATATATAAAAATTTAAAGTTTTGTGGTAAACATTGGGATGTTACAAGTTGGTACAAGAGCCTTGGTTTTAGTGAGCTGAATGAACATTCATGGGATTCTAGACTCAAACTAAGCATGTTAAAGTTTTATACAAACCTTCTTACAAAAAGAATGAATTTCAAGGGAAATAACGGATGAAGAAAAGTATACAGTCAGATGGAGCTCAAGAAAGTGATCTCCTAAAATATCCGTATCTATGTTATATGTGGTATTATGGTTTTTATTATTTGAGTTGATAGAAATGCATGCTAGTGATAGGCTAAGAATCCCTCTGGAATTTCAGGATAAGGTTTCCTGATTTATCTGATGCCTTATAGCCTAGGAGGTTACTTGTGGATGCATTGCTAGGGTTTAAGATAAGATTGCTAATTGATTTGTGTATACTACATGCTTGTACATAATTAGGATTTTTATAAGATTTGAATGTTTGGTTTGACTTTACTTCCTGTTCCTTTTTTGGTTGTGGATTTGGGATGAAACCTTTTATTCGAATGTCAATCGAGTATGGGTTATGTACAATCGGTATATTCAGAGCCATTGGCGAGAGTGGCAGAGACTTCTTGCGGAGCAGAGCTACGGCTGGGAGGAGCCTATGATGAGTACCTAGGAGCTAAGATGTAGCACCTTAGAGCACTTAAGTGTGAGCGTCTAGATGCAAGGAAATTTGAGTGATTTTCGTGACCTAGGACCTCAAGATGAACTTTAAGTCAACTGCAGATAGGTGTAGAAGATGGTACTGGTCCCTACTACTGAAAGCATAAAATCTGTATGCGGTTTAGAAAAAATATCGATTACAAAACTGAGTGGATCACTGATGTTATTGGTTGCTTTTATACCTGATCTTGTCCAGATGATCTGAAGGTTTGCTTTACGCTAAACATATTTCGCTTAGGAGCGAATAACTGGTGGAAGTTTGTGACTTCTAACTATTCACTTGCGGGGAAGGACTTAGTGACGTGCGATTGGTTTGTTGAGATATTATGCGATGAGTACGTTCCCTTGGTGGAGAGGGAGCGGTTGGCTCAGGAGTACATGTCGCTCCAACAGACGACATAGACAATGACCGAAATCACCAGGATCTTCCATGAGAGAGCCATATTTTTCCTTGAGTACGCATCCATTGAACAGACATAGATGACCAGATACTTGATTATACTTAAGAAGGATATTAGAGATTTTGTGACGAATTCTCCGTACTGGACATGGGCAGAGCTACAGTCCAATGCTAGGAGGAGGGAGATTGAGTTGGAGTTAAAGGTGAGAAAGATTGAGGTGGATACTCATAGGAGGGCTAAAATACCAGTCCAGTCACAGCTAATGGCTAAGCAGGTGAAACCCGTTGTTTCGAGATCAGTAGGTCAGAAGAGTCGTACTTCCAACAAGTGTGGTAAGGGTAATGAGGGTCCATGTCGGACGGGGACTGTATGCTACCTGTGTGGCAAGGACGGGCACTTTGCGAGTAATTTCCCGAAGGGTTTACAAGTATATTTCAGTTGCAACCAAGCGAGCCATGTGAAGGCGGAGTGTCTACTACTTGCATTGAGGCCAGTTCAGTCTCTTGCTCATGCGACCCTGTGCATCATTGATTGGCATCAAGGGAACGTTGAGGCCCTGGAGGCCTAGGGTCGAGCTTTTCAGTTAACTGTAGATGAGGCCAGAGCAGCAACGGATGTCGTTGTTGGTATGTGTTTATTTTACATTACTATTGATTTATTTTTCATATATGCTTATGTTTTGATTATCTTAGGTATTGTCCTTGTCAAATTTTTACATGATTTGGTGTTTTTTGACTCGGGTGCGAGTCAGTATTTTGTGTCGACATCTTTTTATAGAGATTTTTGTATTGCTTGTGAGGCATTATATCGACCTTTGAAGGTCGCTATAGTTGATGATCACATGATTTCAGCTTCCGAGATATAACAAAATTGTGTATTAGAGTTTTTCGGTGTCGGATTCATGATTATCTCATTGCTATTGCGATGGGAGATGTTTGCGTGATTGCGGGTATAGATTGGTTGAGCTAGTTCGAAGTAGTGATTGACTGTGAAAAGAAGTTAGTGACGATTCTTGACGCAAGTGGGGGAGTACTGACTATTTATGGAAAGAGCACCCGGGTTAGTATTGTTTTGTTATCTAGCATATGTGGTTGATTTATAGGTTGATGGAAAGCAGTCGGTTTCTGATGTTCTGATTGTGAGGGAATTTCCTGATGTTTTCCCTAAGGATTTTCATGGTGTCCCTTCCAAGAGGCAGGTGGACTTCTAGATCGAATTGATCCATGTTGTTGCCCTGATTGCAAAGGCGTCATATCTCCTTGCGCCACCCGAGATGCAAGACATATCCTCTCAGCTTCATGAGCTATTAGGGAAGGGGTTTATTCGGCCGAGTAGCTTATCGTGAGGAGCACCAATCCTTTTTGTCAAGAAGAAGGATGGTTCACACCGGATGTGCATTGATTACAGGAAGTTGAACAAGATGATGGTGAAGAACTGTTACCCATTGCCGATGATTTATGATCTTTTTATTAGTTGTAGGGAGGATCTTGGTTTTCAAAGATTGACTTGAGGTCAAGCGACCATTAGATGAGGGTTCATGAGGAGTACATTTCAAAGATAGCCTTCCAGGATCGCTATGAGCACTATGAGTTCATGGTGATGCCTTTCAGGCTCACTAACGCGGTGGTAGCATTCATACATTTCAAGAACTGGGTGGGTAGGCCTATGTTGAATCGATCAGTGATTGTTTTTATCGATGATATCTTAGTATATTCCAAACCTAAGACGCATCAGAAGGAGCATCTATGTTAGATTCTTGAAGTTCTTAGGGCTGAAAGGCTGTACACCAATTCTCCAAGTGTGAGTTCTGGTTATGCAAGGTTCAGTTTCTAGGACACCTCATCATCCACGATGGCATTTTGGTCGACGTGGACCAGGATCGATGCAGTTATGCAGTGGGAGGGTTTCGAAGTCTCCATATCAGATTCAGAGTTTCCTTGGGCTAGCAAGTTATTATTAGAGATTCATCAAGGATTTCTCCAAGATTCTAGTTCCTCTCACTAGGATGACGAGGAAGGGTTTCATATTTAGTTGGGGGCCTGAGTAGCAGGCAACATTTGAGACTCTTCGGTAGAAGCTCCATGAGATACCGATAGTTACCCTCCCCTAGGGAGTTGAGGATTGTGTTGTACATCATGATGCATCGATTATAGTTTTGGGTGTTGTATTGATGCAGAGGGGTCATGTGATTGCTTATGCCTCGAGGAAATTGAAGCCACATGAGGAGAATTACCCTACCCATGATTTGGAGTTGGGCGTAGTGGTGTTCACTGTCAAGATTTAGCGCCACTACCTGTACGGGGTCCAGTGTACCATTTACATAGACAAGAAGAGTCTAAAATATCTGATGGATCGTCCCAACTTGAATATGAGGCAGAGAAGATGATTGGACGTAGTGAAGGACTACAACTATGAGATTTTGTACTACATGGGTAATGCCAATGTGGTGGCTGATGCACTGAGTCACAGGGCGGTTAGTACTTCAATTCAGGGTTTATGTTTGAGGAAGATAGTTGGGACACTAGTTTTAGAGATGACTAGGATTGCACAGTTAGAGGCCATCAAGGACATGAATCGGAAGAGCGAGCAGGTGGTGGGTCAGGTATCAACTTTTGATTATGATAGCCAAGTGTTGTTGACGCTACATGGTAGGATTTTGGTGCCTTATTCGGGTGCAACCCAACATATTTTGATGGATGAGTTACACAATTCGAAAATTTTCTATTCATATAGGCACAAAAAAGATGTATCGTGATCTAAGACATAGTTACTGGTAGCCATGTACGAACAGAGATATAACTTGGTTCGTGGAGCGGTGCTTGACCTGTCGGAAGGTCAAGGCCAAACATCAGCTCCCTCATGGAAATTTTTGGTCTCTGGAGGTCCCATTTTGTAAATGTGAACAAATCACCTTGGATTTCATCACCAAATTACCAAAGTCTACAAAAGGATTTGATGTTATATGGGTGTTTTTCGATTGATTGACAAAGAGTGCTCACATTTTTGCTATCCGGGAGAGTTCTTTGACTGAGAAATTAGCCGACATTTATATTTGATAGGTGGTTTCTCTCCATGATGTGCCTACTTTAATTGTTTTATATTTGGATGTTCGTTTCACTTTCCGGTTTTAGAAGAGGTTCCATGAGGAGTTGGGTACCCATTTTCACTTTAGAACCGCTTACCATATGTAGATAGACGAGCAGGGCAAGGGAAACCATTCAAACACTCAAGGATATGTTAAGGGAATGCATCTTAGACTTCGGTGGGAGTTGGAACTCTTACATTATCTTTTCTGAGTTTTCATACAACAACAGCTATCACGCCAGCATTGGTATGCCCCCCTTCGATCTTCTCTATGCAAGGAAGTGTCAGACCATGATTTTATAGGGAGAGGTTGGCTAGAGGGTCATGGGAATCGGAGATAGTGCTCAATACGATAGAGCTCATACAAAATGTTAGACAGAGACTTCAGACAACCTAGAGTCGACAGAAGAGCTATGTCGGCCGACGTCGATCTGAATTTGAGTATCAGGTCGAGGATGTGGTACTTCTGAAGATGCCACCTTGGAAAAGCATTATTCGGTTAAGGAAGCAGGGAATGTTAGGCCCCAAGTTTATTGGTCTGTTCCGATTTATGGAGAGAGTGGACAATGTAGCCTACCGATTAGGCCTTCCAAAGGATATGAGTCAGATTCATCGCACTTTTTACGTCTCCCAGTTGAGGAAATGTGTGACCTACGAGTACGTTATCGTTCCTTTGGATAATATTCAGGTTGATGATCACCTAAAATATATCAAGCGACCGTTAGTGATTCTTGATAGGAAGACGAAGGCCTTGTGTAACAAGGTGTTACCCTTGGTTAAGGTGCAGTGACAGCGCCGTAAGGACTCTTAGTGGATGTAGGATTCTGAGGAGGAGATGTGCGAGCACTACCTAGAGCTGTTTCCAGTTGATGATTTCGAGGGCGAAATCTAGTTCTAGTGGGGGAGAGTTGTAACACCTAATTCATGTATATGATTTTTATGCTTTTGATTCAATTAAAGATGTAAAAACAGAAATGATAGATGGTCATGAGGTGATGAAGGAAGCCACACGATGTGACCATCGATATAGAAACGCGTGTCCACCCTTGCGGGTCACTACATGATGTATAGATGGTCACGACGTGATGACGAGTTAATCCTAATTCCGTGGTTTGCGCCCTATTTAAGGGTAGTGTGGGACTAGGGTTTGCAGACCCTCAGCCTCCATCACCTCCATCATTTGCAAATCCAATTCACCTTCCATTGTGACCTTGAAGAGCTTTTTTCGTGGTTTATAGCTTCTTATTGAAGAAGAATACTCCGTTGGTGCACTATCTACGCAAGTAAGTATCCTCCTCATCACCTTGTATTGTTTTTGTCCCTTTTTAAGTCCTAAAGCTCTTGTATTTCCCATTTAGGCATGATAGATCTAAGTTTTATTCACTTTTTTTCATGATTGGGTTATGTAGCCTACATGGAATCCATAAAGTTAGCAACTTTATGGATCATTAAGGCCCTTTAATTAGAATAGGTCTCAAATGTGTGGATTAGCGGTGGTTTGGACTCCAAGCATGACATTTGGCCGCATTTTCTCTTTATTGACCTAGTTAGTGCTTAAGTCATGCATTGGACATGCATGACTAAAAGCTAAGATTTTGATGGTCCTTTCAGTTGGGGAAAACCTCCTGGAAGGTTTGAAGGTTTGGGTTAAGGGAATTAGAGCTTAACGCTCTAAGCTGTTCAGATCAGGTCTCACAATGTGACGGGTTTTGTGTCACGTCATAACGAAGGATGTTTATGCGAATGTTTTGTCCTAACTATTAGATGAGGTTGAATTTAGCATTGACTCTTGACCATGGTTTACTATTGAGCCAAAATAGGATTGTACGGTATAGACTAAGATGGTACTTCTTTATTGTTGTTAGGTTTCCCGTTGCTCCTACATACTCTGTGTGTGAGAGTTGTGGTATTTTTAGCTACTATTCGTGAGGTGAGTATTCTCACCACTCATACCTGTATGGTAGATATGTATGTTGACCAGTTGGTCTTAATTTTTGTTATTGTTATATGTGAATTAAATTAAATTGTTTATAACTTCAGGATTCCTAAAAGTCCCCATGGTTCTTGATTACCCCTTAAACGTGCTACTAATCTACCGAGCATGTTGTTAGATCACCGGGAATGCTGATAATCCCCAAGCTTGCTGGTAACCCATAATCATGCTGTTATGTTCTCTTGTATGGATATTTTGGGAAGGACTCACTAAGCGTTGTGCTTACAATTATGGATTAATGTGTTCAGGTATTTCAGATGATTGTGGAAAGGCGAAGGCTTCACTGTACACACCGATTTATAGATTTTTATAACTCCGCATCTTGAGACTCTGATTGGGATGATTGAATTTGATTTACTTTGGAATTTTATTGACTTGGTTTTATGATATTTGGGGTTTTTCTATATTGAAAAATGAAAAAAATTTGTGGTAAAAATTAGGATGTTACATGTCGAGCTTAA
This sequence comes from Lactuca virosa, assembly GCF_052849685.1. Lineage (NCBI taxonomy): Eukaryota > Viridiplantae > Streptophyta > Magnoliopsida > Asterales > Asteraceae > Lactuca > Lactuca virosa. The sequence goes on along the minus strand of NC_136433.1, from coordinate 192,107,521 downwards.
TTAAGTGATTCCCAAAATACCCATACATGAGTATTATGCATTTATGTGAATTGCATGCTAGAATAGGGCTAAGGATACCTTCAGGAATTGCATGATAGAATTGTCTTCTTTGTGTGATACCTTTTCGCCTAGGAGAAATTTGGATGTTATGCATTACTTGGAATCTATATTGGCAATGTAATTGATAAGAGTATGTTTAAAAATACAATTTGGATCATATAGCCTTAGAATTATTGATTTAGCCTTTTTTAATGTTCCTTGTTTGCTTGTGGGCGTAGGGTATAATCATTTATTCGAAAGTCTATTTGATCCCATATTATGTATAATTTGCATGCATAAAGCAATTGGCAGTGTTTGTAAAGGTTCCTATTATTACATAAGCAAGGGGACCAAGATTCCTATGAGTGTGTAGGAAGTGCTATAACAGGATATGTGCATTGTTTAGCATAAGGCTAATGAGAGTTGCCATAGTAAATTAACTTAGAGGATTCAGTATGATTCTAGACGAAAGTACGAATATGTGTGTAAGGTAGTATTGGACCCGTACTAATTAAAGGACTCTATCCATACTCGAATCAAGGAAAATCATGAAGATCCTAAGGAGCTTACAGTATGAGAGTTACCTCGAGCATATTCTGATCGTTTATATATTTTCATTTCAGTATGGTGGTGAGCACTCGAGGAGGAGGTTATGGTATAGGATCTAGTGTTGAGCCGATTGATGAGAGGATACGCGAGTTTATTAAGTCAGAGATCACTTACGGTATTTGGGATGCGACTCCTATGATGTACGGTACTATCAAGGAGGGGATCATGGACCCATTGGATGATCGCTTAGGGTCCTTTCATGTCGATATTGCAGCTGGTCAGTTATGGGCACATACACTCTCTTTTCGGGATTTCAAGGCTTTTGGAGCCCAGAGTTCTTCGGGAAGAAAGAACCTATCACCAACAGATGATGGATCGCGGATGTGGAGAATGCTCACTGGACGAGTTTCTGCCCCGAGGGTCAACGGTGGGATTTTCATCTTGCCTTTTAAGGGATGGAGCCTACGGATGGTAGGAAGAAGTTGGTCACTGTCACACCCCTGACCGCCGGCGGAAGCGCCAAGGTGTGCAACGTTAGGATCTTGGGATTTCAGGCCAAGATACGTGTTGAATAATACACAAGATATACAAAACAAAATATCTATTTATTCATTAAATAAAAGATATTACATAATTGTTCGAGGTACAGGAAGGTTACGAAAGATAAGTACAAAAGAAAAGCACATAGGTTCCGGGCTGCATCACCAGGGTTATCTCCTCCTTCAGGCATGTTCATTTTATGACAATACATGTGGTTTGAGGGGTCAACATAATGTTGGTGAGTCCACAAGTTTTATTGTTATGAAACGTGTGTGGGCATTTTAGTTGTTTTGTTTATCCTAAACTTACTTCCTCGAGTTTTTGAGTACTATCACTACCTCCATATGTAGATTTCTAATGGTAGTCTAAGATAGTTAGATGTTGGTTGACCTAAACTCGCTTCCTAGATTTTCTGTGTACGATCTCTACTTAATTAGTTCTTAATAGTAGTTTATGATAGTTAGTTTTAGTTTGACAAAGTTACGATGAGTTACTATAGTCGAGTTATGACTGTTGATCCCGACAGAAATACCACGACACTTCATCGTACGTCAGTATGTTCATAAAGATATGCCTGCTTCGACTTTTCGTCGGGTTGTAGCTAGCAATCACAGGTGGGAGTGCCAATCCCCTATAGATCTATACATATCTCTCTCGCTCATTTAAGAATTAATGATTATAGGTTGGGCGCTAGCTAAATATCAATCAGCATGCATGTTAATGAATTTTGTCTCATCTAACTTTCGTCGTGGGGGCCTCCCCTGGTCGGTCGTGTTGTTATCCGCGTTATGTTTATACGGTATACTTAATATATATATTATTTATCTGGTATATACATATATACATATATATATATATATATATATATATATATATATATATATATATATATATATATATATAATGTGTGTGTGTGTGTGTTTTGTGTAGCCGAGAATTTGGGCTGAGTAACGCAAGGTATAAAGCATATCCAAAAGTGGATATAATAAAAAGTTTCAGCGTTTCCTGGCCACTAGCCAGCATGACAACTAGGTATGATCTTATCTATCATAGCGGTTCAGCATAACAACTAGGCATAATATGAGCTAAAGAGTTTGGTCAGAGTAACTACCGGGCATAATACTATTATGGGAATAATTATCTAAATATAACTAATCATAACTACGTAAAGTTTCGGTCTAGACATGTATTCCCCCCCTCCCCCCCCCCCCCCCCGCCCCCAAAAAGAGTTGGAAAAATGGGGCCATGAACTCACCTGTGAGTTTGAAAACGTTGGTGTAGGATAAAAACCACAATTTATCACTTCAAGAGGCGATCAGGGCGTTGGAACATGAGGGTATTAGAAGGAGAATCGAAGAGTGGGTTGAGCAGAAATGAGCTGCAGAGACCTGCTATTTATAGCAAGTGTGGGGCGTGTGCCGTACAAATTCACATGAATAGTAGGATTGTCCCACGTGTCCTCATCTCAGTGTATCGCGTCATCCTGCATCTCGACGCAATCGGGTTTCAGTGCGCACAGGCTCGAGGGCGTGTGACGATAAAAATTCAACTTTGAATTTTCATAACTCTCGCATACGAACTCCGTTCTCAACGACTCTTATATATCCGTTTAGGTGTAATCATTCTCTACGACTTTGCTTTTGGTCGTTTTGTCTAGTATTGACTTTCGTTTTTCAATGTGTCTTTATTACCATTACAATCTCATTGTAGTATTCATCGTTGTAACTTTTTAGTTACGGTAGATATATATTTACCATAAATGTTATATCCCACACATACTGTGTCAGATTCTTACGAAATTTATATTTGTGGAATCACGGTAGCTTAAGGAGTCTAATTATGCTAACATGCCCTCAAAGTGACGTGAATTTTTGCGAACTTATTTTTTAGGCTAAAAGTTGATGTAAATAAGGATGAAAATTTCGAATATATTAAAATATATCGATGGTTAAAAGGTTGTCATTATTACAATCTTAAATCCTATTGTTAAATGTTAACGACGGTTGGTGACCTATTTCCTGGGTTGTCACAGACACTCATTGGGAGCTGAGGCCATGATGGCCATGAATTGGACTGATTTTATGTCGAGATTCAGATCCGATTTTGCACCTGCTATTGAGGTGCAACAGGTGGCGAGGAAGTTTCAAGACCTTCAGTAGACTATGGAAACTGTAGCGGAGATCACCGCCAAGTTCCGAGAGAGAGCTTTACTGGTTCCACAGTATGATGTGGATGAGGAAATGAAGAAGATGAGATACCACGACATGCTCAAGGATGACATTCGAGAGTTTGTGAGTATATCGAGTTGCAGGACCTTGGAGATATGATCGCCATAGCTCGGGAATGGGAGATTGAGTTGGAGCTTCAGATGAAGCACAAGACGGAGCAGGTACAGTCAGCAGTGGGCCAGGCGAAGAGGCCCAAGACTTTTGATCCTCGTTCTAGGGGCCGGCAGGGTCGGGGTCATTACGACAATTGTGGCAAGCCGCACGACGGGGCATGTCGAGCAACGGGTTCGGGTCGTTTTAGGTGTGGTCAAACTAGAAATTTTGGTAGGGATTTCCCCAATGGAGCATTGATATGTTTCCACTACAATAAGACAGGCCACAAGAAGTCTGATTTCAAGATATTGATAGGAGGAGCAATGGTACACCCTCAGCCTCCATCACCTCCATCATTTGCAAATCCAATTCACCTTCCATTGTGACCTTGAAGAGCTTTTTTCGTGGTTTATAGCTTCTTATTGAAGAAGAATACTCCGTTGGTGCACTATCTACGCAAGTAAGTATCCTCCTCATCACCTTGTATTGTTTTTGTCCCTTTTTAAGTCCTAAAGCTCTTGTATTTCCCATTTAGGCATGATAGATCTAAGTTTTATTCACTTTTTTTCATGATTGGGTTATGTAGCCTACATGGGATCCATAAAGTTAGCAACTTTATGGATCATTAAGGCCCTTTAATTAGAATAGGTCTCAAATGTGTGGATTAGCGGTGGTTTGGACTCCAAGCATGACATTTGGCCGCATTTTCTCTTTATTGACCTAGTTAGTGCTTAAGTCATGCATTGGACATGCATGACTAAAAGCTAAGATTTTGATGGTCCTTTCAGTTGGGGAAAACCTCCTGGAAGGTTTGAAGGTTTGGGTTAAGGGAATTAGAGCTTAACGCTCTAAGCTGTTCAGATCAGGTCTCACAATGTGACGGGTTTTTGTGTCACGTCATAACGAAGGATGTTTATGCGAATGTTTTGTCCTAACAATTAGATGAGGTTGAATTTAGCATTGACTCTTGACCATGGTTTACTATTGTGCCAAAATAGAATTTTACGGTGTAGACTAAGATGGTACTTCTTTATTGATGTTAGGTGTCTCGTTGCTCCTACATACTCTGTGTATGAGAGTTGTGGTATTTTTAGCTACTATTCGTGAGGTGAGTATTCTCACCACTCATACCTGTATGGTAGATATGTATGTTGACCAGTTGGTCTTAATTTTTGTTATTGTTATATGTGAATTAAATTAAATTGTTTATAACCTCAGGATTCCTAAAAGTCCCCATGGTTGTTGATTACCCCTTAAACGTGCTACTAATCCACCGAGCATGTTGTTAGCTCACCGGGAATGCTGATAATCCCCAAGCTTGCTGGTAACCCATAATCATGCTGTTATGTTCTCTTGTATGGATATTTTGGGAAGGACTCACTAAGCTTTGTGCTTACAATTGTGGATTAATGTGTTCAGGTATTTCAGATGATTGTGGAAAGGCGAACGCTTCACTGTACACACCGATTTATAGATTTTTATAACTCCGCATCTTGAGACTCTGATTGGGATGATTGAATTTGATTTACTTTGGAATTTTACTGACTTGGTTTTATGATATTTGGGATTTTTCTATATTGAAAAATGAAAAAAAATTGTGGTAAAAATTAGGATGTTACATGTCGAGCTTAATTAAGTGATTCCCAAAATACCCATACATGAGTGTTATGCATTTATGTGAATTGCATGCTAGAATAGGGCTAAGGATACCTTCAGTGATTGCATGATAGAATTCTCTTCTTTGTGTGATACCTTTTCGCCTAGGAGAAATTTGGATGTTATGCATTACTTGGAATCTATATTGGCAATGTAATTGATAAGAGTATGTTTAAAAATAGTATACAATTTGGATCATATAGCCTTAGAATTATTGATTTAACCTTTTTTTCATGTTCCTTGTTTGCTTGTGGGCGTAGGGTATAATCCTTTATTCGAAAGTCTATTTGATCCCATATTATGTATAATTTGCATGCATAAAGCAATTGGCAGTGTTTGTAAAGGCTCCTATTATTACATAAGCAAGGGGACCAAGATTCCTATGAGTGTGTAGGAAGTGCTATAACAGGATATGTGCATTGTTTAGCATAAGGCTAATGAGAGTTGCCATAGTAAATTGACTTAGAGGATTCAGTATGATTCTAGACGAAAGTACAAATATGTGTGTAAGGTAGTATTGGACCCGTACTAATTAAAGGACTCTATCCATACTCGAATCAAGGAAAATCATGAAGATCCTAAGGATCTTGCAGTATGAGAGTTACCTCGAGCATATTCTGATCATTTATATATTTGCATTTCAGTATGGTGGTGAGCACTCGAGGAGGAGTTTATGGTTTAGGATCTAGTGTTGAGCCGATTGATGAGAGGATACGCGAGTTTATTAAGTCAGAGATCACTTACGGTATTTTGGATGCGACTCCTATGATGTACGGTACTATCAAGGAGGGGATCATGGACCTATTGGATGATCTTTTAGGGTCCTTTCATGTCGAGATTGCAGCTGGTCAGTTATGGGCACATACACTCTCTTTTCGGGATTTCAAGGCTTTTGGAGCCTAGAGTTCTTCGGGAAGAAAGAACCTATCACCAACAGATGATGGATCGCGGATATGGAGAACGCTCACTGGACGAGTTTCTGCCCCGAGGGTCAACGGTGGGATTTTCATCTTGCCTTTTAAGGGATGGAGCCCACGGATGGTGGGAAGAAGTTGGTCACTGTCACACCCCTGACCGGCGGCGGAAGCGCCAAGGTGTGCAACGTTAGGATCTTGGGATTTCAGGCCAAAATACGTGTTGAATAATACACAAGATGTACTAAACAAAATATCTATTTATTCAATAAATAAAAGATATTACATAATTGTCCGAGGTATAGGAAGGTTACGAAAGAGAAGTACAAAAGAAAAGCACATAGGTTACGGGCTGCATCACCAGGGTTATCTCCTCTTTCAGGCATGTTCATTTTGTGACAATACATGTGGTTTGAGGGGTCAACATAATGTTGGTGAGTCCACAAGTTTTATTGTTATGAAACGTGTGTGGGCATTTTAGTTGTTTTGTTTATCCTAAACTTACTTCCTCGAGTTTTTGAGTACTATCACTACCTCCATATGTAGATTTCTAATGGTAGTCTAAGATAGTTAGATGTTGGTTGACCTAAACTCGCTTCCTAGATTTTCTGTGTATGATCTCTACTTAATTAGTTCTTAATAGTAGTTTATGATAGTTAGTTTTAGTGTGACAAAGTTACAATGAGTTCCTATAATCGAGTTATGACTGTTGATCCCGACAGAAATACCACGACACTTCATCGTACGTCACTGTGTTCAGAAAGATATGCCTGCTTCGACATTTCGTCGGGTTGTAGCTAGCAATCACAGGTGGGAGTGCCAATCCCATATAGATCTATACATATCTCTCTCGCTCATTTAAGAATTAACGATTATAGGTTGGGCGCTAGCTGAATATCAATCAGCATGCATGTTGATGAATTTTGTCTCATCTAACTTTCGTCGTGGGGGCCTCCCCTGGTCGGTCGTGTTGTTATCCGCGTTATGTTTCTACGGTATACTTAATATATATATTATTTATCTGGTATATATATATATATATATGTAATGTGTGTGTGTGTGTGTTTTGTGTAGCCGAGAATTTGGGCTAAGTAACACAAGGTATAAAGCTTATCCAAAGGTGGATATAATAAAAAGTTTCAGCGTTTCCTGGCCACTAGCCAGCATGACAACTAGGTATGATCTTATCTATCATAGCGGTTCAGCATAACAACTAGGCATAATATGAGCTAAAGAGTTTGGTCAGAGTAACTACCGGGCATAATACTATTATGGGAATAATTATCTACATATAACTAATGATAACTACGTAAAGTTTCGGTCTAGACGTGTATTCCCCCCCCCCCCCCCGTCCCCAAAAAGAATTGGAAAAATGGGGCCATGAACTCACCTGTGAGTTTGAAAACGTTGGTGTAGGATAAAAACCACAATTTATCACTTCAAGAGGCGATCAGGGCGTTGGAACATAAGGGTATTAGAAGGAGAATCGAAGAGTGGGTTGAGCAGAAATGAGCTGCAGAGACCTGCTATTTATAGCAAGTGTGGGGCGTGTGTCGTACAAATGCACATGAACAGTAGGATTATGCCACGTGTCCTCATCTCAGTGTATCGCGTCATCCTGCATCTCGACGCAATCGGGTTTCAGTGCGCACAGGCTCGATGGCGTGTGACGATAAAAATTCAACTTTGAATTTTCATAACTCTCGCATACGAACTCCGTTCTCAACGACTCTTATATATCCGTTTAGGTGTAATCATTCTCTACGACTTTGCTTTTGGTCGTTTTGTCTAGTTTTGACTTTCGTTTTTCGATGTGTCTTTATTACCATTACAATCTCATTGTAGTATTCATCGTTGTAACTTTTTAGTTACGGTAGATATATATTTACCATAAATGTTATATCCCACACATACTGTGTCAGATTCTTACGAAATTTATATTTGTGGAATCACGGTAGCTTAAGGAGTCTAATTATGCTAACATGCCCTCAAAGTGACGTGAATTTTTGCGAACTTATTTTTTAGGCTAAAAGTTGACGTAAATAAGGATGAAAATTTCGAATATATTAAAATATATCGATGGTTAAAAGGTTGTCATTATTACAATCTTAAATCCTATTGTTAAATGTTAACGACGGTTGGTGACCTATTTCCTGGGTTGTCACAGACACTCATTGGGAGCTGAGGCCATGATGGCCATGAATTGGACTGATTTTATGTCGAGATTCAGATCCGATTTTGCACCTGCTATTGAGGTGCAACAGGTGGCGAGGAAGTTTCAAGACCATCACTAGACTATGGAAACTGTAGCGGAGATCACCGCCAAGTTCCGAGAGAGAGCTTTACTGGTTCCGCAGTATGCTGTGGATGAGGAAATGAAAAAGATGAGATACCACGACATGCTCAAGGATGACATTCGAGAGTTTGTGAGTATATCGAGTTGCAAGACCTTGAAGAATATGATCGCCATAGCTCGGGAATGGGAGATTGAGTTGGAGCTTCAGATGAAGCACAAGACGGAGCAGGTACAGTCAGCAGTGGGCCAGGCGAAGAGGCCCAAGACTTTTGATCCTTGTTCTAGGGGCCGGTAGGGTCGGGGTCATTACGACAATTGTGGCAAGCCGCACGACGGGGCATGTCGAGCAACGGGTTCGGGTTGTTTTAGGTGTGGTCAGACTAGAAATTTTGGTAGGGATTTCCCCAATGGAGCATTAATATGTTTCCACTACAATAAGACAGGCCACAAGAAGTCTGATTTCAAGATATTGATAGGAGGAGCAGTGGCAGCACCCGCACCAGCCACCTTGAGGATTACTAATATCCGCCAGGGCAACGCAGAGGCTTTTGTAGTGAAGAGCATGGCATTCTAGTTGATACTCTATGAGGCACGAGACCATATGTGGTTACCGTTATGTATCTTTTTCATGCTCTTTACTGCTTTCATTGTTTTATGCTTATGTTGTGTGTTGTTTCATTTAGGGATGTTTTTAGTGAGTGGGTTTCTGACTCTTGTTATTTTTGATTCGGGTTCTACCCGATCATTTGTTTCTCTTGCACTTACTAAGAAGTTTAGCGACACTCCAGGGACTTTAGAATATTCGTTGGAGGTGAAGATTTCCGAAGACCGTCCAGTGAGCGCTTTGAGAGTTTGTCGGGAATGTGTTTTGAATATGTTCAATGAGAGGTATTCAATTAATCTGGTTCTGATTTCTCTACCAGGATCGCATGTTATAGTAGGTATGGAGTGGTTGGGCCCCAATAATGCTATGATCGAATGTGAGCATCAGTTAGTGATAGTTTGAAGCCCAATTAGGGGAGAACTAATTATTTGTAGAGAGGGTGCTCAACATGGATCGACGGTCTGTTCAGCTGTGAGAGATAGGAGGTATGTCCGGCAGGGGTGTTCCAGATTCTTGGCTTATGTTATTGATACACGAGTTGAGGGTAAGAAGACTATGGATGACGTGCCCATCATTTAGGAGTTCCCCGATGTGTTTCCCACAGACTTGCTGGGAGTGCCTCCTGAGAGGTGGGTTGAGTTTCGGATTAATCTGATTACAGGTGCGGCGTCAACAGCCCAAGCACCCTATCGCCTAGCACCACCAGAGATGCAAGAGTCTTCTACACAGCTGCAGGAGTTGTTAGACAAAGGGTTCATCACGCCGAGCAGTTCTCCATGGGGAGAACCGATGCTATTTTTGAAACAGAAGGATGGGTTGCACATGATGTGCATTGATTACTTGGAGTTCAACAAGCTGATGGTGAAGAACCGTTATCCGCTTCTGAAGATTGATGATTTATTTGACCAGCTTCAGGTCATGTCTTGGTTCTCTAAGATTTTCTTGACATTGGGTTATCATCAGATGAGGTTCATATATGAGTATGTGATGGGTTTTAAGCACTACATGGATCATATGGTGTACATGCAAACCCTAAAGCTTTCGATCTAGTTTGTCTAATGAACATGCAATAATCATCCAAAGCTCATAAACCCTAGAGCTAGCATATGTACATCGAAATTAACATGTAAGAACATATCTAGATGAATACCTATTATAGAATGGCTTGAATCTCGTTTCCATGGAGCTTAGAGTCACAGATGTCACTCCTCTAATGGTTTATAAACACCAAGAGCAATAGGATGATATTGGAAAGAGGAAAGGAGCACCAAAACCATCCAAGATCTCTACTAGAAGACTTAGCCTCGTTTTTGGGATCCCTAGGGGTTTATTTATACTTGTCTGGGCTGCTAGGGTTTCAGGAGAAACCCTAATTCTCTGCTTAAGCCTTAAGCAACCCATGGAACCTTTCTAGAAGGCCCTTGGACAAAAATAATATGGGCTTCCCATAGATTTCATCCAACCTCCTTCCCTTTAGGAATCCATAGCCCATAATGCAATTATCTTTTAATTACAATATTAGTCCCCCAAGTCTAAATAATCTCTTTTGGCCATAGAATTAATTTCTCAATTAATTCTTGTCCAATAATAATTAAACTCTATGATTTCTCTATTAATATATTATTCATATAATATATTAATAAACCATAATTAACCTATTTCTTCATAAATCATCCTATCTAGTTGCTTTGATGAAGGCAACCCAAAAGGACCATGCACAACCGGATCAAATACTTACCAAATATAGTTGCGGGCTTAGACACTAATCCAACAGTCTCCCACTTGGATAAGTCTAGTAACTACAAATACAAGTATTATCCGATTAGCAATCGTAGCTCTTAAAGACGTTGTCGAACTCTGATCTTATCAGTAACATGTCCTTTAGATAAGGGATCATATATTCCTCCATTCTAGATATCGTATGAACTGAGACATCAATTTTAATCATACTCTTTGTTCACGTGTTGTTTCCCGATTTCCGATTTATGACGACTGACAACAGACTACAATTGAACACATCAACTTAGTCCCGGCTTGGCCAAGCACTTAGGGTGTCATCACTAAATCATCGAGGGGCCCACAGATAACGCTTTTATCCCACTTTGGGTAAAAGGAACAGATAAACTTCGACTCGAATGCTCGCTTGTACCTACTGATCACATCACACACAACAATATGTTTTATAACACCAAGTTACTCGTGCGTTTACATATTATCAATGTGCAACCGATTTGCAGAATACAACTCACACATCTCGGTTTCAAGAATATAAGATATTATCGTCTCACCAATCACTCGTGATAAAATCCATGAAGCGATCCAAGTGAGCGTGGGTTTAATCCAATACTCTAATCTTATAAGAGCACTCATGAACCCTGCAACAAACTTTTGCTATGTCTAAAACACTTTAAACAATCTACAGTTAGATTCATGACAATCTTATTTCATACCTACTTCCAAAGTATGAGCGACTCTGGAGGGTTTGAATAATCTTATTATTCGGGAAGTCAAAACAAGCAAAGTGAAACACAAGAATAATGCTAATACTATATGGCCTCACACCTTTGAGAATAAATGAAACATTTTTATTTAATCACCATATTGATTACTCATTATTTGTTGTTTCGGGTAATCAACTTATTACTTGAATTATAACAACAGTTTTCCCATGCTCTAAGCATGCACACTATGTTTACCTATGGTCCTTACTTTGTGAAATAGATAAATTGAAAACATTTCCAATGATACTCATCTCACAATTCCCAATCCTTATCATTAGTGTAAGAATACTAAATTCTTGCCACTATTAGAATATGTTAAATTCTAACATTTTATGCAATTATCCTTTTGTAATCTTATTGCACAAAAGTCAACAAGACTTTGCCAATGAAATTACAAAGTTCTCTATTGGATATTGGTACAAGGCAATTTCATAGACATGAAGTCTCACATTCAAAGTACGCTCCTTTGAACATCCTTCTTGCATAGAAGTTTCTAATCTAGACATAAATTCTTAACGTCCAACTCCCAATATGGAAACATTTCCATATTTGCCATATAACAACTCATTCTGAATAGAGTCTTATCTATTCATAATAATGCCAATATGGTCCATCCATGACTATACTTCCAATTGTCCGCAAGCGACCAATCCTTGGTGAACCTTAGATTGTCCTTGACAGTTGTTTAATTATTTTAGTCAAATCCGGTTCTATTCCCTTTTTCCCTCTAAATACCCTAGGCATTTGGAAAATTTTAGAACGGTCGAATATTACAGCATATGCAATCAATCCTATACCCGAAGCGTATGAGATACGATTCATAATGAAAAACGTGATACTTTACCAGTTTCTTGCTATAATATTGCCATAATATTTCTATTTGTCGTGTTCTCAAAATTCGAATTATGAAGAGGGATGTCGTAACCATAATCGAACTTTGAGAATACAATTAATAAATATATCCTTGACTAAATTCAATTAAAATTTCCGATCTAAGCTTTTAGATTGGAAACGAAGTACAACATTTTCTCCCTTAATTATAGCGAAAAATAACTTTTCAACCCCTGCAACTTTGCAAAGTGAAACTTTTGTTTTTCTATAATTAATATTTCCAACTTGCAACACTTAAAATAATAATAATCATGCTTCCACGAACATGATGATTATATCCATTCCGGCATAACATTTATACTCCCACTAGCTTTGACACGTATTCAGAAAACAGTTGGACTTCTAGAAGACAATACTTATTGACTTCCAAAGTTCATATTTCCAATACGATGTGCTTCGATAAGCCTTTATCTAAGCTTCTCAAACTCACACACCTTTCCTTAGACGGCTCACATGTGTGTCTAAACTAATTCAGAACTTATATTACTAAGTCCCAAATGTTCAGACTAATCGCCAAATCTCACAATTCGAACTATGAAGAGGGATGTCGTAATCATAATCTAATTTGAGAATGCAATTTACATAATCGCTATCTCCTTAAAATCTCTCTTAGTGAAAGCGTTTCCTCACAATCATTTTCATGAAGGAGAGAAACCTTATGACACTTAGATTTTATGGTGTATGTGTTCCTATCCATGTGAATTTGTCATAACCATAATCATAAGATAATGTTTGTGACAAATCCAAATTCTTATGGACAAAACTTTTTCATTCTTTATTTCTTGCCATCAAGGGTCCCACCATTGCTTCCAAGTTATTTAGCAGCTCACTTATGCCAGTCAATGTACTTTCATTGAACAAGGTGTTTGCCCTTATGCAGTCAATAGAGAACTCGTAGAACTCATATGCATAAGTAACTTTACTGGAATGGCATAGAAATAAAATTTTGTCAACACGATAGGTTACAAACCTCAAGTTGTGTGCTAGTGTTTAATAGATTTACTCTTGATTATTTCTTGAAACTTTTCAAGATCTGTAGACTCACACTGACCTCTTGACATATTAGATTCTCTTATCAAGAAACATTTATTGATAAAACAAATATCCAAGAATTAGTGTGTGTCTTTATCAAGACAAACCACTACACACAATTGGTCTTAGTTGGTCTTTGTCTTATCCAAGACATCACAATTTACCAATTTCAAACGCGCAAGAGTAAGAAAACAATTTTCTACTTCACATTTGATGAGTGTGTTAGATCTTCTTAAGATGTGTCACTCAATTCACAATCTTGGAGTATGACTCTAAGACTTGATTTTGGAACGAAGTATGACTCATTCTTTTGATTTAACCATTTCAACAATTTCCGATTCCTCTTCTTACCCAGACTAGTGCACTAAGATGTCCATAGACGATCAATTATGATAGGCTCTTAATCATTAAGACGATCATAAAACACGATAAAAAAGTACTCTCCCTTCTTCTTAGATTGGAGAAACTTTTATCTTTCTGCCTTCATTAATTCTACTTATTCATTCTGCCATTCATTGAAACTTTTCAATGATTCAGAATTACACTTAATCGTGTAAGTATAACCACATTTACTAGACTTTTAGTAAATCATGACGAATAATGTTATTATTATTTATGGTGGACTTGACTAGTGCACAACATTGTGTACTAGTTCCTTTAGTCCTTCACTTGACTCACATACTTATGTGAACAAAGAATTAGTCTTAATTACCTAAGTACCATGATTTCCATACATCACATAATACAAGTCGTATGATTCCAAGTTCCTGTCCAATTGAAACTTGGGCGATGGGAATCTTTTCTTACTTAGAAAATTATGACATTACCATGAATAACATAACTAAGAATCACATCCATTTCAACATTCCTAATAATAGAAATACACAAACATCAATTTTCATACATGCCATAGCAAGGACAAATAAATAAGACAAAATCAAAATTTATTTTTTTGCGGAAAAATTGTCCTTACAACGCAACTCAATTGAAAAATTGTGCTATTACATTTCTTAGCAATCTATCCTAACTCTAAAGTAGCAGCTCCAAAAATCCGATCTTCGAATCCATGCGATCGAAATCCATTTCTTCACAATCAGATTCAACACGCTTCTTCCTTTAAGCTTCCTCTCTTTTCTTCGATTCTTCAACACATCAAAAAATAGGAACTTATAGAGTTAGTTAGTGGATTTTACCTGAAGTAGAGCCATACGTCTTGACTTTCCCATCTCTTAGATCTCTCAGGTAGACAGGACAGCTTCGTCTCCAATGCCCCTTCTCTTGGCAATAAAAGCAAATTAACTCTTTTGGAACAGCACACGTAACTAGCTCAGACTTTGCATTTCTCTTATGATCAAACTTTTTGACCATGGCATGCCTTTCGTTGCCATTGCCTATGTCCATGGAGGTTTGGAAGGCAGGTCCACCAATCAATGTTGCTTCTCCACTGCGCCAAATCATTGTTGATTCAGCAGCAACAAGCAAATAGGTGAGATCGATGAGGGTCATGTCGTGGTCTATCATATAGTACTCTCTTACGAACTCACTATATGAGTCTGGAAGCGATTGAAGAACCCAGTCAACAGCTAGCTTCTCACAGACAACGACTCCCAACATTCTTAACCTATCAATGTGAGACTTCATCTCTAATACGTGTGCACACACTGACTTTCCTTCTTCATGTTTACTTGCCAAAAGGGCTTGAGTGAGCTTGAACTTTTCAAGCCTTTGAACTTGTGAGTTAAAGAGAACAATAGCAGGAGGTGGAGGTAGTGAAGAATGATCTCTTGTTCCTTGATCGAATCATGGAATATCATCTTCACGTGGAAAGCTTGTTCCAAGCGATTTGGGAAGACCATAGTTGTCATACTTTGACATCTACAAAACGGGAGAAATTTCAAGTTAGTTGATTGATTGAGTCCTTAATAAAACACCCAAATGAGATATTAAGGCTAGGACCCAACGCAATATTCTAAAACTTGGAAGAGGGATGCCGTAATCCAAATTGCAGAACATTTGAAGGTAAGTGAATGACGATTCACTAATTTTCCACCATGAAAAACGAAAAAGAGATTAAGTTTTAAATGTATTGAAAACTCCTAGATCCTTTGAAATTCATTGAACTTTTAAATGGCATGTTTAAATCTCGATATGCCGCTCGTTTTGTGACTGGGATGTCGACGATCACAAAACAAGGTGTGAATAACCATGCAAATATACATGGTGCCCCCAATGTTACAGTCACCTAATCGACGTGTCGGTTAACCACACATGCTCCATCGATATATGACAAACATCGAGTCACGCTTTGCCATCTTTTCTTAGAGCCCATTTAGTGTGCCAGTTAACCACACACGCTCCACTAACGTCTTAGCAAGGGTACAAAGTGTAATTTCATGGAATTGCATCAAATTCACTTTTGCCTAAAGTAACTAAGATTGGGAATTTTGTAAAAAAAAAATACTTACTTTATAATTCATTATACTTTTAATGGAAAAGGTTTTCCCTATCTTACCCGTTCGGCTAACGACCCTCCACCAATGAAGGAAGCGGTGGGTGAGAGTGGACACCCATTAAACGGCCATTTTATAGGCCATAACCTTATACCCCCTTTATAGATCGGCTTCGTGAATGAGGCCTACTAACGGTAAGACTAGCATTTAAGTTATACATATATTATATTAGACTTTTAATTTTATATATAGTATAAGGGTGTATTTTACACTTTTAAAATACTATGTGGTCTAATTTAATAAATTACACTTTTAATTTAATTAAATGTAAACCATATCACTATGGATTTATTAACTCTCTTTTAATTATACACTTAATTAATTTAATAAAACCATAAGGGTGCAATTTGAACCTTTTCAAAAAATTAGGGTTTAGAATTTAACATTTTAAAATTAAAATTTTAATCAAAATTTAAATTCCAAAACTTGAGGGCAAGTTTTGAAACCTTTCAAAACAATTAGGTTTAACTATTTAAATTTCAAAACTAAAATTATTAAGTTTAAATTTAAACTATAAAACTTAAGGGTGTAAATTGAAACTTTTCAATGTAACTATGTTAAATATTTGACTTATAATAATCCTATATTATCCATATTTAACCAAATCCATCAATTTTGATGAAAATAATCATTCCAAACTTAAAAAATCGGATTTAGGTAAGAAAAACGAGTTTTGGCAATTATCTTCAATAAAATCTAGCAGAAAAATCGAAAATCCCGACAATAGAACAGGAAACTCGTCGAGTTGGGCTCTGCACTCGTCGAGTTCACCCAACTCGTCGAGTTCATATAGAAGTCGTCGAGTTCCTGCTCCAAACAGCAAAAAATTTCGATTTCTTGATCTTTTACGGTTCACAATTGCATCAATTCAATATACAAACAACCTAGTCTCTGATACCACTGATAGGTTTTAAGCACTACATTGATCCTATGGTGTACATGCAAACCCTAAAGCTTTGGAATATTGGAAAGAGGAAAGGAGCACCAAAACCGTCCAAGATCTCTACTAGAAGACTTAGCCTCGTTTTTGGGATCCCTAGGGGCTTATTTATACTTGTCTGGGCTGCTAGGGTTTCAGGAGAAACCCTAATTCTCTACTTAAGCCTTAAGCAACCCATGGAACTTTTCTAGAAGGCCCTTGGACGAAAATCATATGGGCTTCCCATAGGTTTCGTCCAACCTCCTTCCCTTTAGGAATCCATAGCCTATAATGCAATTATCTTATAATTACAATATTAGTCCCCTAAGTCTAATTAATCTCTTTTGGCCACAGAATTAATTTCTTAATTAATTCTTGTCCAATAATAATTAAACTCTATGATTTCTCTATTAATATATTATTCATATAATATATTAATAAACCATAATTAACCTCTTTCTTCATAAATCATCCTATCTAGTTGCTTTGATAAAGGCAACCCAAAAGGACCATGCACAACCGGATCAAATACTTACCAAATATAGTTACGGGCTTAGACACTAATCCAATAATATGTACATAAGATGGCTTTCAGAACTCATTATGGTCATTACAAGTCTGTGGTGAAGCCATTACGGCTCACCAACACGCAGACAATGATCATGGATCCCATGAACTGGGTGTATAGGACGATGTTGGATTGGTCAATGATAGTGTTTACTGATACATATTACCATGATTGATTTGGAACAAATGTTGTATGGATTTTATGCTTTAAAAATAAAAAAAATTATTAGTATTTTTGGGAGGTTACATGGAAAGAAGTACACTTGGAAGAACCACGAGGGTTTTAGAGGGCGTATAAGGAGATATCGGTAAGGGATGATTTCGAGGACGAAATCTAATTTAGGTAGGGGAGAGTTGTAGCACCCGTTTCCCATAATGGATCAGTGGATGACACAAAGGTGTCTAAGTCATTGTTTTTTAGGAAACCATATGCCATGATGTGACGCATACTGTGTCATGATGTGGCATATATGATGAAGAACGCGTGTTTTAGGTAAGCGCCACGAAATTGCGAGCGTTGCAGTCCAAGCCCATGGATTTTTTAATGTTTCTCCCATACTTGAGCACCTTAACTCCTACTTTAGGGGATCCTCTTCAGCCTCTATCTTCCCAAAACAAAACCCTAGCCATTCTTCCATGGTTATGAGCTTGGTGGCTTGATTTTGAAGTGGTTCCTCTTGTCTTAGTGAAGCTTGTGAAGAAAGGAATTCCTTCTTGGTGCAAGGAAGCAAAGAGAAACTTTAGATCCATCATCTTCTTCCAGTTTCTCAACCTTTGGAGGTAAAAAGCTTTCACCTTGACCTCATTCTTTCAATATTCATTTTTAAGGTCTTTAGTGAGTGCTTTTGGTCCCTTCTTGGAGTTTGGGAAACTCCTAAGCATATTATTGACTCATGTGGTCATGAACTTCTGTTAATGAAGAAAAAGGGGGTCTTGGATTGACTGTTCTCGGTCCCATGTTCATGTTTTGATCATAATAAGAGCTGAATGGACTTACGATTTAAGATCTTGCCTTGGATTGGAGTCCTAATGGATAAGTTGGAAATTGTATCCATTAAGTCATTGAGAAGAAGTAGATATGGAATTATGAGCCACGATGTGGCCTAGGTTTTTCTACAAAGTTCTGACGCTCAGAATCGCGATTGTTTCTTCATTGGTCTCTCACGACGAGGCACATGGATTGTAACGACGAGGCCTTTACTTTGGCTATGGTCACCGTTTATTTTATGGACCTTTAACCGATTGACTTTTGACCATTTTAACTTGGGGTCAAACATGGAGGATTTGGGTTGTTGACTGAGGATTCCTCTCTTTTGGTGATTAGTCGGTTCGGGGGATTAATAGTGCAAGGAGTTAGAGTGCGGCTGTGCTTTTCTGGTTCTACAATTTAGGTGAATTTCTCACTATTCCACATATCTCATTATATTTCCTTAGCATGTTAGGATAGAGGTACTATTATAGTGTAATTATGTTAGTGGCTAGGAGAACTCCTTATTATGCATATGCAATATAGGACACTCGGTTTCTTGGTATGCTAGAATGGTAGGGTCTTGCATGTTGATCGTATGGTGCTTTTAAGAGTTATGTTTCGTTAGGATAACTAAGGTAGACCGGTTATCAGGATTATGTATTACTGAGTAACGAAGGACTTAATTGAGAAGTGGTCAATCCATGGGTAACTAGGGAAGGCTAGTTGCTAAGGGTATATATATTCTAGTATTTGCTATGTTTTATGTTACATGATTATGTGATAGTGATAGCTTAGGTTTTCTGTAGTTTAAGTTGGATAGCATGAGAACTCTTGGCCTAATAATGATAGAAATGGTATGTAACACCAGGGCTTAGCCCTTCGCATTGGAGTCGAGGTTGGGACCATAATACTCCCTAGGGTTCGGTCCGTCATGTATGTATATGGATAGGAGATCTAATTTTTTGGCTATAGAGTTGAGGCTTTGATTGAATGCATTATATGTATGGTGTAATATGTGGTATATTGGGGAACTCTGAAATGTCCGGGATTTTTCAGGTATTATGTTTCTTTTTATTCAAGTTATAATTATGAAATGTTGGGATTTTGGGTCAGAGCGTACGTTGGGCGTACAGGGTGTACGCACGGCGTACATATATGAGTCGTGGAACGGGGAGCCCCCATGCGTACGTTGGGCGTACCCATGCGTACGTTGGTCTTAGGATGATCAGATGCAAACCCTAGATTTTAGGGTTTCCCCCTCCCCCCTATTTAAATAACTTATAACCCTCCGAACCCTTATCCTCTCAGCCTCCCTCGTTCTCAGAGTGCCTAACTCGAGCCCTAACTCCATTGCAAGTATCTTGAGCTTACTTTGAGCATTTTGTTGTTTTTTGGTGGTTTTGAAGAACAAGGAGTTTGAAGAAGGAGCAATGACTTGAAGAGGGCTTGTAGATCCAGAAGTTTAGCCTTTTTCTGACTTATTTGAGGTATCAAGTTCCAACCTTGACAATTGCATGCTTAGTTGTAGTTTTCAGGTGTTTATGTGACATTCTGACTCCATAGTTGAGATTTCTTGCGTTCGGGTAGTTCCAGCCCATAAAAGTTGTCCTTTTGAGTTCTTGGAAGCATTTAGAGTCATAAAAATCAGGCCTTGATGGTTAAGCCACAACCATACAAGTGTTAGATGGTCACAAAGTGTGTTTAAGGACTTAAATCATGTCTTATCCCCCATCCATGCATGCAAAGACATAAAGTTTGTAACTTTTGTGGTTTAGGGCATCTTAAAGGACCTGGATCTATGTTCTGGACGTTAGGCCTTATTGGATTAAATCACAAAAGGAGTTCTAAGGAAACTGTCCAGTAAGTTGGGCGTACCCCTGGTACGCTGCGCGTACTAGGTCAACCTCCCCGAAGTGGTCAAGACCAGCGTACGCTGGGCGTACGTGCCAGGTACGCCGCAGGTATAGGTGCAGAACGGATAAATGGGTATTTCAGCCTTAGGATGTTGGGCCGCATGACCCACTGTGGAGTAAGGCTTCTGGGCCTAGACCTAGGATATATGGTGTTGGGCCTTAATGGGCCTTATTGGGCCTTAATACTTAAATGAGTGGACTTGGGCCTTAATTTAATTAGGATTTGGGCCTTGAAAGAAAGAGGCCCAATAGGCCAAGGATTATGAAACCTTGCCTCGGGACATGAATTAGAAGTTTGGGCCATAAGGGAGTTCTATTTGGACCCAATGATTGACTAGGGAATTTATTATGCTTTAGGGAGAGCGGTTACGAGCCAGCCGAGGAGTATGATTTTAGCATACACTATGAGGTGAGTCTCCCTTCGTAGAAACCGTGGGTCGAAGGCACCAATGCCGGCCCACTAGTATTGATAAGACTAAGTAATTGTCTTTGTGATAATTATTAAGGTGGTATGTATTGTTTTATGCTTATGTATTATATACATGATTTATGTGGTAGTGGTAAGGGTGAAATAGACCATGTAATCGGTTAGAATAAAACCAATGGGTAGGTCGGGTACCCATGTATGCCTGACAGGGGTAGGTCGGACACCCCGGTATGTCTGACATGGGTAGGTTGAGCACCCAGGTATGCTCAGCAGGGTAGGTCGGGCACCCAGATATGCCTGACAGTATGTTTATGATTTGTATGTGGTATGATGGGGGAAACTCACTAAGCTTCGTGCTTACGGTTTTCAGTTTCTGTTTTAGGTACTTCCATCTCGAAGGGGAAAGGGCCGGCTTGATCGCATCGCATCACACCATGATTTTCTGCATTAGTGATTTTGGAATTATGACTATGATGATGATTTTATATGTATTGTTGGATTGCACAGCTAAACTATTTTATGTTTACATGGTTTTGGGAAAAACAATATGGTTTATTGTATGATTGATCAACTTAAAAATGAAATTTGTGGGTTGTATTTTTAAGGGTGTTACAAGTTGGTATCAGAGCCTTGGTTTGAGGGATTCGGACACATCTTTGGGGATGTCTGGACTCAAATCGAGGGTTTGAGAGATTTTTACAAGAAATATAGTTTTTCTAAAATTTAAAATAAGGGTTTAGATAAAGAACAAGGAGTGTGATGCGTGCAATCGGCCGAGCTCAAGTAAGTTTTCCCCAAGATACCATACATGTTCGTTATGATAAATGTTATGATTATAAGAATTGCATGCTAGATTAGGGCTAAGGATCTAGGAAGGATGCCTTGTATGCCTACTGTATGTGAAGGAGAATTGCATGCTAGATTAGGGCTAAGGATCTAGGAAGGATGCCTTGTATGCATGTTGTATGTGTCTCTTGAACTGCATGCTAGTACTGATTAGTCAGTGATACGATGGCCTGATTAGGATAGGCTTGGTTTTGGTTACTCAATGCTCGAATGTTGCTTGCTTTGTGCTATTAAGAGTTCTAGTTATATCTAACTAACTAGTAATCGAATACGCTAAGTTACATATTGCGAGGACTAAATAATTTCAGAAGGTTAGGTTTAGACCTATTGCGCAGCTCTTGTTTGATTCCAATCGTTGTAGGGAGAGACCTCTCATTCAAAGAATTATCTGGTCTCAGTAATATGTAATGGTATTCGCAAGCTATTTAGGGAGAGGTAGCATGGGAATCTTACGCAGCTGATGGCAGAGAGTAGGTCGGAGATTACCCTAGGGTAAGCCTAGGATGAGATTAGTAACATGAGTGATCTGATTGCGAGTTATATGTGTGGATAGGGAGCGACTTTGGTAACCCAATGCAAACCAAGGGGAAAGAATGGATAGATGTGAAAGGTAGTATGGGCCCGTACTAATGAAAGTAGAGGATCTGTACTCGACTCTTGGAGAGATGAGGGGGGCCTGGAGTGGCAGAGTGTGAGATCCTTCGATGATTATGTATAATGCTGACAATTGTATGGTTTGTTTCAGAATGGTGGTGACACGTCATGGAGCAGGAGGCTCAGGATCTGGGTCTGGTTCAAGTACGAGTTCTGAGCCGATTGATGAGGGATTGCGCGAGTTCATTGCATCCAAGCATACGAGAGGCATCCTTAAGTCGACCCCGGTGATTTTCGGGTCGATCAAGGAGGGTATCATTGAGCTGATGGAGGATCGCCTTAGGGCATTCAGGAGTGACATGGCACCTGGCCAGTCGGGGACTCGTACGCACTCCTTCAAGGATTTTAGGGGATGCGGAGCACCAGACTTCTGTAGGGTGAAAGACCCCATTGCAGCCAGACGATGGATAACGGATATCGAGTGTGCTTAGATGACCAGCTTCTGCCCTGAGGGGTTGAAGGTCAGGCTTGTCGCTGGGTGTTTGAAGGATCAAGCTAGGGACTGGTGGGAGGAGTTCAGTTACGCATTAGGAGGCCGAGCCATTGCGACCATGACCTGGCCCGATTTTGTGACCCGATTCCAAGCCAAGTCTGCACCCGATATGGAGATTCAGCAGTTAGCCAGAGAGTTCATGGACATGAGACAGACGACTGATACTGTGGCAGAGATCACCGCCAAATTCAGGGAGAGGGATTTATTGGTGCCCCAATATTCAACTGATGAGTAGATGAAGAAGACTCGATACCACGATATGCTGAGACCAGAGATCAGGGAGTTTGTTACTTACTTGGCGTGCCCGACACTAGACGACATGATATCCAGGGCATGCGAGAGGGATATTGACATGGAGCATATAGGGAAGAGGAAGGCGGAGTCTGGGGAGACAGGAGGGGTTTCTGAGAAGAAACCCAAAGGATTTGACTCGAGGTTGAAGGGACATCAGGTCCGGGGCCGATATGGGAAATGCGGCAATCTACTTGAGGGAGCTTGTAGATTGGGGAGCTCAGGCTCCTAGAAGTGCGGCAAGATCGGGCACTTTAGCAAGGATTGTACCTCTCTCGCTCCTACCATTCCGACATCAGATCTAATTTGCTTCCATTGCAATCAGAAGGGCCACAGGAAGGCCCACTGTCCGAGCTTAGCATCAGGAGCGCCAGTGGTGGCGTCGGCTCCAGCGACCCTGAGGATCACAGACGGTCGGCACGGCAAGACGGATGCTCCAGTGGTCAGGAGCCGAGCCTTTCAGTTAACCGTCGAGGAGGCGCGGGCCGCACCAGATGTGGTGACGGGTATGTTTCTTTCCCTTAACTCTTATTTTACATTATGACAGTACTTACATTTTTATATGTCTTGTTTTAGGATCGTTCCTCATGAACTATATTCCTGTTTGGGTGTTATTTGACTCGGGGGCCACCCGATCTTTCCTATCTCTTGCGCTCAGCAAGAAGTTTCCGGAGTCTTCAAGCATGTTAGACTACCCACTAGAGGTGGATATTACAGATGAGTGTTACGTTCAGACATCGAGGGTTCATAAAGGTTGTGTTTTGAGGATGTACGATGAGTGCTACGCTATCAACTTGGTTCCCATCCCTCTGCGCGGGAACAAAGTCATAGTAGGGATGGATTTGTTGAGCCCCAATGGGGCAGTGATTGATTGCGAGCACCAGCTGCTATGAGTGTGGACCCCAAGTGGGGGAGAGTTGGTGGTCCAGGGGGAGAGAGCTCAGCGCGACCCCGTTTTACGTTCGGCTGCTAGGGTCGGACGTTATATCCATCAGGGTTGTTCGGGGTTTGTCGCTTACACTATGGATACACGAGAGCAGGATAGAGCGACGATTGATGAGGTACCGGTTATTCGTGAGTACCCGGATGCATTTCCGAAGGATCTACCTGGGGTGCCTCCAGAGAGGCAGGTGGATTTTCGGATCGATCTTGTTCCCGGTGCAGCTCCCATATCCAAGGCACCATATCGATTGGCTCCACCAGAGATGCAGGAGTTGTCTACATATCTGCAGGAGCTATTAGACAAGGGGTTCATCCGGCCGAGTAGCTCGCCGTGGGGTGCACCGATCCTGTTCGTGAAAAAGAAGGATGGGTCGCACCGGATGTGCACCGATTACCGGGAGTTGAACAAGCTAACGGTGAAGAACTATTACCCACTCTCGAAGATTGATGTTCTATTCGACCAACTTTAGGGGGCGTCTTGGTTTTTGCAAGATTGATCTGCGCTCAGGATACCACCAGATGAGGGTCAGGGTGGAGGATGTGCAGAAGACGGCCTTCTGGACTCAATATGGGCACTATGAGTTTGTGGTGATGCCTTTTGGGCTCGACAATGCCCCGGCTGCGTTCATGGACCTCATGAACCGCGTGTGCAGGCAGATGTTAGACCGGTTGGTGATAGTGGTTATTGATGATATCCTGGTCCACTCCAAGAAACCCAAAGGATTTGACTCGAGGTCGAAGGGACATCAGGTCCGGGGCCGATATGAGAAATGTGGCAAGCCACTTGAGGGAGCTTGTAGGTTCGGGAGATCAGGCTGCTAGATGTGCGGCAAGACCGGGCACTTTAGCAAGGGTTGTACCTCTCCCGCTCCTACCATTCCGACATCAGATCTCATTTGCTTCCATTGCAATTACAAGGGCCATAGGAAGGCCCACTGTCCGAGCTTAGCATTAGGAGCGCCAGTGGTGGCGCCGGCTCCAGCGACCCTGCGGATCACAGACGGTCGACAAGGCAAGACGGACGCTCCAGTGGTGAGGAGCCGAGCCTTTCAGTTAACCGTCGAGGAGGCGCGGGCCGCACCAGATGTGGTGACGGCTATGTTGCTTTCCCTTAACTCTTATTTTAAGTTATGACAGTACTTACATTTTTATATGTCTTGTTTTAGGATCGTTCCTCATGAACTATATTCCTGTTTGGGTGTTATTTTACTCGGGGGCCACCCGATATTTCGTATCTCTTGCGCTCAGCAAGAAGTTTCCGGAGTCTTCGAGCATGTTAGACTACCCACTAGAGGTGGATATTACAGATGAGTGGTCCGTTCAGGCATCGAGGGTCCATCAAGGTTGTGTTTTGAGGATGTACGATGAGTGCTACGCTATCAACTTGGTTCCCATCCCTAGTGGATACCAGGATCAGCATGAGGGGCACTTGCGAGAGGTGTTGGATACCCTGAGGAGGGAGAGCTTGTACGCAAAGTTCTCCAAGTGCGAGTTCTGGTTGTGCGAGGTGCGGGTTCTGGGGCACCTTGTCAACCAGAACAGTATTTTGGTCGATCCGACCAAGGTGGAGGCCTTGATGAGATGGGAGGTTCCGAGGTCTCCATCCGAGATTTGGAGCTTCCTCGTTTTAGCAGGATATTATCGGAGATTCATTCAGGATTTCTCCAAGATAGCGGTACTCCTGACCCGACTGACGAAGAAGGCTGCTGTCTTTCACTCGGGGCCTGAGCAGCAGGCAACGTTCGAGACTTTGAGGAAAAAGTTGTGCGACGCGCCGATACTAGCACTGCCAGAGGGCGCTGAGTATTTCGTAGTGTATTGTGACATGCCTATATCGGGTTTGGGTGCAGTGTTGATGCAGATATGGCACGTCATCGCTTACGCCTCGAGGCAGTTGAAGCCTCACGAGGCAAATTACCCGACGCATGACCTGGAGTTGGGGGTAGTTGTTTTTTCCCTCAAGCTTTGGCGACACTACCTCTATGGGGTCCGTTGTACCATTGACACAGATCACAAGAGCTTGAGGTACTTGATGGACCATCCAAATCTTAACATGACACATCGACGGTGGTTGGACGTGGTGAAGGATTACGATTTCGAGATCCTCTACCACCCGGGGAAGCCTAATATTGTGTCGATACACTTAGCCGCAAGGCATTCGCGGCCCCGATCAGAGACATCAGCCTGAGGATGACAGCAGTAACTCCGCTTTTGGAGCGAATTCGGGAGGCTCAGCAGGAGGCTATGAAGGAGGAACACCGGAAGAATGAGCGTATCGTGGGTCAGATTTCCTCCTTTGACTACGATAGCCGTGGGCTATTCACACTCCATCGTAGAGTGTGGGTTCCATACACGGGCAGTGTACGCCAAATCCTGATGGAGGAGGTGCACAAATCCAAATTTTCCACCCATCCCGGGGCGACGAAGATGTATAGAGATCTCCGTCCTGATTACTGGTGGTCCTGCATGAAGCGGGATGTAGCTTGGTACGTCGAGAGGTGCTTGACCTACAGGAAGGTCAAGGCCGAACACTAGAGGCCTCACAGCAAGACGCAACCGTTGGATATCCATGTGTAGAAATGGGAGGATATTACCATGGACTTCATTACAATGTTGCCTCGGACGACGCACCGAGTTGACACGATATGGGTCATCGTGGATCGATTGACCAAGAGCGCCCATTTCATACCGATTCAGGAGAGTATTTCGGCCGAAAAGATAGCAGACATCTACATCAGGGAGGTAGTAGCTCGACACGAGGTGTCAGTTTCTGTGATTTCTGACAGGGATGTGCGGTTCACTTCCAGATTCTGGAAGAAATTTAATGACAAGTTGGGTACTCATCTGCACTTCAGCACGGCTTTCCACCCGTAGACGGATGGTCAGAGCAAGCAGACCATCCTGACCTTCGAGGGTATGCTGCGGGCGTGCGTTCTAGACTTTGGTGGTAATTGGGATACCTACCATCCCTTGGCAGAGTTTTCCTATAATAATAGCCACCACGTCAGTATCAACCAGCCTCCCTTCGAGATGCTTTACGGGAGGAAGTGCAGGACCCCAATATGCTGGGGTGAGGTTGGTCAGAGGGTCATGGGGAGTACCGAGGTGGTACTCAAGACGAAGGAAAAGATCCTGCAGGTCCGGAGTAGACACCAGACGGCCCAGAGTCGGCATAAGAGCTACGCCGATAGACGCCGATCGGACTTGGAGTTTCAGGTCGAGGATATGGCCCTTCTTAAGGTGTTACCTTGGAAAGGTGTCATCCGCTTCATAAAACGGGGAAAGTTGGGCCCCAGGTATATCAGACCTTTCAGGGTGGTGGCCCGGGTGGGCAAGTTAGAATATTGGTTGGACCTTCCAGAAGGGCTTAGACAGATCTACACCACTTTTCATGTTTCGCAGCTGCGGAAGTGCATAGCCGATGATTCAGTGGTCGTTCCTTTGGAAGACATACAGGTGGATGACTGCCTGAACTACATCGAGAGGCATGTAGCCATTCTCGAGATAAAGACGAAGGCTCTGAGAAACAAGGAAGTAGAACTGGTGAAGGTGCAATGGCAGCACCGTAAGTGCTCGGAATGGACGTGGGAGCCAGAGGACGAAATGAGAGAGCATTACCACGAGCTATTCCCAGCAGCAGCAGCAGACTTCGAGGACGAAGTCTAATTCAAGTAGGGGAGATTTGTAACATTCGGGAATTGTCAGGTATTATTTTTCTTTTTATTCAAGTTATAATTATGAAATGTTGGGATTTTGGGGCGGAGCGTACGCTGGGCGTACAGGGTGTACGCACCGCGTACATATAGGAGGTGCGGAACGGGGAGCCCCCACGTGTACGCTGGGCGTCGCCATGCGTACACTGGGCGTAGGATGATCAGATGAAAATCCTAAATTTTAGGGTTTTCCCCCTATTTATACAACTTATAACCCTCCAAACCCTTATCCTCTCAGCCTCCCTTGTTCTCACAGTGCCCAACTCCAACCCTAACTCCATTGCATGTATCTTGAACTTACTTTGAGCATTTTGGTGTTGTTTTGGTGGTTTTGAAGAGCAGGGAGTTTGAAGAAGGAGCAGGGACTTGAAGAGGGCTTGTAGATCCAGAAGTTTGGCATCTTTATGTGACATTTTGACTCCATACTGCAGAGTTTTTGTGTTCTGGTAGTTCCAACACATAAGAGCTATCTTTTTGAGATCTTGGAAGCATTTAGAGTCATAAAAATCGGGCCTTGATGGTTAAGCAACAATCATGCAAGTGTTAGATGGTCACAAAGTGTGTTTAAGGACTTAAATCATGTCTTAATCCACATCCATACATGCAAATACATAAAGTTTGTAACTTTATGGTTTAGGACATCTTAAAGGACCTGGATCTATGTTCTGGACGTTAGGACTAAATGGATTAAGTCACAAAAGGAGTTCTAAGGAAACTGGCCAGTACGCTGCGCATACTGGGTAAACCTCCCCGAGGTGGTCAAGACCAATGTACGTTGGGCGTACATGCCAGGTACGCTGCGCGTATACATGCAGAATGGATAAATGGGTATTTGGGCCTTAGGATGTTGGGCCTGAAAAATAGTTGGGCCTCATGACCCACTGTGGAGTAAGGCTTCTGGGCCTAGACCTAGGATATATGGTATTGGGCCTTAATGGGCCTTCAAACTTAAATGAATGGACTTGGGCCTTAATTTAATTAGGAGTTGGGCCTTGGAAGAAAGAGGCCCAATAGGCCAGGGATTGGGAAACCTTGCCTTGGGACATTAATTAGAAGTTTGGGCCATAATGGAGTTTTATTTGGACCCAATGATTGACTAGGGAAGTCATTATGCTTTAGGGAGAGCAGTTACAAGCCAGCCGAGGAGTACGATTTCGGCATACATAGTGAGGTGAGTCTCCTTTCGTAGAAATCGTTGGTCGAAGGCACCAATGTCGGCCCACTAGTATTGATATGACTTAGTAATTGTCTTTGTGATAATTATTAAGGTGTTATGTATTGTTTGATGCTTATGTGTGATATACATGATTTATGTGGTAGTAGTATGGGTGAAATAGACCCCGTAGTCGGTTGAAATAAAACTGATGGGTAGGTCGGGCACCCAGGTATGCCTGACAAGGATAGGTCGGACACCCCGGTATGTATGACATGGGTAGGTTGAGCACCCAGGTATGCTCAGTAGGGTAGGTCGGGCACCCAGAAATGCCTGACAGCATGTTTATGATATGTATTAGGTATGGTGGAGGAAACTCATTAAGCTTCGTGCTTACAATTTTCAGTTTTGGTTTCAGGTACTTCCAGCTCGAAGGGGAAAGGGTCGGCTTGATCACATCGCATCACACCATGATTTTCCACATTAGTGATTTTCGATTATGACTCTGATGATGATTTTATATGTATTGTTGGATTGCACAACTAAACTATTTTATGTTTACATGGTTTTAGGAAAAAACAATATGGTTT